>NW_003852401.1:45541678-45560278 GCF_000181295.1 Otolemur garnettii
CCCGCGCGCCGACTGTTTTATTGTTCTCTTTGCAAACATCTTTCTTCTCCCGCGGTCCAGCCTGCGTCCGCGCTCCCGCGCCCTCCCACGCGCTGACAGACCCCGGGCGCGCGCCCCTTACCTTTCCACCACCACCCCTCCCGAGCCTTCGGGTGCCCACGGAAGGGTTTCTCGGCTGCTAGAGGGACCGAAATGCTGTCTGCCCGCAAGCGAAAGGGGCTTGCGGGGAAGCGCCCCCACCCCGCGGCTAGTCTGAATTAGCTCCTCGGGTCAGAAGCCTGCGTCCCCATGGCTTTGCGGAGGGAAAGTAACTTTCCTAATGGAGTTTTCTCCAGGAATGGATTTTTAGACGCCATTAAGTAGACGTTTTTCAGTGGCCCCTCAGGACTCCGGGGCGGTGGCAGGTGACCTCCGCGGGGAGAAACCAGGAGCGCATAAAAACAGAGCCCCGCGCTGTGATGCGTCGCGGGAACCGCTACGCTCAGGCTAAGCGCTGCCAACGCCGCACTCGCCAGGCTGGTGTAGACACGCACCCCCAAATTGTGGCGGACCCCTTCCCGACTGGGTAGAATTTTTTTTAAAGTTCAATCTGTTTTCATAATTAGGGCGAAAGCTTCTACTTTATTTATAAAAGTGTGCGGTAACCCAAGTTTTCCATCAACCCCAAAAGGCTTTCTTCCCATCCGCATCAACGCTTGGCTGAACCAGATTGCTGGTGAGGGCTGGGGAGGAGAGTCGGGTTGTACTTGTGTTTGCTGATCTTGACCATCCCTTTAACTTTATCGCATTCTTTAAAGAAAATCTATCTTACCCTCTATTGCTACTCCATCCTTCTTTCAAGATCAAAGGTTTAGATCAAAGCCAAGATCAAACTCACTACTTTAAATAGAAGCAACTTTGCCATGGAGTATTTTACAGAGAAGCTTCTTAATGGAGACATCAGAGTGGCAAACTTTATTTTATCCCTTCAATCCATATTCATAACTGGACTACTTAAATTACATTGGTGATGCACATCTATTTCCAAAAAATGACAACAGGTCTACTCAGGTAGAAGATTCTTACTTTACATTTCCAGGAATACAAAGAAAAGTCTAACTCTAGAGAGTAATACAGATATGTTGACTATTTTGTGTTATTATTTGCTAAGTGCTATGAAATGCATAGTCATTTTGCTAAAGACTTTCATCATATTATCAAATCTTATATATAATGTACAACCCTCACATACAATTTTTCTACGGCAAAGGAAATGCATAAAGATAGTTAATGTTTCGGAAATTCTGAGCACACAAACACATAGGCAGGTAAATAAATTGTAAACAGTGAAGTGGATTATGCAGAACTGCTTAATTTTAAATGGAAAGAAAACTTCAAATATTCAAGCTTTCATGCTACTAATAACAGCTCCAGAATCAATAGAAATCTATTCTGGCAAGCACTTCTTTTTACCCACTAGGATTTTTTTTCCTTGGGAGTTCACTCTGTCCCTAGGAACTGTGATATAAACTGTTCAATATTGATGGACTAAAGCAGTGTTCTGCTTAAATGGACCTTTCTTGAGGGTACTCTTTGTTGACTTGTCAACAAGTTTTCAACATACAGTCTCAGACAAAACAAAATCCAAAGTAAATTCCAACAATCCAGTAACAAGAATAAAGATGATTACTGCAAATTAAATCTTACACAGACCTCTATGAATATGTGTTGAGAATGCTGCATCGTTAGTATCTGAAGGCTTTTTCCCCCTTTAAAATTTTCATCTGGCTGTAGTCTCAAACACATCTATATGCACGTGTGTGCACACACAATTGTTCTTAATTCTATAAAATCCAACAAGCCACTGGAAAGATCTTCAGAACTGAAACCTGGGAACCCTGTCTCATAGCCATTGACACAGTCCTTTTCTTCCTAAACACCTATCTCATGGCAAATCTGGCATAAGCTGAAAAAAGGAAACAGCTTACTGTCAACTCTGCTCTTCCAGTACTTGGTTGAGTAGGAAGCAAAAGCTGTGGTCCATTTTAATTGCCTCTTAATTTGTCTCCTGGCTTGTCCTCTTGCTCCATGTCCAGGCTCCACCGCACACAAGCCATGCTCCACAGAGAATCCAGAATGTTATTTTTTAATAGCTAATGCAAAGGGTATCACTTTGCTCCATTCAAAATGCCTTTCCTTCACTTCATTGCCTCGCTAGCTCCTACTTATTCTCTAGTCCTAAGCCTGAACAAAATTTTTCCATGGAGGGCTTTCCTCATTCCTCAGTCCAAATTATGTCACCCACTATTCTTTCTAATAGCATTTTTTTATTTCCTTTAGAATTTTCTACTCCAAATTGAGAGATTTCACTTTTTAGAGAAGTTTTAAGTTTAACAGAAAAACTGAGCAGACAACGCAGAGTTTCCATAATTTACCCTGTCCCCTCAGTTTCACCTATGATTAACATCTTGCATTATTGGCATGGCACATTTGTTACAAATAAGGAACCAATATTGATACATTATTGTAAATTAAAGTCCAGTTTACATTAGGGCTCATTCTTTGTGTTATATAGTTCTTATAGCCATTTTTATTAATCTATTGAATGTCTGCCTTCTCAACTGGACTTTACACTACAAGAAGAAAAAGATGCTGCCTCTTTTGTTCTCCATTTTCGTCCAGTCAACTAACAGTACTGCCTGGCACATAGTAGATGATTGATAAATATATCAAGTAAATAGAAAGATAAAAGAACTAATGAATGAATAGCACATCAAATTTCAAGGGGAGGAAGTCTTAAGATGAAGATCTTCCTAATTACTCCTGTCTGTTTCACCACTAAAATACTTTAATTTGTAAAGAGCCTAGAACTGTGCATTTTCAAAAAAGAGAGACCGTGGGATATGGTAGTTCTAAAATGACTTAAGAAATGCAAGTAGAAATGAGAAAGGTTCCCTCTTATAACAATTTTATAATTATAAAATTATGTTCCAATATAGTACTAGGAGATAAATTTAACCTAAATTGAAAGATTAACATGTTGCTTAATTCTGGGAAAATGTTAATACTTTTTGACTGTGTTCAGCTCAACTCAGATCTCCCTTTTTCATATGCTGGAGGAAGACCACTTTTAAAAATTGGACATTTTAAAAGTTAAAATTTAAGTTTTAAAATTTTGCCTTGGAGAATGTGGCAAAAACACTTTAAAGCTCACTTTTAAAAACAGTTGTTTTCTATTTCAATTATATCTTCTAAAATGTCTCACCTAGTAGAGATGGAAGTTTTCTCTACGAAACGTTCTTATCAAAGTGGTTTCTAATAGCTGAAGACAATTTCAGAGGCTGAAGGAAACACCATTGCTTTAAAATTACTTAACCTAGTGATTGGAGATTACTTTTGGAGGGAAAAGCTTTTTCGATTTTCTTCCTTTTCTTAGTTGAAGAGGAAATTACTCCTTTCACTGGAAAGAGAGTGATACCAACTGTTAATATGGGTGCCTGTTCTCTTCCTGCTTCTGCTTGTGAGTGAGACACAATACAGAGAAATGGACAGGAAAAGCAAGCCTTCCTAGCCAACTAGAAGGACTGCTGGGCAAACAAGCGGGGGCTCTTTAATGATCCCAAATAGCCTCAGATGGCAAATTACATTCCTCTGGGCACAGCAAAGGGAAAACCATCCACTATAATAAGCCAAAGACTTTTGAATACCCAACAAGGTAGATAGTTCCACAAACATCCACTGGTTTCAAAAGTGCTCTGTAGGAGTCTACATAGGTCTAAAAATAAAATCAAGGTTAAATTAAGTTGTAAAAATAACAAGAAAAGATTAGGGGCAAAGCTATCAAATGGTATGTTTTTAAATTTTTGTCTATTGTTTTTAAAGGCTACATTTTTTGGTTGATTTTAGAAAAACTACGTATAATTTATATTACTGCCCATTTTTTCTCCATATTACATGAATACCTAGTTTCTTTCTGAAGATTTGGGCACTGCCAAATGAGCCTCTTAGTGGAAGTCCTTATAAGCATACTGTTCAAAAGAGGAAATCAATCCCATGCTTGGCTTAGCTGACTGCTGAAGCTTATGGCTCTGCAGTGAATTGGCTAATAGAACTTCTTTCTCTCAGTAACCAAAACCCTGGTCTCATTGTTGCTCAAAAACTTTTACAGAGCTTGACTGAGGGAACAACATTTAAAATGCTCAGTTGTTTCATTTCTTGACTGCCTCTGAGAATCCGATGTTAGGTAACGTTGCTATTATCTCCTTAAGAAAAAAATATGCCTTCTGCGCCCACAGACCAGTTTTCAGGAGGTTCACAGATTCTCTTGATACCCAAACTCCTAGCCTGGATACTCTAAAATCTATTCTTGGAAGAAGCCAGACCACCATAAAGCTGGCCCTGGACTTTGTCTTCTGGGTACTCTATGAAAGTCCTCTTATCGCATTAAGTTCTGGTAAGAAGCCATCAACCTTTATTGAGGTGCATTATAAGAAACAGCCCCATAAAATCCATCACAATGTTTACCGGACAGATGGTTTTAGAGGGTTGTTTATGACATTAGATAGTAATTTTCTGTGAGGGCCCACAGGACAAATTTCTCCCTAGTAACAACATCAGGAATAGCTGGACTTAGGCAACTGGTTTATTTTTGCCTCATGGATATTACCATTTATCCCATTTCCCTCTTCTAGAGAGCTTAGAGCTCTGAGGCCCCTACTTTAGCCAGGTATAGGAACTTTAGGGTGTGCATATTGTATGCTAACTTACTTTCTGGCCCCATTTTATTTTGCTACCATTATTTTCACATTGCTTCATTTTTCTTATTTTATTCCTATCATGTTATATTTATCTGCTTTGGAAGCAACTTGAACTCCACTTTGGACAAGGGGGAGTATGAATAAGTAAAATATTCTAAGCTTTATGTTTTTATTTTTTTTACTTTTCTTTTCCTCTTTGGTAAGGAGAAAGGACGGGGATCTTTTTTTTTTTTTTTTTTTTGAGACGGAGCCTCAAGCTATCCCCCTGGGTAGAGTGCCATGGCATCACGCTCACAGCAACCTCCAACACCTGGGCTCAAGCGAGTCTCCTGCCTCAGCCTCCCAAGTAGCTGGGACTACAGGCACCCGCCACAACGCCTGGCCATTTTTCGGTTGCAGCCATCATTGTTTGTTTGGCGGGCCCGGGCTGGAGATTCGAACCCGCCACCTTAGGTGTATGTGGCTGGCGCCTTAGCCGCTTGAGCCACAGGTGCCGAGCCAAGGAGGGGGGGATCTTAAAAAAGATTTACGGTTCTAAAAATTTACAAGTTAGGGACATGTGATTATACTCTACTAACGAAAAGAATTGTTAAAAAATGAGACAAAAATAAACACAATACCATATAAACATCACACAGGGCTATTATAAAAACGTTAACCAAAGAAGTATTTTATCTCTTTGGATATCAAAACCAGAGAAACGGGCCTAGATTGCAGGCAGAAGAATGTAAGTCAGACATGCTACAGGCCATTCACTTAACACACACACTCTGAATGTCGACGGTAAAAGACAGCACTAGATTTTCTGATTAGTAAGACACCATCCTTGTCCTATGGACAAAGCCATGATACAGCATGGTATAAGCAGCACAAGGATGGCTTGTCTAGGTTTAAGTCATATTAGTTGCGTGACTTCTCTAAGCCTCCCTTTCTCACAGAGTTGTGAAGATCGAGTGACATATGTAATCTGCTTAGAATAGGAAGCAGTTGTTATTTCTTAAGTTCTAGACTATTAGAATGAAGAAGCAACACAGCATTACCAGAAGCTAGGGGAAAGTGACTTTAAGACAAAAGAAATGTGCTGAAGCATCCCATACAGCAGCCACCACAGAACCTTAGAAATGGTAGCGGGTGGCCAGTCTGCACAGAACTCAACAGTATACAAAGTGCTCCCGCATTCTCACTGTGCTGCTCGTGCCTCTTACAGTCTTAAACACACGGAAACTGAGTCTCAGGGAATTTCGGTCCCTTTAGCAGTTTCTATTTCCTGGTTCAAAATATAATACTTTGTCTACTCCAGCATGAGTGCTTAGGGAACATCTAGTGTGACTGTCTCACTGCAAAAAATTTGCTTATTATGCGATTAGATCAATACCAGATCAAAACAAAGCCTGGAAAATATAATCAGATACCATAAAAATCTATTGACTTATCTATACATTAATATATCCTGTTTAACACCTGTATGACAACAGTATTTTATGGGGCTCAACAGTCACGGACAGTATAACGTTAAAGAGTTACAAAATGATAGGGGGCAGTTAGGCCAGTTGTTCCCACCCTGACTGTTGATGAAAACCACGAGAGGGTTTTATCAATCCCAGAGCCCCTGTGACCACTCAGATTCACATCTCTGAGTGTGAGACCCAAGCATCAGTCTTGTTTAAAGCTCCCTCCCCACCTTGCAGATTCCAATGTGTAGCCAGCATTAAGAAGCGCTGGTTTAGATCACTTTAATGATGCCCTGTCTCTAATAGGTTACTATGAAAAAAATTCCAGAAGTTTGGGAGACATTTAAATTTCAAGGTCAACGCCACAGGATATAGCCACTTACAATGTGTTCAATTACAATAAATCTATTTGGGGAGATGGCACACACAAGGGCAGGACTGGCTGTCCAGATGATCTGAGTGGCATTTCTTGCAGCTTACACTTAGGTATAAACTACTGGGCAAGGTCAGTAAAGCGCGCTCTCGCACACGAACTAAATGAGAACTGAAGGATTTTGATGTTCCTCAAGAATAGATGGAATATTTGACTTTATAGAGTTTTTTTTTTCTGAAGTTAATACAATTCTAGATCCCGAGCCCAGGTCCTTGTCTTCAGGGAACCTGCTTTGAGTGCTGACCCGCCGTGCTGCAAACACGAAGGCGCTATTTCCAACTCATCACCTGCAGATGAAATTCTCATTATGCTGATGGCTGCCATCCATTCCTTGAAATACACATTTTCATTTGGAAGGCCACAGGCTAGAATTAGGGGACAGTGTGAACCAATGGAAAAGACTCTTTACTGTGTTTGAGAGGTCCTACTGTTCCATTCAGGAAACAACACACGCTGACTTCCTTGGTCCTGGGCACTGTGCTCTAGCCAGATAGGCTCCTTTCTTGAGAAAGCAAGCACACACACACATTGATGCCATGTGAAAATTATTCTGGCAAAGTACCTTTCAAAAGGCATTAATTACTAATTAATTGAAAACACAAATATATGTTGATATTTCACTAGCCAGAAAGCAAACACCCATGTCCAGGTATCTTCCCATTATTTCCTAAATGGGAGTGGGCGTTGGCGTCTGTGTGTGCATATGGACACATCACTGCTCCACAGTGCCTTTGAAGAAGGGAATGCGTGGGGAGTATGTGGCCCTGGCATGTCTATTTTTAAAAACCTTGGCACTCAGACTGGGTTGCCTGTTATCTGGCCTCCAAAAGGAATGCAATGAAGTCACAATTTGCAAACAAGAGGAATGGGCCTGAATCATCCTTCATCTATTAAGAGGTAAAATTACACACACACACACACACACACACACACACACACGCATGCGCACAGAGTAAGGAAAGTAAAATTCACTACATTTGGGGAGTGGAGTGGCTGCCTCAGATATAAATACTATGTGAGGGAAAACTCTTTCCCAAATGTTTGTTCACCAGACATTTAGCCCCATACAAGGAGGTGTTCCAGGAAAACAATGGGAAGGGCCAGAATTAATTGGCTGCTAATCTCTTTACTTTTCGTAGGATGTTTTCTCTAGCAGTGGATTAAATCAAGGTTTAATGCTACACAGGCCCAGCTGTGTCCATATTAGGAAAGCCCTAGCTCATGTCTCTCTCTCTGAAAAAAGGACCTGTCCTCCCTCCTGTGCCTGCTTTCACCCCCTGCATGTGTAGGTGGGAGAGTGGGAGCCGGGGAATGTGAACTTGATCCAGCATTGATCAGCCAAGCAGCAAACTCTCATTGTTCTTTAGATACCAAACATAACTTCTTTCTACTAGGGATAAACCCAGCCATTCTGTACATAACACAGCTTTTGTGCTCACCAGTATGATAGTTGGAAAAGAACCACAAAGAACATTAGAGCTTTAGTAGACTTATCATAAACACCTTCTAATACGCAGGATTTAAGAATCCAGCCAGTTCATTTACATTCCTATTAATGTTAGGTATGTTAGAATTTATTGAGTCTAACTATATTCAGGTCATTTCTGACTGCTTCTATAATAATGGATTTCAATTGACTGTGCAAATATTATGGTCTGTTTTATCTTTGCCTTCGATGTGAACATTCCTTATTTCACTGCCTTGTTCTCTGAGGTTCAAGGACATTGAAGTCATGCTAGTGTACAATCAAATATGCTGTTGCTATTTTTAAGAGCCATCCTCTGAATGTGGCTTAACTGGCTCAATATAAAGCCATGATGTAAGGGACATACATAGTGGACAATTCACACCTAGGTACCCTCCGTTCTTGCCACTGAGAGTCTATGTGGCCTTGGGCATGCATGTCACAGAACCTGAACCTATGAAATGGAGATAATCCTGTGTTGAGGATGAAATGAGATGGCATATACAGCAAGAGACACAGAGTAGACCAGTAAATGCTAATTTCCTTCCTCTTTCCCTTCTACTATTTTGAACCTAAGATAACTTTCAAAGGTATCCAATAACCGAGTTGTGACATCATAGTAAAAAGACTGACCTGGCAGACTTGATGCTCTTTGACAGAGCCTGCACAAATATGGCATATCTGAACCATTGCAAACAAGTACTGTCCCTCGAGATGGCAACTAGTGAACGTGAGAAAGCAAGTTTTCTTTCTTGGAGTCCTAATAGTAGCTACACGCATTTAAAACCAGTGTAATAATTAAGAATGTGGGCTCAGACAGATTTGGTTTTCAGTTTCCTCATCTATAAAATGGGTACAATAATAATTATGTCTATCTTAAAGAGCTGTGACTAGGAGAAGTAAATAGCTATTTCGGGTAATGCACCTAAGACATAGAGCCTTTGTTTTTCATTCTGGATGTTCTAAAGGTAAAACAGGATCTTCTAATATACTGGGGGCAAGAGGGGAGGGGAGGATTAAGTTTAAAAATACAATTCTAGAGAATCAGACAATCTACATATTCTTTGATTTACCCATCTGCAGCTTAATTGACTAGAAGCATGTATGCAAAACCCAAGCAGATGTTCCTCAATTAAAAAATCAATGGCAGTGTCTAGGAAACACAATTTGAGGAGGAACAACTGGAGACAATTCTGGAGCAATGACTTTGTAATAAATACGATCAAGAAGAGTCTTAAAGAGAAATATATCTTTCCTTGGCCGCGTGGAATATGAAAAGTAGACAGCATGCATAACTGAGGAAAAGGGGAGAGAAGAAAACGAAAATGAGAGAAAGCACTTAGAAAAAAGGCAAGAGAAGCTGCCTGACATGGGAGCTGACTTCTCTGGTCCCAGGGAAATGGACCCCCAGGATAAAGGAGTTATCTCCAGCCGAATCCCATTATCACTTGTTGCCCTGGAGTCTTAGTCCCAAATTCTGATATATTGACTTTGGCCTCCTTTCTATGCATTTTCATGCCAATAAAGTTGCTGAAATTAAAGAAGAATTGAATTGTGAAGCTTTTTGGCATAAATAATGTCATATTGTAAAGTCGGAGCTAATAACAACCAGGATGCCCTTAACACACTTAAGAAAAACCATCTGATATATGTATCCCTCAATGTGGTTTGAAATTTCCCTCGGCCTACAAAGGAAAATATTTTTAGCATGTAGCACACTTTGTAACAGACATATAAATGCACTGAAAATATAATTTTAGGAAAGCATCTGGGTTTGATCATTTCAACCCCAAATAGGTTCTACTTTCGCAATATAAAAAACACAGCAACATTTTGCTATAAAAAAAATGCAGCAATCACTGTAGCAATTTCTCATAAACATTATTACTGGTTATGTTTGTTTTTTTTTTAAGCAGAAAATATGCTAATGATTTAAATATAAAGCAACATAAAAAAAAAAAAAGAGATGCTTTTTCTGGAGCATTTGGTCCTAGAGCCTCCTCTCCTTCAAAAGGCAACCTGGAACCACTGGACTTTTACCCATGTTTGTTTAGACAACAGACACAAACAAATGTTTTATTTTTACATTTCAAAATGTATCTCAGAAATAATAGTTGTCACTGTCCAAGGAAAAACTGACCTGAGATGTTACTAATCTCCAGGAACCTCAAAACTAATCAGCCTAGCAAAAATTTTTTTTTGTTTTTGTTTCCTGGTCAAACAGGTTAATATCTGCGAATAATCAATTTGAACTAGAAGCAAATGCCTAGTCTTCAGTGGTCAGCCAGTATAAATGCTCTTGCAGATTGATTATTGTTAAGTTTTCTCCCAATAATCTCTTAAATAGCAATTTTCCAGTGGAAGAGAAAAGAAATGCACAAACCAGGTGTCTTGATCATATAAGTCTGTAAGACACCATATAAGATGAAGTGTGTACAAACTCTCCCAATACCAGTCCAAACTAAGGACAACCTTTACATAAGAGGGCAATTCAACAGATTCCAAGGACAGAGAGAAAGATGTTCAGACAAAAGAAAAAGAGATGACTAGTTACACCCAGAAGATAGGACTCAGAGTGTCCCTGGACACAGCATATAGTGCAGAAGGCTCAGAGAGGCTCGGGCCTCCACTCAGCTGCCTTCATTTCTGCGTCTCAGAGAAGGTAAGTGGCCTGCCCAATGCTACATAACTTAGTGGTGGTGGAGCTGACTCCAAACCCATATTTAATGTATTCATTGCCTTCTTCATCCAATATGGGATTGGCCATGCTAAACAAAACAGCATGATAAAATGCTCTGGAAAAAAATCAGTTTGAATATAATGTTACTGATCTTCTTCCTCCACCTAGCCTTCATTCCTGTTCATTAGCCCCAAAATAATGTTGCCTTGCATATTATGCATGAAATTGTTTGGAGCTCACTTACAGTGTGATGGTGGTGGTTCTGACCAAATAGGATCAGAAGCAGAAAATACAGGGGTCATGAAGGCCCTGGTGGAGGACCCACCTAGAAGGATGAGGCCTTCCACTGAGTGGTCTCAGCAGATCTAGTGTCAAGCACCAAGAAAGAACAGACAACACTCAGAGTCGCGTAACGAGAAGGCTACCCTTTACAAAGCAGATTTAGATGTGGGCAGTTTGACAACTATTGCCTGTTACCCTGACCCATGATACACTTGGTGACTGGCCACCACCTGGCCAGGCTCCATCACTCTCCTGCACGGGAAGAAAGGCTAGGGTGAAAGACTGGGACTCTAGTTAGATGTTTGCTTTTGAAAGCAAATAAGAGGATCTGAGAAACAGCCCTGAAATACTTTAGAAGGTACATAAGGACACTTTTTGTTTGACCATTTGTTTTTTCCCATTCGTTTGTTTTGGTGGCCTGGTATTTATTATCTAATTTAGTGTCCATCTCAAGGGAGGAATGGCTGTGTCTATCCAAAAGCAAAAACAGACTAATCGCTACACATACTCACAATCGCTCACACCCAAATTATACCAGCTCTTTGATACAAAAAAGCCCAGTATTTCCTATGCAAAATATTCAGTCCAGATACACAGGGCTATTGTTGAAAAATATCCAGTGAAAGAAGGGCATGTCTAACCATGACACATATTTAGGAAAAACTCTGAAAAGTGAGGTCCACATTCTGCACACCCATGAAAGAGCAGGAACGAACAGTCTCAAGAAAAAGGGCACTCGTTGATTAACTTAAAAAATCATCACCTCAGGGCTCTCTGCTGTGTTCCTTTATTGTCTATTTACAAGTCTTTGTAAAAACTAAGGCAAAGTTGGGACCCAGCTGAGTTGGCTTAAGAACAAGTCTGTGGAAAAATACAAAAATGCCTTAGTCTGATGAGCCTTAGCTCTGCTACTAACTAGAGCCATGAGATTGGGCCAATGACCTCAGCTTTCCTGGGGCTCAGCCCCCTATGTTCACTGTTCCAGAAGACTCATTCAAGTCATACAATATCAGAAAAAACTATGTTTACGATCAGTTCTTCTTAAAAAGCAGAACCATGAAGCAACACCTAAGAAATATTATTCCACGCAGATATTAAACATGCACCTGTTTGGTACCCCATAATGGCTTTACAAGGGAGAAAAGGAAAGTAAGTCCTGTGTGCTAAAAGTAGCCACGTCTTCCAAATGGCCTTCCTTGCCAGCAGGGTGTTCTAGCGGCAGTCACTGTGAGTGTTATGGAGGGCCACCATGGCAGCTGCTGACCCAGAGGCCCTGGACGCTGCTCTTAATTACCACCAGGATGTGCAATGATGCTGTGCAGTGTCAAGTAGGCAAGGAGTTGTGCGTGTGTGTGCACCTACACGTGCCACTGACTGAATGGCTGCTTCTTGGGGCTGTCCCCGTCAGATGTGGGAAGAGCATGATACAGAAGTAATCTGCTTCTGAGGGAGACTTTACCAGAGTAAGTCTTCAGCCTAATAAAGGAGAGAAGGGGGCGGTTCTTAAAAAGCAGAATCAGATCTTTTCCGACTGACAGAAGGTTTATATTCTGAAGCTGTTATCTCTGTCCTAATTATTTGAGTTTATATTACTCCTTTCTACAGAACTCTCTCTATAAAATAAAGCACCATTACAATGAAATCCTATTAAATGGCCCTGCTCATTATGAGGGATGCAATAGTCCTTCCTTAAGTAAATCTCTCTGGGCATTCATAATACTTAAAAGCCTGCAAAACAGGTAATGCCCATATGTCCAACTATTGCCCACCAAGATTTTACACCTTGAGGACAATCACACTGGCTTCTTGCACAATGAGCTAGCTAAGTTGTAACTGAAGTGGCAGCTGAGTCTCCTGCCTCCAAGCATGTTGTTTTCTTACAGGCTTAGCAGAACACAGCAAATGCAGGAAGTCAAACTTGATGGTTCCTCTCAGGTCTCAGGCTCTAGGGCAGGGACCTCCTGTGCACTTGGTGAACAATGGTTGGTTTGCAGATGCTCCCACAGACCATGAGCCCCTGGGCAGGGCCTGTGCCCCTTCAGCTTTGTATGCCCACTGTTTCCCACAATGCTTGGCATATTGCTTGAACAAATAAGCTAAACCACAAAGCCAAATATTTGGGTCACTCAGGAAGAGTATAAAATTGAAGGGTTCTAAGGGTTTAGATTGTTCTTAGAAAAGAAACTTCTTTTGATGGAATATATTCTAGAATATGACATAATTATAGATTATATCAACCAGTCCCAGCCCTACCTATGTAGATTTTTGACTCAGTAGGTGTGAGCAAGTTTGAGTTCTTTGGTTTTAGACAGCCTCCTAGACGATTCTCACGACCAGGTAGGTCTCCCTGAGGGCCTCTAACCCAAGGAGCTACTCTTCCAGCAAGAATGCAGACTTGTCTCTTCATCAAAACCCACACGTGCACAGCCACTCTAAACATTCTTTTCAAAGCCAAAGGCTTCTGCCTCCTTTTCTTTCTGGTTCAAAAGGTAGGACAGGTTTAGCCTTAGTCCATCAAGCAAATACAGATTTCTCTCTACAGTGTCCTACCCCAAATGTCTATATCCACCTGGACAAGTTCAGAATTTTTATTCTTTTTTTTTAAATCTGAGTTTCACTTTGTTGTCTTGGGTAGAGTGCTGTGGCGTCACAGGTCACAGTAACTTCAAATTCCTGGGCCGAAGCGATCCTCTTGCCTCTGCTTCCCAAGTAGCTGGGACCATAGGAGCTTAATACCACACCCCCGCTAGCTTTCCTATTTTTAGTAGACATGGGTCTCACTCTTGCTCAGGCTGGTCTCCAACTCCTAAGCTCAAGCAATCTACCCACCTTGGCCTCCCAGAATGCTAGGATTACAGCCGCAAGCCACCACACCCAGCCAGAATTATTATTCTTTTTAAAGGGAAAAGTTATCCAATGTTCTTTATCCCACCTGAGAAAGTCATCCTCCGATGCCTTCCCTTGAACTTGCTTTACAAATGCATGTCCAGTTTGGCTCCTGATGGACACAGGCCTTGGCCTTCCTGGTCAGCTTCCCACTGTTCTCTGCCATCATGAGCAGGATTTGGGCCATCATCTGTATCACATGGATTGGTGCTTGTTTCATGTGGCTCTACCCTTAACTCCTTTAAAGGCACCTACCTGTTAATGTAGAATAATGTTCCTTAGCTCACTGCATCTGCTCTCTGGACAGACACCATTGGCTATCTAGACATTTACTGGTATTTTTAAAAAGTACCCATGTAAATGAATAGCTTCTGAACATGAAAGTTCAAAATTGAAAACCAAGGAGCAAAAGTCCATCTAGCTGTTCCTGTCACTCCACTGGACTGCCTCAGTCCTGTGCGAAGGGAAAGGCATGGCCCCTGCCCACCCCCACCCCCACTCCCACCCCTGAGCTGCCCTTCTAGGAGCCTGTCATCTAAACTTGTCGCCCAAGTCCTGTCTCTCCTTCCACAAGCACCTCATGGCTCCTGGACCTTGTGGAAACTCTCTCGCATCACACTCAAGTCTCTGTGGGATCTGGCTGGGTCCTGCCTTACTTATCCATCCCCTTTGCAGTCCCACTCTCCACACAAAACAAGCATCAGTAAATGTATTCCTAACAAGGGAAACAGAATGGAAAAGATCACGACTCCAAATCACGATCAAAACACATTCTTCCAGTGTCTTTTGTCACTATTTATTCATTCTTCTATTATTTAGAAGCAGAATAGCCTTGGTCAGAGTGATTCAGGGCCCAGGACTTGGGAGGAGCCTGATAGTAAGAGGGAAGTCAAATGGGAGGGTTTCTACCCCACTCCCTTGCCAGTGAACCTGCCTGTATTTCCCTGGGACTGGGTACCACCCACTGAGCCTTTGGCAGGGTTATGACTCACTAGTTAATCAGCCTCCATCACTGAGACCGAATCGGCCTAATGTTGCTCAAACATGCACCCTGAACCTTCCCCAGCACACCTTGGTAGTGCTCCCGCTACCCGCAAAGGCCTTCCCTCCCATTTCCACCTGCCCCTCAAGACTGGCTTCAAATGGTACCTCCGCCCTCTCTGCTTCCACAGAAGGGAATGACCTCTTTCTTCTAAACTCTAAGAATCAGTTTTTCACTACCTATTGCTTTCTGCCTTAAGCTAGTTGTTTGTGTATTGATTTTTCCTAGTGAATTTTAAAGCCTCTGAGGGCAAAGCCTGTATTTCTCTTATGTTTGAATCATCTGCTAGTTCCTCAAAAAGAGTCGACGTATGGGTTAGATTCATGGGAAGAAGGGATGGAAGGCACTGAGCTGAGAGGTCTGATTCCTGGAAGAAGCTTCCTGTTGCAAATAGCATCCATCTGGTCTGGATGCCTGACAGTTCTACTGTGGAAGCCTAAGCTCTGACACTTAACAAAGGAAATCTTTGAGGGAGAGGAAACACTTTTCATTCTTGCTAGTCACTTGGAGTCTAGTCTTAGACTACTGTGAATGAGACTCAAATTCTTTCTGGCTATCAGGTTTTGAAAAGAGATAAAAGAAGGAAAGACATGGAGTTTTCATTGGGGAGCACCAAAGGAAAATGTGTCCTATTTCCTTGTGGTGCTTTGTGCTGTGAAGACGTTAATATGTTTGGATAGTGTCAAATCAGATGCCCTCCATGATATGCAACACCCAGCACAGGTCTTCAGACCCTTCCAGACTAGTAGTTAGTGGAACAGATACATTTGGACCAGAAAATGTACCTAAAGTATATTCATCCATAGGGGAATATGATACAGTGAGGTTGCCTTGAGTGATTTCTGCTGGCCATAAAGGGATTCAGACACGTGAAACTAGTCCGAGAGGTACCGAGAATAAACTTTGGTGTAACTGAAATTCATGTATTGTGAAGTCCTACTCCCCAGTACCTCAAAATGCGACTTTTTAGAGATAGGGTCTTGAAAAGGTGATTAAGGTAAATGAAGTCATACAGTTAGGCCCTAAACCAGTGGTTTTCCTTTTTTTTTTTGAGACAGAGTCTCACTCTGTTGCCCTGGGTACAGTGCAATGGTGTCACAGTTCACAGCAACCTTAAACTCTTGGGCTCAGGTGATCTTCTTGCTTCAGCTTCCCCCATAGCTGGGACTACAGGTGCCTGCCACAATGCCCAGCTAGTTTTTTTTATTTTTGTTAGAAACAGGGTCTCACTCTTGCTCGGGTTGTTCTGAAATTCTTGAGCTCGAGCAGTCCATCCACCTCAGCCTCCCAGAGTGGTAGAATGCAGTGAGCCACAGCACCAGTAATTTTCAACTCCTGTGCTAGGGCGCAGTGATGTGTCATGCGAGGATCTTAAGTGTGCCACAAAAAATTTTAAAGATCATTAATTAAATTACTTGTGAAAGAAGTTCAAAGCACAGTAAGTATTTTCTTTTTTTTACTCTTTTTTTCCTTAAATGTGCCGTGGAAGTTTAACTAGAGGTTCAAGTGTGCAGTGAGCTAAAAAAGGTTGAAAAACACCACCTTAAACCAAAATAACTGGTATGCTTACAAAAAGAGGAAGTGTGAGCCAGGCATGGTGGCACACGCCTGTAGTCTCAGTTCCTTGGGAGTCTGAGGCAAGTGGATCACTTGAGCTCAGAAGTTTGAGGTCGGTATGAGCTGTGATGCCACGGCACTCTACTGAGGGTGACAAAAAAAGACTCTGTCTCAAAAAAATAAAAAAAAGAAATGAGGACAGAGACATGTGTGTACAAAGGAAAGACCATGTGAAAAGGAAACACAAGGTGAGGACACAGTGAAAAGGCAGCCACCTTCAAGCCAAGGAGAGAGGAGTCAGGAGAATCCAAACCTGCCTACACCTTGACCTTGGACTTTTAGCCTCCAGAACCATAAGGAATAAATCTCTGTTGTTTGAGCCACCCCATCCGTGATACTCAGTGAAGGCAGCCCTAGAAAACTCCTATAGGTACTAAGCCCCAGATGCCAAAAATGAAGGAAATTAAAATAAAAGAACTTAATAAACTGTCTCCCTATGTCTTGTGACTCTGCTGGGCAGTACCGCAGTTTGAAAAGCTGGTGGAGAGGGTCAGGCACGTCGATGAACAGAAAGTGACAGACCGTGATGACTCATAGACATTTTGGGTGCTGCCCCAAGTAAGGCCATAGGACCTATCCAATGTATCTTTAAGGATCTTTGACAAAGTTACTTAGAAAATTTGAGTTGAACTACAGGCAAAATTGACAGCAAAATTATTAGGTGCTCAAAAAGTGTACCGCATTATTATCGATATAAAAGAACCAAAGATCACCTAGTACATATAATTTGAAAAATACATTTTCTCTAGAATTTCCAAAATAACCGGTTTTCTTCACCTTTAAATGCAGAATTCTTACAGATACCACTGAGATGGAGTATCCTAATGGGCTTTTAAAGTTATGTAGATAATATTACATAATATGTGACTAATAGACACCTACAAGTTATTCCCCTCAGAAACCAGCTTGTTTTCTCCATGCTAAAAGGCACATTGTGCCTACAATGACCTAAAGCCTCTTGCACTATATCTTATCAAGTTTTTTCAATTTTGTGACTATGGCATTTTCCTTACATGATTTAAGTCTTCTATCATTTGCTTGTGTGGCCTTTGGCAACTTGCAGGTGTTTGCTCGGAAAGAAGTGGCATGTTCCTCAAATGACAAAATAACCTGCTGTTGTAAAAATTCTGAGATTCAAGAGCAAGGTTGGGAACCCAAGTTGATTTCTGCCTATTTCTGGGACACATTACGCAGCCAGCCTATTACCCATCTTCTCTTTCCTCCTTGCTGCTACCTTTGCTGATGGTTTTGCCAGTTAATGGCTGCCAACCACATCCCCAAAGAGGAGACTGAGGCACTAATAAGGCTGTGAGGTTCATCTGAGGCAGTGTGCCTAAGTTCATAGCTCAGGAAACAGGTCTCCTGGGAGTAGAGACTGAGAGCTGATGCACAACTACTCACTAGTTCATGCCCTCTGAGTGCCTGCTGCGAACCCAGCACTCCCACCCTCTACCTGTGGATGTGATCATCTGTGCTGCCATCAAGGATTGAACGGTGTTGACAGATTAGCCAGCTTCATCTTTACCCACATGTTTGACAAAAATACAGTGGGTTTTAATCATATCTATTCTGTGGGTGATTTTAAGGTATTATGTGCTCAGATTTCAATGCAACTAATAGCTTTAAAGCATCTCTGTTCACAGAAATATACTCAAGCCACCTGTGTCATTTAAAATCTTTTAGTTGCTACATTTAAAAAGTAGGAAATATGCCAGGCCTTGTGACTCGTGTCTGTATTCTTAGCACTCTGGGAGGCTAAGGCAGGTGGATTGCTTGAGCTCAGTTGTTCGAGATGAGCCTGAGCAAGAGGAAGACCCTGCCTCTACTCAAAATAGAAAAACTAGCCGGGCATTGTGGTGGGCACCTGTGGTCCCAGCTAATTGGGGAGGCTGTGGCAAGAGGATCACCTTAAGAGTTTAAGGTTGGCTCGGCGCCTGTGGCTCAACTGGCTAAGGCGCCAGCCACGTACACCTAAGGTGGCGGGTTCGAATCCCCAGCCCGGACCCGC
>NW_003852401.1:45560390-45599235 GCF_000181295.1 Otolemur garnettii
TGCCGGCCATATACATCAAGGCTCACGCCTGTAGTCCCAGCTACTAGGGAGGCTGAAAAAAAAAAAAAAAAAAAAAAAAAAGAGTTTAAGGTTGAGGTGAGCTATGACACCACAGCGCTCTAGCCTAGGGGAAGACTCTGTATCAAAAAAATAAAAAGTAGTATATAGCAGGTGAGATTAATTTTGATAGTACATTTTATTGGGTATATATACATTAAGTTGTACTATATCCAGAATGTTATCATTTCAACATGTTACCACTATTTTTAAAAAATGATGAAATATTTACCTTCATTTTTGTACTGAGTCTTCTAAATCTGATGGGTTTTCACAGTTCATCACAATTTGGATGCTACCTTTCATTCAGTAATGCTGGGTCTGTATTTATATTTCATAAAATTTATAGTAGAAAAAGTAGATTCAGTCACAGACCCAGGTTGTTCCAAACAATAAGTAAATGATGAGATTTTAATTAAGATTAAAAATTCAGCTCCTCGGGTGCACTAGATGTATTTCAGGTGCTTCACAAGCACAGGCAGCTACTGTATTGGGTGGTGAGCCACTGAGCTCCACATGTGCAGAGACCAAAACAAATGAGCCTCATGATAGGCACTGCATGGATGAATCAGCCCTAACCCTTGTCTCTGGGGTTGGTGGGGAGGGAATGGTATGAGATACAGAAAGGAAAGCATTTCAAAGCGAGAAAGGGGCATGTGAAAAGGAAGACTGGTGGTAAAGCTCACAAATATTTGTATATTGGGAGTTATAGTTGGGCATATCCTCAGAATGGTGGAAAATAAGGTTCAAAAAAAGGTAGCTATGGACAGTCCTGCTGATAGTCTCAAATGGCAAGGCAAAGAGTCTGTCCTAAATACATTGTCAATGGGGAAAAAGTTTCTAGTGAGGAGAATGGATCTGAGCTCTGTCCTGGGAAGATTCACGTGGCCTTGATGTGAATGACAGATGGAAAAGGGAAGAGCCTGGCAGCTAAAAGATCAATTAGCTACTGCACTAGTTCAAGTGAAATATAATTTAACAAATGGTGGAGGTGCTAGGAAAAGAAAGAAAATCAGAAATATACTAAGTATGTACAGAAGGACCTTAGGACTTGGCAGTGTGGAGAGGAAATCAAAGAAAGGCAGGAGTATACTAAAATAAGGAGTATGGAAGGAAGGCCGGATAGAGAAAAGTTATTTCTAGTATGTTTGCACATAAATGTTTTAAAAGCGGATGGGAATATATGTGCAGATGGGATAGAGAGGGACCTTTGTTTGGGAAGACATGAAAAGAAATCAAAATCTATTTATAGAGCTAGCTACCAAATTAGAAGAATTCTGAAAACGATGTACAGTATCCTATTCTAACAGTGGACAGGCTGAATAAATTCAATTATGGAACTACTCATTAGGAAGTGATGCAGCTGTTAAAAATTAGTGCTCTTGAATTATATTAAGGGCTGTGGGAAACTACATAAGATGTATTCTTAAATGAAACTTTTAAGTTTGGAAGACAAGAGTCTAATTTTATTTCAAAAGGATATGCACCTACATGCTGTTCAGCACGGAGAACGTGTGGGAGGACACACACCAAGCTGTTATCAGGACAGGTTCCCTCTCCGGAGTAAGACTGAAGGGGGCAAGAGCTTTTACATTTTACATTTTGCTACCGTTTGAACTTGCTACAGAGAGCATATTATTTTTACTGTCAAAAAGGGAGAGAAAGAAGAGGGTAAAAATCTGTGTTTGTACAGCTAGAACAACGAGCAAAAGAATGTATATCAAAATTTGTCTCTGGCTCATTTTTAGTTTTTTATTTGCAAACTTTTTTTTTTTTTTTTACCTCCAAGTAAATGTGTGATACTTCTATAACCAGAAAAAATGCTGTAAAAAGAAATCATCTACCATAATGATGGTATAATCAATTTACAATTTCTTTGCAAGGCCAGAGGTTATATGGTTAGGGTGTTCCTTAAAGAGGTTTTGATACAATTTCTTTTGCTTCTTGGGGGTTCATGCTTACTTTTATTGGTGCTGAAGCTATTTCCACTTAAAAAAAAAAAATGATTTCCATTCAATGTGGCCAAAAAGGAAAATCGAGGCCAACCACACGGTAAGCCTTCCTGACAGAAGACAAAAAGCCTCTGTAACCTGTGGAATGAAAACTTCACCAGGAGAACGTTACTCTTTTGTCATGAATGACTTCAATTGCTGGTGGACAGAAATTTTTAACAAGAACAAAGAGCATCAGAGAAATTTCAGTGCTCTGGTTGTCATTCCAGGGCAAGCACACTAGTAACTTTATATTATAATGACAGGAACAAAGAACAAGGTGTCCCATTCACCGCGAGGCTCCTGCAACCAGAGGGTCCCAGGCCCTCACCGAGGCTTTCACTGAGGTGGAAACAAGAAGAAACTCTCAAGGAGTGTCACAGCGGCTGAGAACAGGTAAAGCAGCAGCAGGCGTATAAATAATGGCAGAAAATGGGCAGAAGAGATGAAAAGATGCCATCTGATCATTCGCCAATGGAAAGATGTGCACTAAATCAGGGCCTTTTCTGTCTTGGCACTGTTGTTTTTACTGAACAGTTAAGCACCCAAGGAAATACCAGTTGGGTCTTAAAGACAATTTATAGCTGGTTGGCCTCACTGCACCTGGCTGTTTTGACAGCAGGTTTTGTCAGTTTATAGCAGAGATTCCTGTCTACATTATAAGCTGTCACTAATGCAACTAGACCTTTGGAAAAAATGTACCGCTCAGAGGCAAATCTCTCTTCCACATACCCCTCCCCCTTTTAATGAAAAGCAAAAGCCTCCTGCTGGTGGCAAAGCCTCCTCCTCTTCAGGGGAAATTACATGGCCCCTGGCAGTGAGAGGGTCAGCCCCAGCGCCACAACCCAAGTCGGGTGCGCCTGCTTCTGGGCACGGGATTAAGGACTCTTTCTTTTCCCTTCCCTAGGGGCTAACTGCTGCAAACAGCAGCTTGTTGTTTCAGGCCAGGAAATTCAGGAGCTGGCTCTGCCAGCCTGGGACCCTTCCCTGCTTCCAGGCCACACTAAGAATGTCTGGGAGCCTTGAGATGACCTGGCTTAGGAACACCAAGCACAAGGCCCCCCAACCTGCCCCATCCCCATTTATAAATGAAGGGCAAGGCTTGGCTATTTACACAGACAAACCTTAACTTGTTTGCCCTAGATTTTTGGGAGTGGTCTGGTCTGGAGGTCGCCTTCTTAGAAACCACAGGACCTCATTCTCACATATGAGTGGAAAGTACTGCCTCCCTGGACCCGGGGCTGCCTTGCCCCGTGCCTGCTTTGTTTTACTTTTTGCTCCCAGAAGGATTGGGCCAAACAAATAACTTCTAACAGGTGACACACATTCCTGAACTGAAGGCAAAGTGTCCTTTTTTAGGAATGAGCTAATGGTGGCTGGTGGCCTACATTCCCCCCCCCCCCCCCCGGCCCGGCCCATGTGGTGGGGAAGGACAAAGATTCGAGTAGAGGGATGAAAAGGTAATAGAGAACAGCCCCTCCTGCTCCTTCATTTCATGGTTCACAGACATTCATTGACATTCAGACACTCCCAAGGGGAAGCTCATATAACCAGTCATGAAACTAGAACCGAGCTGGCTGAAGGGGCTGCTTGCCTGGGCCCAGGGCAGAGTTTCGCACTGCCATGGGGGTCTGCCCCAGGTCCAAGACCCACTAGAATTGGTCAGGCCCCGTCTGTAGCTGCTCTGGGGGCTGCAGACTGCGAAAACTCCAGGCCTCCAGGATCCTTTGGTCCCCCATCTAGGATGCCACCCTCCAACTTCCCAGGTCCTACTAAGCTTTTACTAGGGGCTGTATTTAAATTAGTGAGGGGGCCTGGGCTGTCCAACAGGCTTTGAGAAGTGCAGGCCCTGGGAAGTGGAAGGGAATAGGAGGCTCCAGGCCAGGTGATTCCCATGGAGCTGGGGCTGGCTAGGAAATTTCTCCCTTATAGTTGCCCATGGACTGACATAGAAGGAGAAGAGAAAACCTTGAGCGGGGGTGAGCCCAGGTTCCTAAAACAGAGAAAGGAAACTAAACAGGTCATCCAGGTGAGAAGGCCAGCCTGAGGCAAGGACCGGATGCAGAACCAGGGGGAGATGTCCAGCGCAGGCATGTTGGGGAAGAGGAAAGCCACACCCACCCAGATCCCTGGTCTGGCTACGTCCTAAAAGCAAAGGTTGAGACCTGCTGCTTCCCACGGGAGGCATTCGACTGTTACCTGGAGACTCTACCCACAATATACACCATGCTTTATGAGACCTCATTTAACACAGTGCAGGGGCTCCTGTCCTGTCTACCTATAGCACCAAAGTCATTTGAAACAGTGGCGAGAGGCATAACCTGTGAGGTCAAGCTGAAAAGGAGTAGGAAGACCAGTAGTTTTCTGACTTAGGGCTACCCCAACTCAGTAACATATTACTGTTCTGTGCATATATTCAGAAATCATTGTCACAATTGATATGCCAAGTAGCAAGCTTTACTGTTGTCCCCAGACTGTCCTAAAGCATTATCCTAAGTGTACCTTTGGTATTCCAGAACTCTCAAGCCAGTCTTGAAAGATGTTTTCAACAGACAACTCAAGCCTTTAAAAATAAAACAAAAAGTAAAGGATTAAAAAGCTACCAAGTACGTGTTACGCAGACTAGTTCTAACTACTTGGGCACATCATAACCCCAATCGTCTGGAGGTAACTGTATTTTGGAGAAAGGGCACTGCTCCCCTGTGTTAAAGTGGGGAGGGGAGCCCAGTCACATCAGCACAGCTTCTCATCAACAGCAATAGGCACCATGAACACCAAGACCACAGGTGCAACGTCACAGGTGCCTTCAGTGCTTTGAAAGAACTTTTCGATCGAGGAAAGCCAATTTAGGGAGGATAAGGCATATTTATAGGACATACCAGGCTCGACTGCTTCCTGGAGAGTGGTGAAGCAAAGTAGAACCTGAACATTGTAGCATTTACTACATCAATCAACCTGAAACCTGTACTTACAGTAATGACGGACTGCAAAAACAATGCAAATCATTATCAGACCACAGAGCGGCTCAGATACATGGAATTGGTGTGGCTTCCATGGTCTGTTTTCAAGCAGGCCCACACTTTGGTTTACTTGACCTATTAAGGCTAGTTATGTCTGATCTGAAGTCAGCTGAAATTTCTTTTGCTTTCATGCCCTGCTGACTGGATGCCTCCCTAAACTTACTAAGTATCTGATATATTCAGGGTCAACAGACTTTAGGTTGTGTTTTCCTGTCTTCTTTGGCTAATGCCCTTTAAAACAAACCCATCTTCCACTGTCTTCTAGATCACTTCTCATGCCTGGACTCTCCGCTTACAGGGAGGTCTTTCTTGACTTCCTCCCAGGCTGAAGCAAGGCCTCCCTGGTGTACCTAACATCCATCACTCTCCCTGTCTCAGCATCACAGCATCCATCACAGTTTGTGACTGAGAGCTATTTGATTACTTGACACTTAACTGTTTGTTACCCAGATCAAAGCTCTGAGATATCATCCCAGAACTTGGAATAAACACCTCCTGGTATGAAAGAGGATCCTCATAGATATTTTTTATTTGAATGAATGAAAGAGGATCCTCATAGATATTTTTAATTTTTATTGAAATAAAAGTTATTCCTTTTAAAGTTAATATTCACCTTTACCAGTAATATATTTAAGCTCTGCATCTTTTTAAATTTTGTAAGTTATATACTATATTATATATATAATTATATAACTATGTATACTTACCATCTCCCACCTCTTTGCAATTATAGAAGTCGTGAAGAAATACAATGTTACGTGTAATGTTAAAGAACTGGTGGTCAAGTGTACCCCTGTCCTTTGACCTCGTGGGGAGTGTGGGCAGTAGCTAGAAAGGGAGGGAGGGAGGAGTTGGATGGGATTGGGGAAGGAAGGAAATGACTGATTTTCTCTTCCTTTTCTTCCCCCGACTGGTCACTGATACACCTTGCCTTCCTTGACCAGGGCAAAAGGAAAAATTGCTTAAGGAGGAAACTATTGCTATTTCAAAACAGAAAAAGAAAAAATACAGGGAAGGAAATCTGAGCTGACACAGAGCAAATGGTATACATGCATATGAAAGTTGATATTCCTCTCTGTGGGACTATGAGGCAGAAGGAAGGGGACAGAGTGGACAGAGGGGATGTGACTACCTCTCTACATGCTCCAGGTTCCTAACTCAGTGGGATTACTGAACATGCCTCCTAGCAAAGGCTGATGCCACCATCTCTGGGTCTTAGTTGTCACTGAACAGTGACAATGTCCATGTAAATGGCCAAGACCCCGGTTAGCTGTGAGAGTGTGTGTGCGCACGCACATGCGTGTGTGGTGGAGGTGGGGGCGACTTGAAGAGAGAAGTGGGGAGTGTGGGCAGTAGTTAGAAAGGAAAGGAGGGAAGCTCTCAGAGTGCCTGCCGTAAGTTCTCGGTTCTTTCTTGAGCCTGATTTGCTTGGGAGAAGGGCTGGGGATGCCCTTACTGAGCATGACTGATCTTCCAGGAGGAAGAGAGTGGGGCTAACTGACCAGTTAGAGCAGTGATTTTCAGTGGGTGTGCCGTGAAGATTTTTAAAGATCAGTAATTAAACTATTTGTGAACGATGTTCAAAGCACAGTAAGTATATTCTTTTTTTTAACTATATTTTTGATCAACATAATTTAAGTGCTTTGTGGAAGTTTAACTATAGGCTTAAGTGTGTGGTGAGATTAAAAAAAAAAGGTTGAAAAACACTGCTGATTTAAAGCAAAGCGCCAACGGGGCAGGTTGGGAAAAAAACAAGCCTGTGTCTCTAAATCAGGGCAGGCAAGGTGAGTACCTCGCCCCCCCCCCCAAGTGACTGTCCTCTGGCATATGCAGTGGCAGGTAAGGTGGGGACAGTCTGCATTCATGTCAAAGGAGAATGGGCTGCAAGTGCGTAGTCTTGCCTTCAGTGTAAATTATAGGATCTAGCTTAACTTCCAGCCTCACACTTTCACCAGAAAAATCAAATGGCTCCAAGTTCCCTTGGGCACAGGTAGGAAAGTGTCCTTTACTGGCTTCCTTTTCAGCCAGAGAAGGTCCCTCCTCTCTGTGCCTGGATGCCTGGGGCCAAAGCTCCTGCTTCCCATCCTTGAAGAGATCCTCGGGAAAGCCAAGTGAGAGGCGGGCTCCTGCACTGAGACACTGCAGCATGCTAGGAAAATAGGTCTTTTCCCAGTAAGATATTTAAGAAGAAGATACAGAATGTGGGCAGGATCTAGAAAGAGCAGCAGTGACGATGAAAGAGGCTAACACTCTGCATCTACGAGGGAAGAGAAGGAACTGGGATTGAATATCCTGCAGAGTGACTTAGCTGCCATTTCTGAGTGATTTCACAAAAGACGGTGAACAGCTGTTGTGCATCACCACGGAGGAGGGAATATGAGGACAGGGACATCAATTTCCTGTGGGGAATTTCTGCCCAAAGATACTTCTCTAGGAGAGGCAGGGAGGAGGGGCTGGGGAGTCGAGTCCTGGAATGTTATTGAGTGAGGCCCCAAGTCTGCACCAGGGAAGACTAAAGAACAGGCAGACTTCTCTAGGTGGGGAACATTCGGTGGATGCCTACTGGGCAGGAGAAAGCTGAGACGGAAAAACCCAGGGAGTGACTGTCATGAGGGGCAAGGTGATAGACACCAGGCTCCCGGTACTCATAGAGATGATGATCCTCCAGGTGTGGAAGAGGAGACACCTGCTTCAGTGGAACAGATGGCAATGGCAGGTGGACTCAGAGAGGCTCCTTGAGGAAGCCATGTGTGAACTGTGTCCTAGCGGGGAAGGGCCGACTGAGATGGAGGGAAAGCTCATCCTGGGCAAAGGCAGCAGGAATACCCACACCATGGTACGCAGACACCGTTCAGCTTAGCTGGGCTAGGCCCCAGGATAGGGGAAGAAGGAAACAGGGTGTCCTGTGAGGACCTGGGTTCCTGCCACGAGGCCTTGGCTTCATCAGAGAGGCTCTGAAGCATGAGTGCAGAATGACCTGGCAGAGAAATGGAGGCAAGTAAGCATGACTTAGGGGGAAGGAGCTGGAGGCAGGGAGGCCACCTAGAAGCGTCCAGAGTATGTTTCAGCAGGGGGCAATGAGAAGAGCCCAAGCCGGCTGCAGACAGACCTGGAGTGTAGTGCTGGGGAGGTCCTGCTGGAGTCTAGGAAATGGTGTGTGGACCATGGGCCCCAGCAACCTCTGCCGGCCAACTTTCCACAGAGAGTGTGTGGTTGCACACAGTCAGTCTGTGCCACAGTCTACAGCCAACCCTGAGGTTTACTTTGTTGACAAGTATTAAGGCAAATTGTGCTTCACATATGTAGTAACTACGCATGGAAACAAATATACAGTGATACTAAAAACAAAGCACATAAAAACTCCCCTATTCACTGCCAAGTAAAGGCATAAAAGTAATAGCTACTATTTATCAAATACCTACACGTACCTATTGACAAAACTCTCATTTATACATTATAAAAACTGTGTAAAGCCAGTATTATAAAGGTTCTGAGAGGCTGAGACACTTATCCAAGGCCACATAGGTACCTGAAGTGCTGGGATTTGAACCTGTGGTGCCTGGCCAGGAAGCCCCAGCATTTCTTTCTGTTATGGTACAGACGAGCCTGCAGAAGGGGAGAGAGCCCGTGGCTGCTCCTACCCACACTGACTTCCCCGCTGAAGGCCGGCTCCCTCCCGCTGCAGGTGTCCTGTTTGTTAGCCCTTTCGTTACATCTCTGAAGCAATGGGGAGACCACTGGGTGTGGGTGGGCAGAAGTGTGAGAGCAGGAGAGTTCATGGGTCAGCTGCACACGGGAGTGAAGGGGACTTTCCCGTGAATGAAGAAAACATGTGTTTTCAGATCATTTTCCTTTGGAAAGGTTCAAAGCATCTTATAACTATTATCACTTCATTTCTCATAATATCCTTGTGAAGTGAGGGTCAATTGTTGTGTGGCTTTTTAGCAGACGGAGAAAGTGTAGCACACCATGACTCTGGCCAAAGTCAGGCCAGACAGAGAGTTCAAGAAAAAACCCAGTTTTCACTTCCATGTGTGCACGTAAGTGTCGATCAATTCCTTCCAATCTGGAGTACGTGAGGTGTTTGTCTTTTCATTTTTGTGATACTTGGCTCGGAAGAATGTTCTGTTCAGATCCACCCAGGTTATTACAAAAGACACTAAGCAGGTGGGGAGAGGGTGATAAGTAAATTCACACCTAAGGGGTACAATGCACACACTTTTGTCTCTGGCTCATGGTGTACGAAAGCAAACTATGTAACTAAAACATGTGTACCCCCATATTCTGAAAATTTTTTAAAATGAAAAACTCCCCAGTTTTCTAAATTCCCAGTACCAGTGCAGATGTCACAGTGATATCTGGTCATACCCTATTTGGTGACTGCTGGGATAAGATGTCAATTTATTTTGAGAGGAAGATGAAACCATTAACTTCAGTTGCTAAAAACAGTATTTTTGGGGGGGAGCCAGGGCTGGGTTTGAACCCGCCACCTCTGGCATAGGGGGCCAGCGTCCTACCCTTTTGAGCCATAGGCACTGCCCTAAAAACAGTATTTTTTAAAAGGTTCTACAAGTGACCTTACTTCCTAAGGAAATTATAAGAGACAGTAATAAAATGTTTAATTTTCAAGGAAGAAATGGACTACATGTTTTAGGCAAAAAAGGTAACATGTATGTAGCTTTTGCTATTTTGTTTATAATTATTGAGGTGACAGCATGGGCGAATTTTTAGGTCTGGGCTTGGATATATACAATGGGAAAGCTAAAAGCTGACTTTTTCAAATCGAGACACTTAAGAGTCTAAGCCAATGGTGAATTTTTTCCTTCTGAGATCATGTGGCTTAAATAATCACAACAGACAAGCAGAAGCATTTCCACTTAACCAGAACCCAGGACTTACAGGAAATTACTCTTCTGCATGTCTGATCACTATGGAAATTGATTTTACACAGCTAGCTAAAAGTACACACACCCATGACTGCCTGTCCTCCATATTTGCACTGGCAAGAGTGTACGTCCTGCCTCATTACTGAAATGTAGGCACGACAGCCACCCTTGTCACCCTGAGTCCTCCTGGGTATTCGGAACCGGCAGGTGGTTTTGCTCTCTCTCTGGCTGGCTGCTCCCTCACTGCTCCTATAGCCTATGGGGCAACTCTGCATTGCAACGGTCTGTCTCCAGTCTCTGGAGCTATAAATGTGGTCGCACTTAGTTAACACAGCAGGGGGGAGAACATGCAGGCCACCCTGGCAAGATGCTGCTTAGAAAAATAAACTGTATTTAGAGCTGAGAAAGTGAGCAATCGTATCTCTTCATGATGTTAAAGAAAATAGAAATAAACAGACTTGCCAGAAAATGGTATTGCACATGACTGGATTTGCTTGCTCAGTTGATTTCTGAGGTTGGGGTGACAAGGACAGGGAATTGGTTATTAGCTGTATTTGTTACTTGTGCCTATCTACTTGTTGCAGATCAAGAGAAATGTCTTTATCACCCCCACCTCCTGTCTTCAGCTCTTGAGATCCTAAAGATCACGGTCAATGCCTCTGAAGGAAAGCACAGCAACTTGCACAGGAAATAAATGACAGACCAAAAGATCTTTGGAAGTGCAGGTACCAGACAGAGGCAAAGCAATGGGAACTTCGGAGCTCAGAGTCTAAAATGAAAAATGCCCTTGTACTAGAATGCAACTTATACATTCTGGATAGATTTTAAAATTTTAGTTAGGGTCGAGTATAGTGGCTCATGGCTGTAATCCTAGCACTCTGGGAGGCCAAGACGGGTGGATCACTTGAGCTCAGGAGTTCAAGATCAGCCTGAGCAAGAGTAAGACCCCATCTCTCCTGAAAATAGAAAAACTAGCTGGGTATTGTAGTGGGCACCTGTAGTTCCAGCTACTCAGGAGGCCGAGGCAAGAACATTGCTCAAGCCCCAGAGTTTGAGGTTGCTGTGAGCTATGACATCATGGCACACTATCCAGAGTGAGATTCTGTCTCAAAAAAAAAAAAAATTAATTAATTAAAAATAAAATAAAATTTTAGTTAACTTATGATTTTAAGTGCCCTCCCTACATGTGGCTGTATATAGTGTGCCTCTCAAAGCTTTGCATATAGTAACTTATTTTCTTGATCAAAACAAGTCATTTGTACTTGGGTAAATAATAAATATTGCTGAGGTCACATTTATAAAACACGTACTCCTTAGCTCCCCATAGGAGGAAAAGTATTAGATTAAAACAAACATACGAACGTGCCTATGCAAACATAATAGTTGATGGCAAAGAAAGAGGCAGTGGCTTCTGATAACATTGGAATACGGAGTGGGCAAAGTACATTAGACAAAGTAGTCCTGGGGTGCCCAGGATTTGTCTGGAGTTTCTTCTAAGCACTTTTAGTTTTATATTATGGAGTCCCCCTGCTTCTACCTTCAAATACTTTCCCTTTCCACTCACTCTGCTCCACTCTGATTCCTCAAACACCTGCCCCTCTGCATTTACGCTGCTACTTCAGAGGGTAACTTAGTGGCCAAGAAAGAAAGGTCAGGCACATGCTTGAATCCTCTGTTCATCTTTTACAACATATCAGCCAAGTCTTACCTACAGCAACTCTCAAGTATCCCTCAGAGCTTTTTTTTTTTTTTTGAGACAGTCTTAAGCTGTCATCCTGAGTAAAGTGCTGTGGTGTCGAAGCTCACAGCAACCTCCAACTCTTGGGCTCAAGCGATCCTCTTGTCTCAGTTTTTCTATTTTTAGTAAAGATAGGGTCTCACTTTTTGCTCAGGCTAGTCTCAAACTGGTGATCTCAAGCTATCCACCCACCTCGGCCTCCCAGAGTCTTAGGATTACAGGCGTGAGCCACCGTGCCTGGCCACAGAGCTGTTCATTACTCTGAAACTCCACCACCACTGCCACTGTCCCAACTCCTGCCATAGACTCAGCTCTCAAGATCTTTGGGCTGAACTGCTGTGTTGGTTTCTAACTGGTCTTCTGGATTCTACTTCTCTAGCCCCATCTCTTCCTGATACTGCTTCCCTTGAGGAATCTTACCAATCTGCTGATGACACCCCTATCCTTAAGTTCTTCAGTGGCTCTGCCTGAAGTCTCAAGGCTAGGACTGATGAGACCATTCTCTGTGTCCCAAGGACTCTGAAACTCCCTAGAGCGATTCCTACACTGAGTCATAATGACCTGTTTCTGTTATGTCCTGAGCAGTAGACTAAGAGCTTCCTAGGCCTGGGCATTGGATTTATTCCTCTCTGTTCTCTAGTATCTAGCCCAAAGCTTAGTATAAAAGATACTCAATAAGGAATGTTCAATGCATCAAAGCAAGAGAACAACACAAATGTAATATGACACACACAAGGCTGGCCTGTGAACACTAACTGCCTGGTCTGATCTGAAAAACTTTGCCCTATTCAGAACAGCTCACGTGCCTAACAGATGTGCCTAAGGATCGGTTTGCAGCAGGGGCCAAACATTAGGGCTTCAGGGGGTAGGTGTGGGGGCCTTTGGAGACCTAGATAAAATTGGTACAATATGTTCTATAGGTAATAGGGTAAACAGTCTGTTTTAATAGCTGAACTAGATTCTGAGATTAGTTAGCAGGCAAGAAGATGTATGAGTTTCAAAATATATTCTGGTATACCTGCTAAAATAGGTTCATTGTAGGACTGAAATCTCCTTAGCTTTTAAGGAGAATTTTTTTTAAAAAAGCTTAAACTGCTGGTAAAACATGATCTAATTAGAAGAGGTATCCTATCAAAATGCATGTGATAGGTGGTTGGTGGTCACCATTAAGACAGGGACACTGCTCTTAACTTCCACAATTACAACAAAAGTCTCTTTGTGGGCCTGATGTGTAGCCTCAATAAATATTCACGATGATAAAATCCAGGTCTCCTGAGCCAGAGGGTTCAGGGGCCATCCAGATGAACTCCATAACCTTATTAGGAAGAAGTTAAAAGAGAGAAGACCTACAAAACTAAAAATGTACTTTGTTGCTTCAGTTAAAATTGCTTCGGTTATGCCCTAAGAAGTTCTTCTAAAAAAATGCATAGTCACCACTCAGAAATAAACTTTGGTAACAGCCTAAAGAAGGTAGTATACTGTTTCTATAATTTTCTTTCTTTTTATGCTTTAGTTCCTAAAACTGCTTCATTCTATCATAGGACCTGAGGAAGTTATTCTGGGGCAGGTACAAAGAAAATAAAAAAAAGTATCTTATAGGTAAACTATTGTTCTTAATTTTAGGAATAAGGACCACATCTGATGTCATTTTTCACCTGAGCAAAACCCATATGTCCTCTTTATAAAAAAAGACAAAAGATGGTAAATCAGAACCCCCCTCCCCAAACAACCTACACTTGCTTAAACAGACTTCTGAAAGGTAAACTATCTTGGCCAATCACTAAGGCCTTGTGTAATATTCCTAGATAAGACCATCTTCCCCATCAAAAGGAGACAAAGGAATTTATCAAACAATATGGCTATGTTAATTCTGCACGGTGCACTGGCTTGCTTTATGTGTGTTTCTAATGGGTACCAAAATACAGTTAGATGGAATAAGATTCAGTGTTCTATAGCATAGCAGAGCAACTATAGTTTATGTAGTTCAGAATTGCTGGAGGAGAGAAATTGGAATGTTCCCAACATAAAGATGGGGTGAGGCCAGGCATGGTGGCTCATGCCTGTAATCCTAGTACTTTGTGAGGCCAAGGCAGGAGGATCACTTGAGCTCAGGGGTTCAAGACTAGCCTGATCAAGAGCATCTTTACAAAAAATAGAAAAATTAGCAAGGCATGGTTATATGTGCCTTTAATCCCAGCTACTCAAGAGGCTGAGGGAGAAGGGTCATTTGAGCCCAGGAGTTTGAAATTGCTATGAGCTAGGTTGAAGCCCCTATACTCTAGCCTGGGCAACAGAGCAAGATCATATTTCCAAAAAAGAAACTCACAAAACCATAACAATGACAACAACAAAACCCCAAGCAAACATACAAACAAAAAGCCAAGAGGAGATGAATGATGGTGTGATAAATGTCCCAACTGCCCTGATTTGATCATTACACGTTATGTGTATATCAAAATATCATATGTACCCCCCAAATATGAACAACTTTTTTTTTTTTTGAGATAGAGTCTCAAGCTGTCACCCTGGGTAGAATACCGTGGCATCACAGCTCACAGCAACCTCCAACTCCTAGGCTTAAGCAATTCTCTTGCCTCCGCCTCCCAAGTAGCTGGGACTACAGGCACCAGCCATAATGCCTGGCTATTTTTTGGTTGTAGTTATCATTATTGTTTGGCAGGCCCAGGCTGGATTTGAACCCACCAGCTCTGGTGTATGTGGCTGGTGCCTTAGCTGCTTGAGCTACAGGCAAGCGAGCCGACAACTATTAAGTATAAAAAAAATCACCAACAATATTTCTGCCTATTGAAGAAAGAATTTGGAGCCATTCTGAATAGAAGGTAGAAGATAGGGAAGTTTACACAAAAAAGGCCAGGGAAAAACTCAATGCTTAGGAAAAACCCTCCACATCTTCATGGCCACTGTACCCTCTCTTCAAATTTGCATGTCTCTCCTGCACCTAGTCTGGCAGCATAAGCCCTGCCACCTTACCCTTGAGAAAGCCATTAACATGTAGGTGACTAACATTGCATGGATCTAGGTATATGTCTATGTCAAAGAATTCATTTCTACATTTGAAAATCTGTTATGTGCAAAAACCATAGCTACAAGTATGGGTCAGAAATGAGGAGAGTAATGTTAGCAGAGAATGTTATTCAGAGAAATGTTTAATTTCTCAAGATTCCCCCCCTTTATTGTTTGAATACCAATTTTGCTATTAGAAATTATGTTTCTGGTATTTACTTTAAATGTTTAGGGCCTAAATTAAGATAGGAAATTAGAAGAAGGTTGTAGTAAACCTAGTTTAGCCTGTGACACAGGTCTTAAGCCTCATCCATAAACCTTGTAGATGATCAGCCAGCCTAAAACTGGACACTTGCAAAAATGAGGCTCTCCTCCCTTTCCAGGGCAATGAGCTCATACTAAGCAGTGTCCTGAAAAGAACATGGGCTAGAGCCAGACAGACATAATTCCAATCTATTCTCTCTCACTTGCTGAGAGATCTTGGAAAAAGATACTAACTCCTGAGCACCTCAGTTTCCTCATCTGTAACATACTGGATAAGAGCATAGGCTCCAGAGCTAGACTGACTGGACTCAGGCAGCCCAACCACATACAGGTAGCTGGGAGATCCCAGGCTGGTTACGACCTCTTGGCATATCATTCCTCTTTCTTGGTAAAATAGGGATAAAAACCAAATAGTGCTATTCTGAGGATTAAATGAGTGTCTGGACATAGTCAACTCTCAGTAACCATGGGCTTATAATAATCACTAGTATGATGACAATGATGAAAAGTGTTGTAGTAAGGGCTGAATAATTACTGTATGTAAATCCTGTATCCAATGCCTGATCTATAGAAAATGATTATAAAAACTAATCAATCATTGATTGAATGCCTACTTTTAAAATATATGTTAGCTCCTTTAATCCTCCCTAAAGCTCTGCCAGAGAGGGTAAAAAGCTGAAATTTGAAGGGATGATGTGACTTGATCCAAATCTCATAGTTGGGTAGTAGCAGAGTTGAGTTTAGAACCTAAGCGAGCCTGACTTTGAATTCTAGGCTATTATTACTATATATTTTTGCCTTCAATTAAACAATGCTTCCTTGTATTAAGCTGCACTAACTGGGAGCTACCCTAACTTTTTATTTATTTATTTGTTTATTTTGGAGATAGAGTCTCACTATGTCACCCTTAGTAGAGTGCTGTGGCATCACAGCTCACAGCAACCTCCAATTCTTGGGCTTAAGCAATTCTCTTGCCTCAACTTCCCAAGTAGCTCGGACTACAGGCACCCACCACAATGCCTGGCTATTTTTTGTTGCAGTTGTCATTGTTGTTTAGCTGGCCCAGGCCAGGTTTGAACCTACCAGCCTCAGTGCATGTGGCTGGCACCGTAACCACTGTGTTATAGGTGCTGAGCCTACCCTACATTTTTAGAACTTTCCCCTCCTCCATTCTTTTCTACAGCAGCCAAGGCCGCAGACTGCCTTTGGCCTGCTTCCTACACCACCTTCAAGGCTCCTGACTCTGGGATCCCCAGTTGTACACATTGGTCCTAGCATCCCAAAGTTGGGCTGATTATCCTGTGATTCCCACTGGCTTAAGTTGGTCCCTACCTCTACTAAGAGAAGCAGGTTGAACTTTTTAGGTTGTCAAAAGCCAAAAATGATGGCAGGGCCATTTTTAACATTCAAAGTAAAACTGGCCTCTTAATTCCTAAATTGGTCCTTACTTTTTTTCTTCTGGGATGTTCTCCAATAGCATTTGAAGGAAATCCTGGGATAAGAAAAAAGAAAACCATTAAAGATGTCAATCAATAAATAACTATGCCTGGACCCATGCCAGATACTGAACATTCTTAACTGCTGACAGCTCACCTGCTAGGGAAGCTAAAGCTATGCCAACTTAATAGACTGTATACTCAATTTTTTAATTTTACAGGGTAATCAATCCAATCATTTAAAGAGATTTGTTTTGTAAGTACCACACACACACAAAAAGTGAAGAATGAAAAGCTTGTTATTTTGACCTGATCCAATTGCCTATTTATTTCACTTCATGTTTACCCATTTCAAAAGGCTGGCCATCACATAAAGTGTTACCCTATTCTAGTCATGCATGGTTGCCTTTTTTGAGAGCTTTTCCTTGATATTCCTCGTACATATAAAGCAATCTGAACACTAAGAAGCTAGTAACTTACTTGTAACTTTCTTGCATTTTTCTATAGATAAAGACAAATACCAAGATAATAAGTATATCAATCAAGGAACAAAGATGACCCCAAGTCCAGTTGTGGCTAACAAGTCCCTGACTCTATCTGCAGCCTCTTCTTGTACTGCTGTGCAAATCCTTAGATATTGGACATTTGAGATGTTCATGTGATACATGATACTTTTTAAACCTAAAGGTATGACTTACACACATGACACACTCATTTTTTCCTTTACTATAGAAAATATCAAGCATAATCAGAAATAAACAAAATAGTATAATTACTCTTCATGGCCTCATCAACACACAGCCAATCTTGTCCCTCCACTTCCTTGCCATCCATATTATTTAGAAGCAAATCTCAAACCTTACATAATTTCATCAATAAAGGTTTTTGGAAATATCTCTAAAAGACAAGGACTTATAAAACATAACCACAATACCGTAACACCTAAACAATTCAAATATGAATGTTCATTTACATTTAATTTGTATCTTGAGGGAGAAGGAGTCCAAGACAGTGGGACTAGATACATTGCCTCACTAGCCACTCTTGGCCACTCTAATATCCAAGCACAGAGACAAGTAAATTTAAGGAGAAGGAGGAAAAGAAAGGAGAAAGTAGGGGAAGGAATTGAACACAGTGAGGAAGAACCAACAAAAAAATTCTGGCAAAATAAAAAACCAGAACAGATCAACTCCCCCAAGGGATCATGAGGCAGCTATTACTAAAGGCTTCCCCCTAAAGAAATTATGAAAATAACATAAAGGGAATTTGGAATATGGATGGCAAAAGTGATGAAGGGAATAGAAGAGAAAGTGGAAAACCACTGAAAAGAAATCCAAAAATTGACCCAAGAGATGAATAAAAGAAATGATGAAAGTAGAAAGGATATACTGGGAGGCACCTGTGGCTCAGTGAGTAGGGCACCGGCCCCATATACCGAGGGTGGCGGGTTCAAATCCAGCCCCGGCCAAACTGCAACAAAAAATAGTCGGGCATTGTGGCAGGCGCCTATAGTCCCAGCTACTTAGGAGGCTGAGGCAGAAGAATCGCCTAAGCCCAGGAGTTGGAGGTTGCTGGAGCGACTCCGCTACACTCTACCGAGGGCGAAAAAGTGAGACTCTGTCTCTACAAAAAAAAAAAGAAAGGATATACTGTAGCTTAGTGAATTGATGGAGACATTCAGAGAACTTAAAGATGTAGTTGAAAGTATCAGTGAAAGATTAAACCATGGAGAAGAAAGAAAGAATCTCAGAGCTAGTAGATAGGGTTCTTGCTTTAACTCAAGCATTTATGAGGCAGAAAAGAGGAGAGTAAAAGCACAGAAATCTCTTAGAGAATTATGGGACTGTATGAATTATACAAACATATGAATTATAGGGATCCCTGAAGGAGAAGATCAATCCAAAGACATGGAAGCCCTACTGGAGGATATCATAACTGCAAATTTTCCAGGCATCACTAAGGATTCTGACACATCCATTTTTAGATGGATATCAGACCCCAATTTGTTTTAATACAAATAGGGCATCTCCTAGACACATTATAAAGAACTTGGCCAAGGTCAAAATGAAAGAGAAAATTCTGCAAGCAGCCAGGAGTTAGCACCAATTGATATATAGGAGCAGATCCATCAGGGTGACAATAGACTTGTCAACTGAAACTTTACAAGCCAGAAGAGATTGGGCTTCAACTTTCAATTTACTCAAACAAAACAACTTCAATCCTAGAATCCTGTATTCTGCCAAACTAAGTTTTATAATTGATGAAGAAATCAAATCTTTTACTGACAAGCAAGCATTGAGAAAATTTGCCATTACATGGTCAGCTCTGCAGGAAGTAGTCAGACCCATACTACACACAGACCATCACAATGGACCAACACCAAAGTAAAGGACCACTATCAATACCCAGAAATGAAAGGTCAAAGTCTAGCTTCCATAATGGCTCTACTGATAAAACTAGGTAGACCCCTCACAAAACAAGACAAACAGAACTCTACCAAATTTATGAATTCTCTCAATAAATGTGAATGGTTTGAATTCCCCACTGAAGAGGCAAAGGCCGGATGACTGGATAAAAAAAACACAAGCAAACTGTATGTTGTGTACAGGAAAAACATCAAGCCTCTAAGGACAAAAAAAGACTCAAGGTGAAGGGCTGTAAAACAATATTTCAGGCAAGTAGAAATCAGAACAAAGGCAGGATTGCAATTTTATTTGGAGATACAAGTGGATTTAAAGCCACTTTAAGAAATTAAAGAAAGACAAAAATGGACACTATATACTGGTCAAGGGAACAATACAACACGAAGGCATATCAATTATAAATATATATGCACCCAACTTAAATGCTTCCAGATTTATGAAACAAACTCTAGCCTGCCTGAGCAATATGATAACCTACAACACCATAATATCTAGGGACTTCAATAACCCATTGACAGAACTAGACATATCCTCTAAACAGAAACTAAACAAAGTAATAAGGGACTTAAATGAGACCCTAGAATAATTGGGCTTAATAGATATATACAGAACATACCACCCCAAAACTATTGAGTATAAGTTGTTCTCCCCAGTTCATGATCAGACTCCAAAGTTGACCATATCCCAGTACAGAAATCAAACCTCAACAAAATTAAAAGAATAGAAATTATGGGCTCGGCGCCTATAGCTCAACCGGCTAAGGCGCCAGCCACGTACACCTAAGGTGGCGGGTTCGAATCCCCAGCCCGGACCCGCCAAACAACAATGACGGCTGCAACCAAAAAATAGCCGGGCGTTGTGGCGGGCGCCTGTGGTCCCAGCTACTTGGGAGGCGGAGGCAGGCAGGAGACTCGCTTGAGCCCAGGAGTTGGAGGTTGCTGTGAGCTGTAATGCCACGGCACTCTGCCCAGGGGGACAGCTTGAGGCTCTGTCTCAAAAAAAAAAAAAAAAAAAAAAGAAATTATGCCTTATATCTTTTCAGACTGCAAGAGAATAAAGGTAGAACTCAACTCCAACAAAAACCTTTATCCCTGCATAAAGTCATGGAAACCAAGCAATCTTATGTAGAATGACAGCTGGATTAAGGAGGAGATAAAGAAGGATATCTTTAGATTCTTCAGACATAATGACAATGCAAACACAAGCTATCAAACCCTGTGGAATACTGCAAAAGCAGTCCTAAGAGAAAAATTTATTGTATTAGAGGCCCATATCCAAAAAGCAGAAAAAGAAAAAAAAGCAGAAAGAACACATTAAAAAATCTAATAGACTACTTCAAGAAACTGGAAAAGGAAGAGCAATCTAGCCCCAAACCTATCAGAAGAAAAGAAATAACCAAAATTAAATAAGAAATAAACAAAATCAGTAACAAAAGAGTCATCCAGAAAATTAACCAAACAAAAAGTTGGTTCTTTGAAAAGATAAACAAAATTGATTAACACTTTGGTCAGATTAAGTAGAAACAAAAAATTAAAATCTCTAATAACCTCAATCAGAAACAAAAAGGGGAAATAACAATAGATAACAGTCATACAGGAGATTAGCTCTGATTACTACAAAAAACTCTATGTCTAAAAATTTGACAATGTGGAAGAAATGGACCAATACCTGGAATCACACAACCTACCTATACTCACCCAGGAAGAAACAGAAGTCTTGAATAGACCAATATCAAGCACCAAAATTGAAGCAACAATAAAATTCCTCTTTCCCTTCCTCCACCAAAAGCCCTGAACCAGACGGCTTCACACCAAAATTTTATCAAACCTTAAAAAAAGAATGTGTATACATATACTGCAGAATCTGTTCCAAAACATTGAGAAAGAAGGAACCCTCTTCAACATGTTCTACAAAGAAAATATCACCCTGATACCAAAACAGGAAAGGAACCAAATAAAACAGAGAACTACAGACCAATCTCACTAATGAATATTGATGCAAAAATACCCAATAAAATCCTAGCAAAGAGATTGCAGCTATACATTAAAAAAGTTATACATCATGATCAAGTAGGCTTCATCTTAGGGATGCAAGCCTGGTTTAGCATACATAAATCCATGCATGTAATTCACCATATAAACAGAGGCAAAAACAAAGACCATATAATCCTCTCAATAGATGCATAAAAAGCATTGGACAAAATTCAGCATCCTTTTCTGAAAAGGAACACTTAAGAAAATAGGCATACATAGGATTTTTTTTTTTTTAGACAGAGCCTCAAGCTGTCCCCCTGGGTGGAGTGCCATGACATCACAGCTCACAGCAACTCCAACTCCTAGGCTCAAGCGAGTCTCCCACCTCAGCCTCCCAAGTAGCTGGGACCACAGGTGCCTGCTACAACACTCGGCTATTTTTTGGTTGCAGCCGTCATTGTTGTTTTTGGCGGGCCCGGGCTGGATTTGAACCCACCACCTTAGGTGTATGTGGCTGGCACCTTAGCCACTTGAGCCACAGGTGTCGAGCCTATAGGATATTTCTTAAACTGATAGAAGCCATCTGTGACAAACTCACAGCCAATACTGAATGGAGCATTCATATCATACTGAATGAAGTAAAACAGAAGGCATTCCCACTTAGAACTGGAACCAGATAAGGATGTCCATTATTGCCACTACTATTCAACATAGTGTTGAAAGTTCTAGCCAATGCAATCATACAAAAGAAAGATATTAAGGGCATTATTCAAATGGGGGTAGATAAGACTAAACTTAGTCTTAGTCTTATTTATTGATGGTATAATCTTATATTTAGAAAATCCCAAAGACTCAACCACAAGATTTCTGGAAGTGATCAAGAAATACAGTAACATCATGAGGGTATAAAATCAATGCCCGTAAATCAGTAACCTTAGTATATGCTGATAACAATCAAGGCAAGAAGCAAATTAAAGACACAATATCCTTCACAGTAGCTTTAAAGAAAATGAGATACCTGGAAATATATCTAACAAAGGAGGTCAAATATCTCTACAGAGAGAATTATGAAACCCTGAGAAAAGCAATAGCAGAAGACATTAACAAATTGAAGAACATACCATATTCTTGGATGGGAAGAATCAACATTGTTAAAATGTCTATACTAACCAAAGCAATCCACAGATTCAATGCAATCCCCATCAAATACCAATGTCATACTTTGAAGAACTTGAAAAAATAGTACTTCACTTCACATGGAATCAGAAATAAAAATATGAATAACAAATACAACTCTTAGAAATAAAAACAAATCTGAAGGGATCACTTTACCAGACTTCAGGTTATATATTACAAGTCCACAGTGATTGAAACAGCATGGTATTGACAAAAAATAGAGACAGAGATCTATTGAACAGAATAGAAAACCTAGAGATGAAACTAGTCTAATATTGCCATCTGATCTTTGATAAACCAAACAAAAGCATACAATCGGGAAAAGAATCCCTATTTAATAAATGGTGCTGGGAGAACTGGATAACCACTTGTAAAATACTGAAACTTGCGTTTCTCAGCACTCACAAAAATCAACTCAAGATGGATAAAAGATTTAAATCTTTTAAGACATGAAATGATAAAAACCCTAGAAGAAAGTGTAGAGAAAACTCTTGATGATGCAGTGCCCATAGCTCAGTGCACAGGGTGCCGGCTACATACACCAAAGCTGGCAGGTTTGAACCCGGCCTACTCCAAGTAAAACAACAATGACAACGGCAACAAAAACAACAACAAAAAAATAGCTGAGCATTGTGGCAGGCACTTGTACTCCCAGCTATTTGGGAAGCTGTGGCAAGAGAATCACTTAAGCCCAAGAATTTAAGGTTGCTGTCAGCTGTGACACCAAGGCACTCTACCTAGGGGATTATAGTGAGACTCTGTCTCAAAACAAAAACAAAAACAAAAACAAAAACAAAAAAAAACTCTTGACGACATTGGCTTGGGGAAAGATTTTATGAAGAAGATTCTATTGGCAATTGTAATTCCAACAAAAATAAATAAAAGGGACTAAATTAAGCTAAAAGGCTTCTGCACTGCTAAAGACACAACAATTTAAACAAACAGACAACTTTCAGAATCGGAAAAGATATTTGCATGCTACAAATCTGACAAAAAGTTGATAAGTAGAATCTACACAGAACTGAAATAAATCAACAAAAATTGAGCAAATACTCCCTTTTATCATTGGGCATTCTTCACAGAAGAAGAGGAATGACCAACAAACATGAAAAAAATGCTCATTGTCCCTTATTATCAGAAAAATGCAAATCAAAACTACCTTGAAATATCATCTAACCCCAGTGAGAACAGCCCACATCACAAAGTCCCAAAGTTACAGATGCTGGTGAGATTCTAGAGAAAAGGGAACACTTTTACCCTGTTGGTGGGATTGCAAACTAATACAGCCTCTTTGAAAAGAAGTATGGAGAATCCTCAAAGAATTAAAAGTAGAACTAAAAGTTCTAAGTTCTAAAAAGAACTAAAAGGCTCGGCGCCTGTGGCTCAAGTGGCTAAGGTGCCAGCCACATACACCTAAGGTGGCGGGTTTGAATCCCCAGCCTGGGCCCACCAAACAACAATGATGGCTGCAACCAAAAAATGGCCAGGCGTTGTGGGGGGCGCCTGTAGTCCCAGCTACTTGGGAGGCTGAGGCAGGAGACTCGCTTGAGCCCAGGAGTTGGAGGTTGCCGTGAGCTGTAATGCCATGGCACTCTACCCAGGGGGATAGCTTGAGGCTCCGTCTCAAAAAAAAAAATTAAAAAAAAATAAATAAAATAAAAAGAACTAAAAGTAGATCTTCCATTTGATCCTGCAATCCTATTACTAGGTATCCACCAAGAAGAAAAAAAATCATTTTACCATAAGGACATATGCAGTAGAATGTTTACTGCAGCTGAATTCATAATCACCAAGGATGTGGAATCTAACCAAGTGCCCATCAACACATGAATGGATTAATAAACTGTGATAGATGTATACCACAGACTACTATTTAGCTATAAAATGGAAGGGGACTTTATATCTTTTGTATTAACCTGAATGGAGTTGGAGAACATTCTGCTTAGTAAAGTGTCACGAAAGTGGAAAAACAGGTATCCAATGTACTTGATACTAATAAGAAACCAGTAGATGAACAAATACACACCCATACAAGAGAAAAGCACAATTAAACTCAAGTGAGGGAGAAGGGGAGAAAGCGGAAGGAGGAGGATTGGTGGGCTCACACCAACAGGCACAATGTAAGGGTTTATTGCACAGTTTCTGGGTGAGGGGCACAACTACCACTTGGAGTTTACCTAACAAACACAAACAATTTAACCTAACTGCCTGTGCTCTCATATTAATCTGAAATAAAAAAAATAATAATTTGTACCTTGAGTATTGTGACCCATCATTTTAGCCCATCTTATTCTGGAATCTTGATTTGGTCTTAACTAAAGTCATCAGATAAAATATATAATGCCCAGCAAAACTGTGAGCAAATTACCAGTATACTAAAAAGTTATTTATTGTTTATGTGAAATTCAAATTTAACTATATTTTTCTATTCTGTATTTTTTTTTTTTTTGCAGTTTTTGGCTGGGGCTGGGTTTGAACTTGCCACCTCTGGTATATGGGCCAGTGCCCTATTCCTTTGAACCCCAGGCACCGGCCTCTATTCTGTATTTTTATTTGCTACATGGATAACCCTGTGTCAATGTTTCCTTATCTGAAGGTTTGATAAGATATATTTCAGATTAATACAGAACATTAAACAAACAAGAATAAAATTTAACTTTCATGGAACTTGATGATATTGAATAATAAATAAGATTTATACTTGAAGTTTTTCTTTTAAGAAATACAAAATAATCTTTCAAAATAGGCCCTTGGTTCCCAGCAGGATCAAGTCTGCAAATACAGAGTCAGCACAGGGCTCTGTGAGATCCATTTAACTTGGAGTGTGAGATGGAAGAAACAGCCCAGACCTTCATAGTACCAAACTGACAGAATTACAGAGGAATAGAAATCTGCAAACAACCTGACAAGGTGTTCTTCTATCATCACACTGAAATGTAACTTTCACTATGGTAGCAAAGCCAGCCATCTTATTTCTACATGATTATGGGTGGTAATGGGCCATTTCTTCTAGAGGCAAAGTCTTCCTGTTAAGAAAATTAATGCAAGATTTATTCCTTGCTACGTCTGTTCTCCTTCTAAGACTTTACTTGTTTATTGGTGCTTCACCTATAATAACAATACAAAGAATAATGTTTTTAACTAATTTTTAAATTAGTTTAATGTTTTAAACTAATGTTTAAAAAAGGAAGTAGGGACAACTCCCTCATAGATTAATACTTCACAACTGAAGTCCCTCCTTGTACCTGCAATGGATATATGTAGAAATGTCAAAGGAAACAAGAGTTGTATTTAGAATGCAAAGAATTATTTTTGTTTGAGGTTCTTTTTTTCCACCCAGGCTAGAGTTCACTGGCATCATCATAGCTGATTGCAACTGCAAATGCCTAGTCTCAAGCAATCCTTCTGCTCAGCTCTCAAGTAGCTGAGACTATAGGTGCCTACCACTCTGCCCAGCTAGTTTTTCTATTCTTATTAGAGGTGGAGTCTTGCTGTTGCTTAGACAGGTCTTGAATTCCTGATTTCAACTGATCTTTCTGGCTTGGCCTCCCAGAGTGCTAGGATTATAGGCATGAGCCACCACACCCGCCTTGAGGTTCTTAAAGTCATTATTTTTATTACTTTTAAAATTATTTTGGAAAGAAAGTTAAAACAGAAATTCATTTATCACAATTTAACATGTTTATAGATTATTTTGTAATCTAATATAGATATATCAATAGATTACTTTATAGATTACTTTTTCATTGGCATATTGATAGGATTTTTGATTCTTAAAAATCCAAGTACTATAATAAACTCTTACTAATTTCACTTCATTATCTCCTTATACCCCATACCAGTTTATACTGCATTTGCCTGGTTATTTCTGCTCAATTATATGGGGGAAAATTACATTAACTCAATGGTAAGGAGAGAATTTAATTGCATGAGAAGCAGGAAATTCAGAGTTAACCATAATTCTGTCCTTTTGTATTTTCCATTTACAGTTGGATCCCTCTTTACAGGACTATGGAGTACAATGATCTAGAATTGTGTGTGAATAGAGGATAAGTGCAGGAAGTCCCCAGGAAACCCTCCTTCATTTTTTAAGAAACATGGTTGTCCAGCCTCCCAGCAGGTTACTACACTAGAGCATTTGCCTCTTCCTGCCTCAAAGAGATCTACAGGGAGCACAGTCCTTAGCTAAAGATTGCCACTTAATGCTGGGATGACAAGTCTAGGGGATCACAAAACCTAACACCTTGGGCATCTCTTAAACATGGTATCTGGATTTCCACAGTCTATGGGAATGAATGTCTTTTTATGGGTGTTTTTCTGTTCTGTGCACCATCTGATGCAAGAGACACCTGGTCTCATCCAGGGGATCTTTGTACCATCTATCAGAGGAATCAACTCAACTGGTCCTTCTTACTCCTTTCATAGACTCAATCTTCAACCATGGGACACTGGTTTTCCTGGCTCTTTTCATAAATTGGTATAGACACCTAGAGAGGAATTGTGACAAAAGCTTTTCCCAAGTCTTTACAATGGAATGAAATAAAAAGAAGAATGTCTCTTGTGATTATTTCTTTCCTTAACCACCTCTGTATTGGCAGTTTTGTGAAAGCAACTTACAAATCTTAATTGGATGAGGAGGGCTTTCCTTCATGACTGATTCTAAGATCACTGACAAAGTCAGCTAGCAACAGATAATAGGGGTCCAGTTTGTCACCTCTCCAGCTGAAAAAAAAAAAAACCCTGCTGTTTTGAGAGGGGGCTGAGATGAATTTTTATCTGGGTCCTTGGCAATGGTTACAAGTCCATGCCCTGGTCAGAAAAGAGATTCCTTGTGAAAATATTTTTTTCATTTCTTACTTTCCTAATAATCTATATATTAATCAGGTCAGTCCAAGACAGCTTTTATTGATTAATACTTAACAAAACTAAATTAAACACTACAATTTAAAAACAAAACAAAATAACACTGATTTTGGCATGTGGCTAATCTGGCAGTTATTTCTTGGTCCCGGTCAAAGTATTCAACAAAAAGCAGGTGCATGTAGATTCTACTGGATAAATTGACACTGGATTGATAATTAATTACAGATGACTGGCAATTTCTGTCAGGTATTTCATGAGTAATTGTCAAAGTCATGGGATGGGCAGGTGGGGGAGGCAAAACAAACAAAATATTGAGGCGAGGACAGGATTGGCAATGTGAGAACTGAGAAGACATGTAATGGGCAGGAAGCATCCTTGTTACACTCAGGACAGGAGTTTTAGTAGGGGCCAGAAAGATAATGATATTGAAGTGCTGGCAGATGGGATGTTTGGAAGGGAAAGGATTAAGAAGTAAACCGGAGAAGGAAGAAACTGAGGGACTTCTGAGCAAAGGAACTGGGTCACAGCCCTTCCTCATCAATTATTAACTACCCATATGAAGAAAAACACAAGCCATTTAAAAAATTAGTAAGAACTTGATTAGCAGCATCCAAATAAGGAAAAACAGCTTCATGGAATACACTTCAAAAAGAGGCAACAAACAGAGAAATATAAAATTCAAACGCAGCTTCTAACTGTCCCTCTGCACAACCCCTAACTTCCTGCTCAGCAGTAGATGCCCAAACCCCAAAAATTCTCGCAAATACCCATACATTTAGAAAGAATAGGAATAGCTTTGTCTTTCTCTTTTTTCCACTGTGGTGGGACGGGAAATGTTTGCTAGCAAAAGATGGGAAAACAGGAAATAAACACCCGAGGAAGACTCTGATGAACTGTATAAGTTCTAGGGCTTCCACCTGAATTGGAGGAATACTATTGTATTGATTGAGAAGGTCTCTGCAAAGGGGGAAAGCTACACCTTTATTAAGTCACAAGACTCTTGGAAAAGGATACTGAACAATGTTTCAAGAGTGGCAAAGCCAAATTCTTCCAACAGAGATTATGCTATGTATACCAGAGGTCCTCAACCTTTTTGGCATGAGGGACTGGTTTCATGGAAGACAATTTTTCCATGGACGGGGGTGGGGGGGTGGGGTGGGGGCAGGGAAGTAGGATGGGACAGGAGGTAGAGCTCAGGTGGTGATGCTGTGCAGCCCAGTTCCTAACAGGCCACAGACCAGTAGTATTTCTCTGCAGACCAGGGTCTGGGGACTGCAGCTATACACAACTCCAGTGGAGCTTGTCCCTCCTCCCCACTCTACACATAACATCCAAGTTTCAAACTAAAGCTTGGAGGGGAAGAAAAACAGGCCTAAGAGGAGATGATAAAGGAATCAAAGATGATTTTCCAAAACATATGAGAAGAAATAAAAGGTCAGGATAAGGCTATTAATGCTAAGAATGAGCAAGAAGGGTGGTAACTATGCAAACTAATACCATGATGACAACGCACATAGAGAGAGGGAAAGAAGGAAAGAAATGTACCATATATAAAGGACAAAGAATCCAGTCTTGAAAAAAAAAAAAACATAATCCAAGGAATAGAGGAAAATTCTCCATGAATGCTTAACACCATAAAATAAATTAACAATAACAAAAAGTCATACATTCAGTGAAATCAAAGCTCAAAGATTAGATGACAAAACAACAACATGAGATGAAAAAGGAGATTTTAACACAAAGGAAATACACTAAGGACTAAAATAATACCAGTATAGGAACATTAACAAAATAGAAACAGCAAGGAAAAGAACAGACGTTAATGAAAATAACATTAAAAAATAAAGGGGTTGCTTGAGATAAACTTAAGTCTTGAAAAAGAAAAAGAAAAAAGCAATTGGAAAATAATAGGCATAGAGGGCAAAGATAACATACCACAAGATAATTGGTAACCTTGAAGTTCAGAATCCTGCAAGGGGAAAAAATGTGTTCAAGGATACAGCTAAGCCAACATCATTGTAAGAAGGAAGACTAGAATCTAAGACTAAAAATAAAAATATACACTGTTTTCCAGGAAAAAAAAAAGTGATGCAGAATCATGGACACCGAGCCATTTGCTGATTAAATTTGAAAGATGAAGAATTCTTCTGCTATCTACGTGGTATAAAGAGGGAAAAATAGGCTGATTTCACACAAGTTTACTCAGCAGGATTTAATGCCAGAAAGCAATTGAGCAGTGTCTATAAAGTTCTGAGGGAATGAAAATGTGACCCAAGAATATTACAATTAGTTAGTAATTCAAATATAAAGACAATACGCAAGCATTCTTAAGCAGTAAGAAATCAGAAATCACAGAACTTGTGAGTCTGCAACTTGAACACCAATTTGAAGTTGAATTTCAGCCAAGAGTTGAATCCAAAATAAAATATTCACGAATATAGAAGCATGGTAAAATGACTGGTGGTAAAGGCTGAAATCCTTTAAATACTGAACTAAGACTATTCAGCTGTGAAAGTTATGGTTACATATTATAAATGAGATCAACCTTAATATGTAAAAACAGTAATTAAGAAAAATTTAGAATTGAGGGAAAGCAGTAGAAGTATATAACTGCTAATCAGCAGTTATATCTTTTTTACAGTAGGGAATAAACTGATGGTTTCTAAAAACAAAATATATAGGGAAAGGAAAAAAATAATTTCAACTCAATTTTTTTGGTAATGTTTCTTAACCATAGAAGAATCTTTTAGGAAATAATCTCTCTTACCTTTATCTGAACTTCATAAAGTTCTTTATCTTCATTTTTTAAAATTAAATTCAAGCAAAAGAAAATTTACATGTTTCACTAAAAAGCACATATAGCTGGGCATGGTGGTTCATGCTTATAATTCCAGCACTTTGGGAGACCAAGATGGGAGAATTGCTTGAGGCTGGGAGTTTGAGACCAGCCTGGGCAACATAGCAAGACTTCTTTTCTACAGAAAATTTAAAAAATTAGCCATGCATAGCAGTGCATGCCTTTAGCCCCAGCTAGAAAACTACTTGAGACTTGGCACCTGTCTCTCAGTGACTAGGGCACCAGCCACATACACTGTAGCTGGCGGGTTCAAACCTGGCCCAGGCCTGCCAAAACAACAATGACAACTGTGACCAAAAAGAAAAGTACTCGAGCCCATGAGTTCAAGTTGAGCTATAATTGTGCCACTCACTCCAGCCTGGGCAACTGAGTGAGATCTTGCCTCTGTTTAAAAAAAAAAAAAAAAAAGCACATGTAATATAATCCTATTTTCATAAAATTATTTCTGTCCAATAACATCTATCTTCTATATATGTATATACACATATACCATATACACATACAGCCATATGTATACATACCATGTTTAAGAGAAATGGTATGATTTCTAGAATGAGAAATGGTATGATTTCTAGAATGTTATTCATATAAAAGTAATTACAAGTTTCTGTGCAGTGGGATTTTGGATAATGTTTTACTTTCTTCTTTGTACTTTTCTGCATTGTTTGAGTCTTTCATAATGCATATGTGTTGGTTGAAAAAGCAATAATTTCTGAACAAAGCAAAGGCTACAGTAATCAATACAATATGGCACTGGCATAAGGATAGAAATACTAATCAATGGAATAGAATTGAGAGTCCAGAAATAAACCCTCACACTAATGTTCAACTGATTTTCGGCAAGGATACCAACACAAATCACGGGAGGGAAAGAACAGTCTTTTCAACAAATGGTTATGGGATAACTGGATGTTCACATGCAGAAGAATGACTTTGGACCCTCATCCTAGCACCGTACGTAAAAATTAACTCAAAATAGATCAGAGGTTTAAATACAAGAGCTAAACCTATAAAACTTTTAGAAACAAACTGCAGAAGTAAATCTTTGAGGCCTTCAGTTAAGTGGTGGTTTCTTAGACATGACACTTAAAGCACAAGCCACCAAAAAGAAAATACATGGACTGGACTTCATCAAAATTAAAAACTTTTGTGCCAAAACTTTACTGTCAAGAAAGTAAAAACGACACTGTATAAGATGAGGTAAAATATATATATATATACATACTTTGAGACAGAGCCTCAAGATGTCGCCCTGGGCAGAGTGCCATGGCATCACAGCTCACAGCAACCTCCAACTACTGAGGTCAAGCGAGTCTCCTGCCTCACTTCCCAAGCAGCTGGGACCACAGGCACCTGCCACAACGCCTGGCCATTTTTTGGTTGAGCTGTCATTGTTGTCTAGCAGGCCCAGGCTGGAATCGAACCCACCAGCTCAGGTGCATGTGGCTGGCACTCCAGCCACCCGAGCCACAGGCGCTGAGCCGAGGTAAAATATTTGTAAATCACATATCTGGTAAGGAACTTATATCCAGAATACATAAGGTACTATTATAAGTCAATAATAAAAAATAAATAACTCTAAATAAAAAATGGGCAAAAGATCTGAATATACATTTTTCCAAAGAAGATATACAAACGGCCCATGAGCACATAAAAAGTATTTAACATCATTAGCCCACAGAGAAATGTAAATCAAAGCCATACTGAGTTATCACTTCACACCCTCCAGGATAGCTATTATCAAAAAACCAGAAGGCCCCCAAAGCTGCAGATGCTGGCAAGAATGTGGAGAGAAGGGAACATTTTTATACTGCTGGTGGGACTGCAAACTGATACAGCCTCTTTGGAAAGAAGTATGGAGAATCCTCAAAGAACTCAAATTAGATCTTCCATTTAATCCCACAATCCCATTACTAGACATCTACCCTGAAGAAAAATATATTTTATTATAAAGACATTTGCACTGGATTATTTATCACAGCTCAATTTACAATTGCCAAGATGTGGGGACAACCTAAATGCCCATCATCTCAGGAATTACTGAACTGTGGTATATGTAAACCATGGTCTACTATTCAGCCATACAATGGATGAGAACTTTACTTCTTTTGTATTAACCTGGATGGAGTTGAAACGCATTCTTAGTAAAGTATCACAAGACTCAATACTACTAATGTGAAGCCAGAAGATGATCTAATACATGCCCACATAAGAGAAAAACTCAATTCAATTCAAGTTGGGGGGGAAGGCAGGAGGGAAAAGGGAGGAAGGAGGGGGAATCTGTGTGCTCCCACTTTATGGGCACAATATAAGGGTATATTGCAGGACACAACTACAGTAGGGACTTGACTCTACCTAACAAATGCAAACATTGTATGCTAATTGTTTGTACCCTCACCTTAATCTGAAATTAAAAAACAAAACAAAACAGAAGGCAACTGGTACAACCAATGTTGGCAAATATGTGGAGAAACTGGAACACCTGTGCACTGCTAATGGGATTGTAAAATGGTGCAGCTACTGTGAAAAGCAGTATGGCAGCTCCTCAAAAAACTGAACACAGAAATTACCATATACTATAGTGATTTCCACTTCTGGGTATGTACTCAGAAGAATTAAAAGCAGGGACTTGAACAGGTATTTGGACAGCAGCAATATTCACAATAACCAAAAAGTTAGAAACAATCTAAATTTTCATGAACAGATGATTGATAAACAAAATGTGGTATATACGTGCAATGGAATAGTCAGCCTTAAAAAAGGAAGAGAATTCTGTCACATGCAACAGTGGGGATGACCCTTAAAGACGTTACGCTGGGTGAAGTAAGCCAGACACTACAGACACAGACAAGCATCGTAATGTTCCACTTACATCTGAGGTACCCACAGTAGTCAAATTCATAAAGACAGAAGGTAGAATGGTAGGGACAGCATGGCCAGGGACAGCAGGGTGGGACTGTTGCCAGGGACAGCAGGGTGGGAACAACGAGGAGATACCAGGGTTCAGAGTTGCAGTTTGGGAAGATAAAATAGTTCCGGAGATGGTGGTGATTACCAGAAAAAAATTGTGAACGTACTTGATGCTTCTGAACTGAGCACTTAAAAATGGCTAAGATGATTAAGTTTTACACTGTACTACATATATGTTTTATCACAATTGAATATAAATTGAAATAAAGGCTAGGAGCAGTGACTCACACCTGTAATCCCAGCACTTTGGGAGGCAGAGGCAGGAGGATTACTTGAGGCTGGGTGTTCAAGACCAGACTGAGCACTACAGTAAGACTCTTCTCTACAGGCTCGGCGCCTGTGGCTCAAGTGGCTAAGGCGCCAGCCACATACACCTAAGGTGGTAGGTTCAAATCCAGCCCAGGCCCGCCAAACAGCAATGATGGCTGCAACCAAAAAATAGCCAGGCCTTGTGGTAGGCATCTGTGGTCCCAGCTACTTGGGAGGCTGAGGCAGGAGACTCGCTTGAGCCCAGGAGTTGGAGGTTGCTGTGAGCTGTGATGCCACAGCACTCTATCCAGGGCAAGAGCTTGAGGCTCTGTCTCAAAAATAAAAAAAAAGACTCTTCTCTACAAAAAAATTTCAGAATTAGCTGGGCACAGTAGTATGTGCTTGTAGTCCAAGCTACTTGGGATTACTTGGCAAGGGTAATCTTGGGCCTGGGAGTTTGAGGTTGCAGTGAACTGTGATTCCATCATCACACTCTGGCCTGCACCTATTAAATGATTCATTCATAGGAAATGTCCAGAATAGGCAAATCCATAGAGACAGAAAGGAGATTAGTGGTTGTCTAGGCCCGGGGGCAATTGAAATGGGAAAGTGACTGCTACTGATTTCTCTTGAGTATGATAAAACTGTTTTAAAATTAGATAATGCTGATGGTTGAACAACCTTGTGAATACATGAAAAACCACTGACCAGGGCTTTTAAAGGGTGAATTTTATAGTATGTGAATTTTATCTCAATAAAATTATTATTTAGAATATATAAACAAAAGAAACATCGGCTGCTTTGGCTGGTTGTGAGAGCACTCAGAGTACCATGGGAAGGGAAAACCAGAACCTAGACGTCACAGGAAACAATGCACTCATTTAACCCTGACCTGTCTTGGTGAGAAGGTGCTGTAAACAGTTGGAATTTGGACTGATCAAGCTTGTAAGACTTCTGAACAGTTTTCAAATTGCCTACCCAAATACGTGCTTAGGGCGCACCCTCCCTACCCCCCACCACAAAAAATAACAAGAAAATACAGGTGAGGAATAGCTGCCGTCTTGTTAGACTTATGTAATTCCCTCCACGTGTCTTCAGATTATACATGGGCATCCTTTACAACTAACATTGTAGTTAATTTGGCTCATGTGCATGAGCATAATTATCAAATATAAAAAACTACCCTGAGAATGCATCATCTACTTTCTATCAGTTACAAGCACCATTTTCAGAGCCTCTCACTCCCTTGATTTCCTTGCTGTGTACTGCTTGGCTCCGTAAAATGGCAGGGTCTCTCTCTCTCTGATAGTTTTGTGGCCAGGCTGTCTGAATATTTCAGTGTATCTTGTTATTAATCTGTTTATCAAATATTTATGGTATACTTACTGTGTGCCAAATATGCACTAAATACTGGTGAAATAAAAACATGGTCTGGCCTTGTTGAACTCATACGGAGAGTGGAGGAGAAAGAAAAGAAACAGCCCCATAAATGAAAAAATATAAGGGTAGATAATGATAATGGCAATGAAGGTGATGAAAAGGGTAAAGGGGCAGGGAATAAGAATCTGTGTGCTTATCCGCATAGCTGGGATGACCCTGAAGTTGTGACATTCAAACTGAGACTAAAGGGTAGACAACCTTGAAAAGGGTTAATTCCAGGAAGAGGGAACCAGCAGGATTGTTTTGTTTTAGTTTTTTAAGGTTACTTAAGGTACAACTACATAGTGCACCGTGAAAGTTTTGAGACAAGCCTGTATTATGGTCCATTATTTCACTTCCAAGAAACACAGTACACAGTGTCTTTTCTGATTCACCGTGCAAGTTTTAATTTGCTCGGCTTATCAGTGTTGCTGAGAGCACTTCATTTGTTTCTGTCCGCATGGATTTTACGTTTCTTGATTTTTTTATATCTCAGAACTTTCGAAATGATCCACATATCCACATCACTGTAGGTGAGAAAGCTTGGGGTTTCGGTTCATCACAAAACTATGAGGAGATTACTCTCCTTGAAATAATATTTTCCAGGTTGGGTATGGTGGCTCACACCTGTAATCCTAGCACTCTAGGAGGCCGAGGCAGGTGGATTGCTTGAGCTCAAGAGTTTGAGACCAGCCTGAACAAGAGCGAGACCCTGACTCTACTAAAAACAGAAAAACTAAGTAGGCGTATTGGTGCACGTCCATAGTCCCAGTTACTCACGAGGCTCTTTCCCAAGAGTTTGAGGTTGCTGTGAGCTATAATGCCATAGCATTCTACCCAAGGCAACAGAGTAAGACTGTCTCAAAAAAAAAAAAAAAAAAAGAAACAAACAAACAAACAAACAATACTTTCCTTGTGTCCACTTCATTAACTTCCTATTTTTTCCACTGTATTAAATTATAAATCTTTCCCCTACTCTAATACTGGCATAATCTAATCCCCATATACCACACCTCCTCCAATTATATATCATGGACTCATGAGGCCCCATAAATTACCTGGGAAAGAATCAACTGCCCATGAAATGTGTACACAAATTTTCTTAAAAATGAGAAGTAGGTTTCATCTCCAAGCCTTTTGGCAAGGAATCGAAGAAGGAAGTAGCCCTAGAAGAAAGGAGAGAAAGAAGAAAAGACACCTATTATGGGTTCATCACAGAAATGCTTACACAGTCAACGCTAATTAACCTACCAGGACACGTGCACATCTAGAATGTACTTTCTTACCTGTCCCAGGCTGCCTCCTATTCTGATCAGGAGTCTAAGCCTAGAGATTATTTAGTTTTCAACTCCTTTGGTAATGGTGTCGCCATGAAGCCCGGACAACCATCATGGACTAAAAGGGAAGAAGGGCCCGCTCCTCTGACTTCCCTTAGCAGGAAGGACCTTTACCACGTCAAAGACTTCCCTGTTACTCATGGCTTCTAGTCACAACCTGACAGCTACATAAATGTTCTGCTCCTCAAAGCTTATGTGAAGCAGGGAGAAGGGAGGTGCAGGGCAGGAAACAGTTTGGCTTCCTTCGATTCATCTTTTCCTAATGTAGTCTCCATTTCGGTGTATAAAGTGCTTAAATTATTGGACATTCAGATATTTCCTTAGTCAGATATCATTATATTATTGATGATTTTTTTTTGTTTGCTTTGCCTTGGCCATATTACTGATTTTCACTGTTAAATTGTGTAACCTAAAACATACTGCACTGTCACAACTGGCTTTTTCTGCCACTTAGATGCTCTTACCTTTAAATAATGCACCTGCATGAAGATCTTCTCTGGCTTGAGTCCATTTTTGATGACTGATGCTCCTGAGTCACTCACACGGCCAGTTTTTTCTTTACTGGGTCTAAAACAAAGCAGTAACAATTTCTTTAAGTACATAATAAACTCTAATTAACTATAATGTCATCTTATTTCTTATTTTCAGAGTTGCTCAAAAACATCTTAATTCCATTCAGTAGTGCCAGGTATAATTCAAAACAGTTCACATTATATATTCACATACTGAACAAGAAAGGATTGTATTTGAGTTGGGAACCTGAGGTTGGCTATTGGCAATATTTTATATCCTCTTATCCAAGATTAAATCCTGCCAGACCCTCAAGGAATCTAAGCTCCAGTATGAATTATTTAAGAACCTATACCCTTTTTTTTTTTTCTTGATGGGAATGATAGACTGGGAAATGCAATGGAAAATGTAGCTTTACTTAAAAGAGTAACTTGTATATTTTTCAAAAAATTGTGAAAACCTCAATGTTATCCACTTCTCTGGATATGTGTTTAATAATTAAGGCTCCTTTAAGAAATATTTATATACTGAATCCATTTTAGAATGACAAAAAAGTCATAGAAGCTCATGTTTTTAGAAGTAGGGGACATTCGTTATCACATACGTCCACATTCTCACTTCACAAATGAGGGAAACTGAGGCACGCAGAAGTTAAGACTATGTTCACAATCTTATTGCTTGTTTTGATTTGTGGTGAGACTAGGATTGAAACTAGTGTCTTCATATTATCTATCACTATGCTGTAAAGTTTTTAATATTTCTAAAAAAATCCTTTGATAAAATACAAAATAGATCCTTTGTGCCATCTAGTAGAGATTTGTACATTGTGCTGTAGTGAAGCTTCAACAACTAGCTAAAATCAAAATAATTGACAAGGTACCTGCAGTTTTCAGCTGTTCTAAAACCAGTACTTACTGGACAAAGATTGAGGAGCATGTGTTGAGAAGGGGAAGGCAAGGAAGGACAAGAGGGTTGGCACATCAGAAAGGCAAGGGAGGGGCATTTTAAAATGGTAGTGTGGTGTCACATAAGCCACACTGCCTCTGGAATCTGAGAGACCTAGTTCTTTTTTTTTTTTTTTTTTTTTTTGCAGTTGTTGGCTGGGGCTGGGTTTGAACCCGCCACCTCTGGTATATGGGGCCGGCACCCTACTCCTTGAGCCACAGGCACCGCCCGAGAGACCTAGTTCTAACAGCAGCGTTACCTTTTACTACCTGTTACTTACTAGCAGGTCACTTACATTTCCTCACCCTCAATTTGCTCTCTTGTAAAATGGAAATAATCCTACCTACCTTCCCAGGTCCTGTGGAGAATAATTAAAATAATATATTATAAAGCCCTTAGCAAGAGCTAGGAGATAGAAATTACTCAATAACCTTAATAAAATATTCTCCACAGAACCACTGATTAATTCTTAGTAGAATATTCCAGCACATTATCCCAGCAGACACCTAAAGACGACCATGACCAGCCACTACCGTTAACTGCTTAGTTTCGGTTTTTCTACCTGATCCCTAACTTACCTACGTGAACACACTTGTAAGAATAACTAGTCCACTTGATCTTCATTTAAGACTCCTCTGAAAAGCATCAGCTTCTTTCCCGGCTCTCAAGTTTGTCCGGGGGCGAAGTGTTTTCATAAGAAAGCCACACTATCTTTCATAGGGGGTAGGGGAAGGAAGGCTTCCCAAGAGTCAGCCTGAATTCAAACCAGGTTGCCCAGCCCCAAGAGAGACAGAGTTGCAGTGAGTCTTTTATGCCCTTGAGTTCTGGATTGAGACTGTTTTAGAAGGGGAGAGACACAAGAGAATGATGTAAATCTCAGCTCAGAAGGCTGGCTTCCAGGCTCCAGTTCCTAATGACGCCTGTAGTTGCTGTTTTTTCCTTTGCCTAAAAATGTCCTTCCCGAAAGCATCCTCTCTTACTCTCCTCTTCCACCCGCTCCAAATGAAGAAGTGCTCCAGAAAATTCTTTTATGCTGACAGCATCCAAAGCAAATATACAAGTCCCCAAGAGACTCCTTTTAAAGTGGACTTGCTGCCAGAGGGAGCAGTGTGCAGGCAAGCTTTGCAGAAAGTCAGAAGGCTTGGTTTTTAGGAGGAAAAGACACTCCATGAGTGGAAATGAGTAACTCCCATCTCCGGGCTACTCCAATTGTCAAAGTGCCACTTATCCTAGGTCGGTGCCAAGAGACAAACTATAAGAGAAAGCAGGGGATGGACTGCTACCACATGCAATGACAAAGGTGACTCTCACAGCCAAGTGCAAGAAGTCAGACCCACACAGAGCACATACAAATGGATGATCCCATTTTGATGAAGTCCAAGAATAGACAAAACTGACCCAAGGTGACCCAGGTCAGAGTAATGATTACCTCTAGGAGGAAATGTTGACCTAGAAAAGAAAAGCGGCAGGTTTCTGGGGTGCTGGGGATGTTCCAGATCCTGATCTGAATGTACTTCCATGGAGATACAGAGTAAAAATCCTTTGAGCAACTAACTAGTAAATATTTGTGCACTTTAGTGTATATATATATTTTTGGGGGGGGGGGCCAGGGCTGGGTTTGAACCCACCACCTCCGGCATATGGGGCCGGCGCCCTACTCGCTAGCGCCAAAGGCGCCACCCTAGTGTATATATATTTTAATTGGAA
>NW_003852401.1:45599255-45669788 GCF_000181295.1 Otolemur garnettii
GGCCAGGGCTGGGTTTGAACCCACCACCTCCGGCATATGGGGCCGGCGCCCTACTCCTTTGAGCCACAGGCGCCACCCTAGTGTATATATATTTTAATTGGAAAGTTAAGAAAAGGTAGATGTACATATACCAGTACACATTTGGTGAGAATGAAAGGGAGTCCGTCTAGAAAAAGGGCTAACTAAGTCATCTGGGGACCAGTGAAATATTTTTTTAAATGACAATGTGAGAGGTAGGAAGGACTGTGTCAAAGCTAATGGACTCCCATTCTAGCTAATCTACTCCCATTCTCATCTTTCTATTCTTTGCTACCTGTACAGTTAAATCACAAAAGCTAAATGTCTACTTTCCAAATGTCCCTGGCAGCTATGGATAGCCAGGGGACTTATTTCAGGCCAAAAAACCCAAAAACCAAAAAAAAAAACCAGTAGTCTACTGTGGTTGTGGGTGTGGTTCTGGGAAAGCTTGTGCTTTACTTACAAGAGGAGTAAATATGACTGCTACTGTACGTCTTCCCCCTAAACACAGTCGATGGAGCTGCAGCAGCTGTTTTGCAACCACGAGGCAGTAAACCAATAGGCTACGGAATGAAAAAAGGTAAATAGTCTGTGATGGCATCATTCAGCCCCTGGCTAGCTTGGGACTGCCTGCCTCCCAACTTCTTTTTGTATGAGAAAAGTAACTACCATTTGTTTAAGTCAACATTGCTTTATTGTTGCATTAACTGTAGTCACATTCATTCCTAATGAATGGAGGACTGAACTAGTACAAACAGCTAACAAGTCCTGGTTATCCTGTGGGCCAGGTACTCTGCCAAGCTGTTCTTATCCATCATGTCCCCCACTCTCACAAGAAACCAATGAGGCAAGAATTGTGATTGTGCCCATTTAACAGCTGAAAACAGTGAGCCCGAGAGAAGACCACAGAGCTGGTGGGTGGCAGAGGCAAGGCAGGAACCCAGGTCCACAGGACAACTAAGTCCTTGCTATATTCTGGGGCCCAAGATCCAGGCCCCCCAACTTGGCTGTGCCAAGTACTAAGTTTTCCTTACCTGTAAAGTCTGGGATGAGGCTCAGATAATGTGAAAGAACTTTGCAAACATAAAGTGTTAATCATCCTTACACATTATACTCCAGTATTTATTTCCTTGGCTGGAATACATGGAATGCGAGAGATCAAGTTACCAAGGTCATCCGGGCTCAAATGCCCTTGGTTTCTGTTGTACCTGGCACCAAGCGCAACAACTGAGATTGGTGTGACCTTTCCCTTCCCCACTGCCTCCCTCTGCTGCCACACTCACAGAAACAATGTGGATATTTAAAGAGTAGGCAGGTGGCAGTGATATCCGATACACAGCGATTTGATTTGGAATCAAGCCTCCTGAAGAAAAGACCACTTCTGCAGGACTGCCACCAAGGGTGGGATTTGGGAAAATGCCTCTGGAAGGTCCTCCGGCATGTCAGCTGGGTCTCAACACCTACTGCTCTGCCCCAGCCCAGACTGGCTGTCTGCCAGCATGCTTTGTCTCATACTCCTTGGCAGTCAGCATGAGAGCCACGAGATATCTTCATCTATAAACTTGCTGCTGCCGTGCTTGAGCCAGGGACTAAGCATCCCAGAAATGAGACAGAGGGAATTAATCAGCATTTCAACATCACAGTCTGTCTGTGGGGCGCAGCTGCCCTACAGGGTCTGACAGCTGTAGGGGCAGGGCCTCATCGGCCCTGCGATAATGGAGGAAGTTAAGTACAACCCCTGTGCAGAACTGGCCTCACAGTAACCATCTGAGCTCCATGTGCACAGCAAGAACTATGGGAGAAGCAGCATGACGCGCTGGCTGGAAGCTTGGGTGTGAAGCTTGACTGCCATGTGAAGGCCAGTTCCTTCATCTGTAAAGACAACAATAGTTACTTTGCCACCCAAAGTACTGGACTATTGTGGCATCTAAGGCTACTTAGCCAGTGTTCCCCTGGCATTTAGTGAGTACAACATACTGTTGCTATTATCATAATAATGTATTCTGATTGGGGTTCAAGTGGTGCTAGCTAAACCCTCCTCTGACAAGCAGAGACCTTAAAAGAAAGTCATCACACTATAGTTATGCATGTAATATGCTCTCACTGGGGGACGCTGGGGCAAGGGACGCAGGGACTCACTCTACTACTTTGGCAACTTCTTATGAGTCTAAATGTATTCCTATTCCAGAATAAAAAGCACTTAAAGAAAGACATCACAGGGCCAGGCACAGTGGCTTACACCTGTAATCCTAGAACTCTGGGAGGCCAAGGTGATGGATTGCCTGAGTTCACAAGTTCCAGATCAGCCTGAGCAAGACTCCATCTCTAAAAAAAAAAAAAAAATAGCCAGGCATTGAAGCAGGTGCCTGTAGTCTAGCTACTTGGGAGACTGAGGCAAGAGGATCGCCTAAGCCAAGATTTTGAGGTTGCTGTGAGCTAGAATGCCACAGCATTCTATCAGGGATGACAAAGTTGAGACTCTGTCTCAAACAAACAAACAAACAAACAAGAAGGATATCACATACAAATACAAATGCAGCTTTATAGCCTCCCTTTGTGAGATGGCTGATTTTGAGCATAAACCCTGGAAGGGCCTGTCTCTCACCTTGCTCCTTGCCTCCTCCTCATCAGAAAAGGAAAAGAAACACATTTCACATGTTGCTCAAAGTGCTAGTAAGCTAGGTCTGCATCTTCTTACACACTCCTCCCCCACCCCCAGTCTCACCACTCTGTGAAGACAGGGAAGGCAGAATGATGGAAGCACAGGAACTTTCTATCTTTCATTTGTTTTCTGCAACATCTTCCCATCTGTAAACTGCGAATAGCGAACACTTGCCACTGACTAGTATTTGCTACTAAAGGGCACTGGAAAAAAGATTGTGAAGGAAGCTTCCACTAATAAACTTGTATTGTACTGAAAGCTACTGGTATTTGGCAAGTGTGGTTGTCTGTGTGCTGTTCAAAGTGGATTTAGCAGCTAGCCGGCATGAAGGGTCCTCCCCACCGGGACCATTATCCTGTAGCAGACACAGCAGGATATTACTCCAGTGTTGAAAGAGGCAATTGCTAGGATGATTTAAGACAGAAGGAAGACCACTCAGAGAGGCCCCAGGAAAAGGAAGAAGGTGTATTCTTCAGCCTGATGGTGAAAGGAGCCAGGGACCAGCACCTACAGGAGAGTCAGCTGCTGAAGACAAGAGATTCTAGTTAGCAGAACTGCGCAAAACACGAACGAACTCCACACATTTTGATAAGCACGGTAGGGAAATGAAAGATGAAACTTAGAAAAGCATGAGCATCAATACAGACCAAAAACGTCCTCAGGGTCTTGAACTGCCATAAATCAGAAATTCCTCTCTGAAAAACAGAAACCTCAAATGGAGAAAAAACAAGGAACAGATTAAGACAATGGTCTGAGCAGTTTATCACCACAGTCAACAGAGCGAGAGATGATCTGGACACATTTTCAAAGGAGAAAAAGAAGAAAATAAAGAGCCAAGGCAGCCATGCGACTGCTCAGAAGGTTTCCGCTAAGGGCGGTGTTCAGAAGACGTGTATAAAAGCTGAAAGGGCGACACCAGAGAAAGGAGAACCCAGACTATGCCGGAGAGCCAGGGAGCTATAAACTGGTTGGCAGTGAGGCAAAACTTCAGGGTGAGCTGCCACTAATGGAGAATACCCAGGAAAAGAAAAAGGGCTTCTAAAGTGATGCTGGGAGCAAAATGGAGACAAGGTGGAGGAGGTGACAAAGAGAACAGACACTCAACTCTCACTTTGCTTCAACTTCCCTGCCAACGAGAGTGATTTTCAAGCTATCCGTGGTAGAACAAGTGTTCTTACCTGGGATGCTGCTGGGTACAGGTGGAGCAGGCTCCTTCATCCTTTGAAGGAGTTCCCGTTTCAGAGCCAGGTGGGGGACAGGCCAGAGCTCTGCAAGCTCCCACCTGTGATCACACATCTCCTGGGGGATCAAATCACAGAGAAGATGGGAAAGGGGCTGATGGAGGTAGATGCCATTCTGATTTGCAAAGAGAGGATAAGAGGAGGGGAAACAAAATTCCCGATGAGGTTATTGAACAGATAATTTGTAAACACTGAGAAGAGACAATGATGAACTTCAGGAGTTAGTCTAGGATCCTGAGGGCCAATTTCAGAAATTCACTGGGGCATTCTGACTTTTCTGCAAGGCAGCTAGCAGGATGGATGTGGGGGTAAGCATGCAATGGTGAGTGTGCAGTGGTTTGCTTCACGGCCTATAGCAGACTAAAAAACAGAACCCCCAGGGTGTTAATTATTTGCCCTAACCTGGAGGGAGGTCCTTAGGGCTGCACCCGGGGAATGATGATTTATTGGCTTAACAATTTTGCTGGTGAGCTGAAACTGGGAGTCTAGCTGGTTGATTGACAGCAGCCGCAGTCAAGAACAGCAAGCATAGGCTGAAATGAAGATCCAGTAAATAACAAGAGAATATTTAATAGAGAAAAAGAGGTTTGTTTTTTTTTTAAATCATAGCTGTGTACATTAATGCAATTATGGGGTATGATGTGCTGGTTTTATATGCAATTTGAAATACTTCCATCAAACTGGTTAACATAGCCTTCACCGCATTTTCTTAGTTATTGTGTTAAGACATTTATATTCCATACTTAGTAGATTTAACATGTAAAATTTTTAACCTTTTAAAATGCAGCATAGGTGTGGTTCTACCAATCACCCTCCCTCCACCCATCCTCCCCCCACCTCTCCCCTCCCACTTCTCTTTCCCCTTCATCTTGGGCTGTAGTTGGGTTACATAGCATTCATATGGAACTGTGGGTGTTTCTAAATTGGTTTCATAGTACGGTTGAGTACATTGGATACTTTTTCTTCCATTCTTGAGATACTTTGCTAAGAAGAATATGTTCTAGCTCCATCCATGTAAACATAAAAGAGGTAAAGGCTCCATCTTTTTAAAGCTGCATAGTATTCCATGGTGTACATATACCACAATTTATTAATCCATTCATGGGTTGATGGGCACTTGGGCTTCTTCCATGACTTAGCAATTATGAATTGGGCTGCAATAAACATTTTGGTGCAAATATCTTTGTTATAAAGTGATTTGTGGTCTTCTGGATATATACCTAGTAGAGGAATTGTAGGATCGAATGGTAGGTCTATTTTTAGATCTCTAAGTGTTCTCCAAATATCTTTCCAAAAGGAATGTATTAGTTTGCATTCCCACCAACAGTGTAGAAGTGTTCCCTTTTCTCCACATCCACGCCAACATCTCTGGTTTTGGGATTTTGTGATGTGGGCTAATCTTACTAGAGTTAGATGATATCTCAAAGTAGTTTTGATTTGTATTTCTCTGATGAATAAGGATGATGAGCATTTTTTCATGTGTCTGTAGGCCGTGCACCTATCTTCAGAGAAGTTTCTCTTCAAGTCCTTTGCCCACACTGAGATGGGATCACTTGTTCTTTTCTTGCTATACATTTGAGTTTTCTGTGGATTCTGGTTATTAAACCTTTGTCTGAGACATAACCTGCAAATATCTTCTCCCATTCTGAGGGCTGTCTTCTTGCTTTACTTACTGTGTTCTTGGCTGTGCAGAAGCTTTTTAGTTTGATCAGATCCCAGTAATCTATTTTTGGTGTTGCTTCAATTGTCTGGGGGGTCATCCTCATAAAATATTCACCCAGGCTGATGTCTTCAAGTGTTTTCTGTGCACTTTCTTCTAGTATTTTTATAATTTTATGTCTTAAGTTTAAATCTTTTATCCAGTGAGAGTCTATCTTTGTTAATGGTGAAAGTGGGTCCAGTTTCAGTCTTCTACAGGTCACCAGCCAGTTCACCCAGCACCATTTGTTAAATAGGGAATATTTCCCCTAATGAATGTTTTTGATTGGCTTATCGAAGATCAAATGTCGGTAAGTAGCTGGGTTCATCTCTTGGTTCTCTATTATGTTCCACACATCTACATCTCTGTTTTTGTGCCAGTACCATGCTGTTTTCACCACTATCGATTTATAGTATAGCCTGAAGCTGGTAGCATGATTCCTCCTGATTTGTTTTTATTTCTGAGTAATGTTTTGGCTATTCAAGGTTTTTTCTGATTCCACATAAAACAAAGTATTATTTTTTGGAGGTCTGTAAAGTATGACAGTGGTGCTTTAATAGGGATTGCATTAAAATTGTATATTGCTTTGGGTAGTATGGACATTTTAACAATGTTGATTCTTCCCAGCCATGAGCATGGTATGTTTTTCCATTTGTTAACATCTTCAGCTATTTCTTTTCTTAGAGTTTCATAGTTCTCTTTATAGAGATCTTTCATGTCATTTGTTAGGTAAACTCCCAAATATTTCATATCTGACACAAAGCGGTTTTAAAAATTAGCTGCTTGCCTATGAAAAGATTGTCTACAATAAACTGTAACTCAATATGCGTAGCAAGAGGTACGGGAAAGATGCAAATGTAATGGGAGGTCCTTCTGGGGGACTCCTCTGGGGGCTGGGCTCTAGGACACGTGGAGAGCAGTGGTTGGGAGCCGGGCTCCAGAGTCAGGTGCGCCTCTGCCTGGTATCTCTATGACTTGTTTTCTCATCCATTGAATGAGGAGAAAGATGGGACTTAGGTTCTATGACTTATCTCACAGGCCCACTTTAGGAATTAAATGAGATCATGTATTTAGAGTGCTCAAAAGAGAGTTGAATACATTGAAAGCACTCAAAAATATGTTACCAAAGGAGAAAAAAATATGGGACTTGGAAAGGTAAGACAACCATGACAAGGTGTATAATATTGAGTTTACAAATGAAATATTATATATATATATATATACACATACATACACACACACACACACACACACATATATATATATATATATAACTGAGTCCAACTCTATCAATACTTGTCCTTTCTTTTCTGGATGATCCAAACCAAGGGAGGCATTAACAGTCCCACAACCTTCTTCCAGGTGTAACCTCCAAGAGTGTTCAGTTCAGGGATCACATTTGAAGAAGATCACTGTCAACAAGGACAACAGCCCAGAAGGAATCCCAAGAAGGCAAACGTTCTCTCAGTAATGCTGAAAGTATGATAAGTTTACCGAACACTGTGACCTACTAGCCAGAAAAAGGAAAAAAATGGTATTCAGGTATGTGGACTGTTTTGGTGGGAGAAGGGATATTCTGTGCAACTCTGGAGATAAGAGCTAAGGGGACCAGCCAGACACCGTGAGAGGCAGACTCTAACCCAGTCTAAAGAAGGCCATTCAATGGATCAGGCTATTCCCACAGGAAATCCGCTGTTTGCCAGAGCAATGAGACCTGGATTCTGGAAATAGTCGGAATAGAAGCTGGGTGGCTGCCATCCAGCTATACAGAGGTTTAGGCAAAATCACTTTTAAGGTTCTGCCTGACTTTAAAACCTATGATTTTAAGAGAAAGCATGCTCCAGAATAAATTTAAGCTATAGCATTTGGAAGAAAAACGTTATTCATCCATTCTGGTGGAGTCAATAAGGTTTGCTACATAGCCTTGGCCTTGACAGATCTGCATCAAGGGTGATTTTGATTAAAAAAAATAATAAGTGAGTTATTTAGTGGAACCTTAACTGAATTTTATTAAACACATATTGGGGGTTAGAATTAACTTAGAGTTATGAGATCCAAGCAATACAAGGCTTTTACTGTGCTTTTTACAGTGTTAGATTTGGGGGGAGGGGGAAGGAAAGAGTTGTGCGATTTACTGAAATGGCATCCTCCTAAACTGTGTAAAGAGGGGCCTCTCACTCTTTTCAGGGTCAAGGTGGTCATAATGAAATTCAGGCTGTCTGCCACACACATGTAGAACACAGGAATATAGAGAACCTGAAAATTACAGGAAGCAAAAGTAGAAAGAATAAAAATGGAAAACTTTTTTTGTGCTGCATCAAAAAAAAAAAAAATCATGACTTCATCCCGGAAAAAGGCAAATGAGACAAAAACCAGTTCCCTTTTATAAGAGGAGGCTAGAAGCACGTTCTGAGCACCAACAGCATGTGCAGTGCTGTGTGCTGAGAAGATGGCAAGGATCGCCTCATTCTATGACTCAAAGAGGAGCAGATGGTCCGTGGGAGCCAGGGAGGACTTTTCCCTCCTCGGTGGAGGACAGTGCAGCCCTCGGCATGAGGGTGGCGGCAACAGGGGGTGCAGGGCTTGCCTGCTTTTCAGCCTGACACACTGAAGCACACACACAGCCTGACCGCATGTACAATTGGATAAGTAGCTGAGAGAACATCTCTCTTCTCAATTTTGCTGGCAACTGTGTACTATTTAAGTCTCAGGTTTCATATGCAGTGCACTAACAGTAAAGATGAGACCATTCACCACAGCACTGCCTTTGAAAGAAAAAACTAGAAATTACCAACATGTCCAATGGTTAACAAACATATGATGGTTAATAAGGGAGCATTCATATCCTGCAATATTCACAGTAGTTTAAGAAAACTACTATGTGTTGATAACAGGATCCCCAGGATCATATTATTAAGAGGAAAATGGGAGGTGCAGCACTGGGTGGAAAAAATTAATGAACTTGTGCATATACAGTTGTACTTTCTTGGAAGTGAATCATCGCTACGTGGTGTTGTTAACCACAGGCCCTATGGAGATGTCTTCCTGGTATCCAAAACAGGAAATGGCCTCTCACGTCTCATCTGATCCCCTGAAGCCACGAGTTGCCTCTTGTCCTAATTTCTTCTCCGTCTTTCTTTCAGACAATTGCTGGTCCACCCTACTAGGCTATTGAGATGTTATGAGACAGTAGAGAACGTCTGATGATTTTTATTAATCTTTTATTTTTAATGAAACCATAATCCACATATAGTAGTTTTTAGTGTACTTATAAGCTTGTGCAACCATCACCAGTATGTTACTTCCAGATCATTTTCATCACCCACTAAAGAAAGCCCACACCCATTGGCAAACACTCCCATTTTCTCCTCCCCCCAACAACCATTCATCTACTTTTTGTCTCTATGTGTTTACCTTTTCTGGACAGTTCATATGAATGAAATCATGTAACAGGAACCTTTTGTGCTGGCTTCTTTCGCTTAGCATAATGTTTTCAAGGCTCATCCACCTTGTAGCATGTATCGATACTTCATTCCTTTCTATGCTGAATAATATTCCATTGTATGGATATGTTTGTCCACACACTATTTATGCATCCATCTATTAATGGATATGTGAAGTTGTTCCACTTTTTGGCTATTATGAATAATGCTTCTTTGAATATTGCGTACAGTTTTTGAGTAGACTTATGTTTTCATTTCTCTGGAGTATATACTTAGGAGTGGTCATATGGTAACTCTATGTTTAACCTTTTGAGGAAATGCCAGGCTGTTTTCAAAGCAGCTGCAACATTTTACATTCCTACCAACAGTGTACAAGTATTCCAATTTTTCTAAATCCTCACTAATACTTGTTATTACCTATATTTTTCATTATAGCCCTCCCAGTAGTAGGAAGCAGTATCTCATTGTGGTTTTGATTTGTATTTTCCTGATGGCTAATAATATTGAGCATATGTTCAAGTGCTTATTGGCCATTTGTATATCTTTTTTTTGGAGAAATGCCTATCTAGAATATTTGACTTTTTTTTTTTTTGGAAACTTTGACTATTTTATAATTTGCTAATTTGTCTTTTTATTATTGAGATTTAAAGTTCTTTATACATATCCCAATATAAGCCTCTTATCAGATACATGATGTGCAAATAACTATCTTCCATTCTGTAGCTTGTCTTTTTCCTTTCTTTTTTTTTTTAGACAGGAGCCTCAAGCTGTCCCCCTGGGTAGAGTGCCGTGGCATCTCAGCTCACAGCAACCTCCAACTCCTGGGCTCAAGTGAGTCTCCTGCCTCCGCCTCCCAAGCAGCTGGGACCACAGGCGCCCGCCACAATGCCCGGCTATTTTTTGGTTGCAGCCGTCATTGTTGTTTGGTGGGCCCGGGCTGGATTCGAACCCGCCACCTTGGGTGTACATGGCTGGCGCCTTAGCCACTTGAGCCACAGGCGCCGAGCCTCTTTTTCCTTTCTTGATGGAGCTCCTTGAAATACAAATGTTTTAATTTTTTTTTCTTTTTTTGAGACAGAGCCTCAAGCTGTCGCCCTGGGTAGAGTACTGTGGCATCACAGCTCACAACAACCTCCAACTCCTGGGCTCAAGTGAGTCTCCTGCCTCCGTCTCCCAAGTAGCTGGGATTACAGGCACCCGCCATAACGCCTGGCTATTTTTTGGTTGCAGCCATCATTGTTGTTTGGCGGGCCCAGGCTGGATTCGAACCCGAAACCTTAGGTGTATGTGGCTGGCGCCTTAGCTGTTTGAGCCATAGGTGCCAAGCCAAATGTTTTAATTTTGATGAAATTCAATTTATCAATTATTTTTCCCCTTGGCTGCTTGTGTTTTCAGTGTCCTATCTAAGAAACTGTTGCCTAATCCAAGATTATACAGACTTACATCCATTTTTTTCTATTAGTAGTTTTGTAGTATTAGTTCTTACATTTAGATATTTGATCCTTTTTTCTTTAATTTTTGCATGTAGTGTGAAGGAGAGGGTATAATTTCATTCTTTTGCATGATTGTTTCTGCCAGTGAATGATCTTGATACCCTTATCAAAAACAATAGACCATAAATGTAAGAGTTTTATTTCCTTTATTCCAATAACATGGATCGGTTTTATTCCATTGATCTACACGTCTGTCCTTTTGCCAGTACAGTTCTGTCTTAATTACTGTAGCTCTGTAATAAGTTTTGAAATTGAGAGGTATGACTCTTGTAACTTCGTTCTTTCTCAAGATTGTTTTGGCTATGCCCAGTCCCTTCTATTGCCACATGAATTTTAGGATCAATTTATCTATTTCTGCAGAAAGGCAGCTGACATTTTGACAGGTTGCACCCATAGATCAGCTTAGAGAATATCACCATCTTAATGATAATGTTTTCCAGCCCATGAACACAAGATGTTTTCCATTTATTCAGGTCTTCTTTAGTTTCTTTCAACAGTGTTTTATAATTTCCAGTATTTAAGTGTTATACTTCTTTAGTTAAATTTATTGTTCTATCTTTGTCATTTTTGATGCTATCATAAATGATTTTGCTTTCTTTATTTCATTTTCTGGTTATTTATAAGTTATGTGTAGAGGCACACTGACTTTTTCTATTGATCTTGCAACCTTACTGAATGTGTTTATTAGCTCTAATAATTTTTTTGAAGGATTCCTTAGGATTTTCTAGATAAATAGTTTTACTTCTTCCTTTCCAATCTGGATGCCTTTTATCTCCCTTTCTTGCCTGATTGCCCTAGCTGAACGTCTCATACAATGTTGAATAGAATTATAATTTCCTGTTTTTTGGGTTTTTTTTTTTGTTTTTTTTTTGAGGCAGAGTCTCACTCTGTTGACCCAGGAGGCTAGAGGCTAGAGGGCCATGGCATCAACATAGGTCACAGCAATTCAAACTCCTAGGCTAAAGTGATCCTTCTGCCTCAGCCTCCCAAGTAGGTGGGACTAGAGGCACCCACCACTGTGCCTGTTTAATTTTTCTATTTTTAGTAGAGAAGGGGTTTTGGTCTTGCTTAGGCTGGTCTTGAATTCCTGAGTTCAAGCAGTCTATCTGTCTTGGCCTCCCACAGTACTAGGATTACAAGCATGAGCCACCATGCCCAGCCTATACATTAATCCCTTTTTCATTCTTTCTCTCCTCGACCTTTGTGTTGAAAGGGGCAAGAACACCTATAAAACTGGATTTTTATAGGTGTATATTCTTATAGGTGTATATATATATATATATAGAGAGAGAGAGAGAGAGAGAGAGGTATGTATTTTGTACGTATATATTTTTATAGTCGGATATTCTTCCTTCAAATCTTTGCAGCAAGTCCAATACAATACTTATACAATTTCTGTCAGTCATTCTGGGTCAGAACTATTGGACCAAACACAAACTGGATGGTAGGAAATATGGTATGGGGAGTAAGCAAATCCTTGACGAGAGTTTTTTGAATGGAAAATTAACACTAATTAGCAAAGAATGTAAGAACATACATTGTGCCCCTGCTGATTGGCTGTGTGCATAAGAGATCTTCAGGATGGGCAAAATAAAAGAGAACTATTATAGATTGAAGTATGCACATGAACTATTTTGCAAGGAAATATTTCATAGGCAAATCATGTTATAATGAAGCAGTGCAACACAGGGCAGCAATGTAGAAACATGCATATAAACTTAATGCAATTTCTGAAAATTCACAAGAAAATGCTAGCCAGGCGCAGTGGCCTATAATCCCAGCACTTGGGAGGCCAAGGTGGGCAGACTGCCGGAGCTCACAGGTTTGAGACAGCCTGAACCAGCATAAGACCCCATCTCTAAAAATAGCCAAGTGTTGTGACGGGCTCCTGTAGTCCCAGCTACTTGGGAGGCTGAGGCAAGAGAATAGCTTAAGCCCAGGAGTTTGAGGTTGCTGTGAGCTACGACACCATAGCACTCTACCAAGGGTGACAAAGTGAGCCTTTGTCTCAAACAAACAAACAAACAAACAAAAACAATAAAAAGAAAATGCTAGCAGTGATTACCTTAGGCTAAGTAACTACAGTGGTGGGAATGGAATTTTATACTTTTCTAATCTGTTTGGGTTTTCTTATTATATACTTTTATTTTGGGAAAAAAGTACTATGGTTAACTAAGCCATGATTATGAACTACCTTGCTTTTTCTTTATGTTTTTCTGTATTAAAATAAAAAACCCTGTTAAACATTATTTCAAAAATGTAACACCATGTACTCTAAGTCTGTAATTAGGGTTTCCCTCCCTTAGAAATACCTGACTGATGAGTAAACAGGGAATGGTCTAGAAAAATAAAGAGGGAGGGTTATTTGAGTTCAACTATTCAGGACATGTCTGTCATCTTGCTGCTTAAAAGAGCTGAGAGCTGAGGGTGTCCCTCCAACAGGAAGCAGAAACAGAGTGGGCAGCTCAGGAGGGTGGAAACAGGAAAGGGCAGAGTCTGGTTCTGGCTGGATGAGAGTCCTGAAGATTTTCAGAAAATCCTTGCAAAGGTATGGCACTCTCCCATCACAAAAGGGCAGAAACACTCTTTACTGCTAGCTTGCCAGCATGTGGTTCAAACACAAGAAGGAGTAGTGCGGCTCCTGAGGACCTGAGGGTGGAGGGTAGAGGGCAGAGGGCAGGAATTCCAGATACAGCTGTATCATAGACAAGCACAGGCCATGCTCATGGTTGGAAGCTCAGGTAAGAACTTTTGGTGGCCGTAGAGGCAAGAATGTGTTTTGTTTCAGGACTGTGGTGAGATTACGAACAGAGGGCAGGGAGCTTACAAGGCAGAGCCAGAGGGGACACCAGGGTGGCCCTTATAATAAGTTGGACCAGAAGTACGTTCCAGGAAGGTATGAGGATTCCGCTCGTCTCAGAAGTGTTGCCAATTCAATTCTTACCTCAGGGTGTTAGATTGAGCATCTTTGTTTAACTTTCAGATTTTTTTTTTATTTTAATCCTATCTTCTTCATTTGTAACCAAGCATTCTTGCACTTTTTTTTTTTAATGTTCTCTTAATATCTTAGTAAAATTAGCTTTCTGAAAATTCCAGCCAGTTATGTTTGTCAGGAGGAGAGGTAGGTGTCTCCAGGCTCTGATTGGTAAAGAGACAGGAGCCTGTGTGGTCCTGGGGGGAGGATGGCAGCAGTGAAAATGAGGGCCCAGCTCTGGAGCCTAGGGGACGAGAAGAAATGGGGCAGGCTGAGGAAACCAGAATAAGCCAGGAGGGAGAGTGAGGCTGGATCTAGAGGCTGTATCTTTATAGTCTCTGTCATTGTTTGACAAGTATTTACCAGGTGCTAGAGTATACAGATGATAGTATCTAACATATGTTACTTACTTGAAAAGGAAATTACCACCATTCACTTTATTATTTTTATTTATTTACTTATTTATTTACTAAGACAGAGTCTCTGTCACCCTGGGAAGAGTGCCATGGCATCATAGCTCACAGCCACCTCAGATCCCTGGGCTCAAGTGATTCTCTTGCCTCAGCTTCCCAAGTAGCTGGGACTAAAGGTGCCTACCACAACTCCTGGCTAGTTTTAGAGACAGCATCTTACACTTGCTCAGGCTGGCCTCAAACTCCCAAGCTCAAGAGCTCTACCTGCCTCGCCTCCTAGAGTGCTAGGATTACAGGCATGAACCACTGTGCCTGGCCTCTAATATTCATTTTAGATTCACCAAAATGGAAAATTTCTACTTAACACGTGTTCTAAATAGTTTGCACATTTTCACTGCATTTATTCCTTATATCCACTTATGAAGTAGAAACTATTGCTATTATCCATTTTTACAGCTGAGCAGACTAAAGCTCAGTGTGGTTGGGTAACTCAAGGCCACATAGCAAATACATTATATAGGCTGACTATCCATTATCCAAAATGCCTGGGGTCGGAAGTATTTCAGATGGTAGATTTTTTTTTAATTTTAGAATATTTGTATATAAATAATGAGACATTTAGGGGATGGGATCCAAGTTAAAATGCAGAAATCATTTACCTTTCTTATACAGTTGCTCTCCATATCCCTAGGTTCCTCAATCATGGATTCAACCAACCATGGCTCAAAAATACAGTATTCCTGGTATCTGAGACCCACAGATAAGAAGAGCTACTGTTCATATCCCATGGGAGTGGGGATGTGGAAGGGAAGTAACCTAGAACCAATCTTGCAAGGATACTAAGGGATGACTCTACACCTCATACATGTAGCCCTGAAGGTAATTTCATATGTCATTTTTCATAATTTTGTACATGAAACAAAGTTTTGACTGTATTTTGACTGCAACTCATAACATGAGGTCAGGTATGGAATTTTCCACCTATGGCATCATGCTGCCACTTAAAAAGTTTTGGATTTTGAAGCATTCTGAGTTTCAGATTTTTGGGTAAGAGATGCTCAACCTGTAATAGAATCCTGGGACTCATAACCAGGCAGTTTGGCTTCCAGGCTTACTCTCATAAACCCTATTCTCCCATACGGGGTTGAGATCCAAAGACTGATAAGTCCTGGAGCAGCACTCAGCCTACATCCTCAGATGATGTCTCACTAAAGGAAGCACGATCAACTACACATCGGCCAAAGAGGAATGGGGGACTGTTGTCTTTCACTCTTTTCAAAGTTACAAGAAACTTTGAAAGTTTCAAAGTTACAAGAAACCCATGAATTTAACCAATTCTTTTAATGCATTAATCTTTATGTGCAATCAGAGATACCTTTATGTTATATTACTAGAAGATTTCTTCTAGTAAAACAGTGTATAACTGGGTCGACATTTTAGTCACTTTTGAATAGCTTCAAATAAGCAATTCATTCAGAGCTATAGGCCAGAGAAGCTCTTCTAAACTCATGTCTATGTTCCTTAAAACAGCCACCTAATTCCATCTGGCCTCTAGATTCTGTCTCTTTGACCATGTATTATTCTAAAGGCCAGTACTCTTCCCAGAAGTCCATTTTCATTAGGTCATTCTTGGTACACAAAAAACCCCCTGTTACCCCCCAGATCACATCAAAACTCTTAAACTTGGCATCTCAGGAACTCCAGTACTCAGGGGCTGTCTTACCTGGCCCACCATCAGTCTCATCAGATCCTTAGGTGTCTACCCTTCCCAGCAAACCCATTCACACTTTAATGTGCATTTCCACAGTCAGTTCCTTTTTATGCCTGCCAAGACTTGTTCCTTGAATTCCCGTTCTTCCACCTCTTCACCAATCTCAGTGTTAGTCCTTCTTACCATCCAGCTCAAACCTCACCTCCTCTGCATGGTTCTTTCTAACAAAGACTGCCAATATTCAAGTCTTAGTTCTTAGAACTTTGGGGATACAGCCTAGGATTTGTCTGTCTTGTGACTCGTATTTCAGCTCTCCAAATGTAATATATAAAGAACCTCAGGAACAGAGACTATACTACGAAATTCATTTCTTCAACATTTATTGAGCACCCACTCAATGCCAAGTACTGTGGTATGCAGAGATAATTAAGACACAGGTACAAAAGGCTGAAGGGTCAAAAGAAAAAGAGATGTATGAGGTTGGAAACATAACATGCTTTTTGTAGGTCAAAAATGTCAAATATTGACATCTTAATATGGTTCATCCTAAATATAAAGATAACTATCAAATAATGTAGTAAGATCAAGGATGAAGATACAATGCAAATCTATGGGGCACAGAGGAGGGATACCACAAGCTTATCTTAGAGTAAGATCTGAGCCTTTTCTGGAAGGCAATGAGTGCTGAGTCATAATGATGTAGAATTATGCAGCAAGGGAAGGATATTCTAAATAGAGACAACATTAAAAAAAGGCATGGAGGTAAGAAAGAGCAGGCAGATGGTAGGAGTTAGAGGCTGAGCTGTATCCCCTAAAATGTATATATTGATATCCTAACACCAAGTACCTCAAATATGACTATATTTGGAGACAGCACTTTCAAGAGGTGGTTAGGTTAAAATGAGGACAACAGGGCAGGCGCTCTGTTCCAATCTAACTGGGTATCTTCATAAGAAGAGGAGATTAGGGTAGGGAGTGGTGGCTCACACCTGTAATCCTAGCACTCTGGGAGGCCGAGGCAGGAGGATTGCTTGAGTTTAGGAGTTGGAGCAAAGCGAGACTCCTCTCTACTAAAAATAGAAAAAATTAGCCAAGCACTATGGTGAGTGCCTGTTGTCCCAGCTACTTGGGAGACTGAGGCAGGAGGATTGCTTGAGTCTAAGAGTTTGAGGTTGCTGTGAGCTAGGCTGATGCCACAGCAGTCCAGCCTGGACAACAGAGTGAAACTCTGTCTCAAAAAAAAAGAAAAGAATAGAAAAAAGAAATACACGTACAGAAATACCAGGGATTTGCAGGCACAGAGGAAAGCCATGTCAGGGCATGACACTGTAAAATGCATATTTGCTCTTTGAACCCTTTCTTAAAATATAACTCGTGAAATCCTGAGAATCTCCTAAGTGGTGTCATTTTGTATGCTATTGATTGACTGATGGACTGGCAGTACCCAGGCAACTTCAGGATCAAGGCAGGGTGAAAGAGTTGGGACTTTCAGCCCAACCGCCCCCAATCTATAGGGAGAGGGGCTAAGGGTTAAGTTAATCACTGGTGGCCAATGGTTTAATCAATCATACCCACATAATGAAGCCTCCATAAAAACCCAAAGAACAGGGTTCGAAGAGCTCCCAGAGAGCTGACCATGTGCAGGCTCCTGAAGGGTGTCAGAGGGGACTGTGCCCTTCTCATCCACCTTGCCTTCTGCATCTCTTCATCTGTATCCTTTGTAATATCCTTTATAATAAACCAGCAAATGTGTTTTCCTGAGTTCTGTGAGCTGCTCCAGCAAATTAATAAAATCCAAGGAGGGTGAGGGTATTGTGAGATCCCCAATTTTGAACTAGTTGGTCAGAAACACAGGTAAAACCACCTGGGGCTTGTGACTGGTATAGGAAGTAGGGGGCAGTTTTGTGGGACTGGGCCCACACTCTGCAGGATCTGACGCTGTCTCCAGGTAGACAGTGCCAGAACTGAATTGAATTAGAGGATACCCAGCTGGTGTCTGCTGCAGAATTGATTGTTTGCTTAGTGTGTGAGGAAAAATCCCTCACATTTAGTCACAGAAGTCTTCTGCGTTAATTGTGATGGAGTGAGAGCACAGAGAAAAAACAGTGTTTTTTCTACTCAGTCCTCTCTACCGGCTAAAGAGAGAGGTCTCAGGAGAGACCAGTCTTGCCAACATCTTGATCTTGGGCTTCCAGCCTCCAGAATTATGAATAAATTCCTGTTGTTTAAGCCTCTCAGTCTTTGGTATCTTGCTATGGCAGTGCCAGCTGACTAACAAAACAGGTTCAATGAGCTATTTAGGAGGAGAGTGGAGGAAAAAGCAACCAGTGGCAAGACAGGAAAAACAGACAAGTGAGGGCGTGTGGGACCTTGCACGCCATCTGAAGGAGCTTGAAGTTTTTCCTGGAGGTGAGGGGAAACTTTTGCAGAGATTCAAGCAAGGAGGTGGAAGAACCATGAGATGTTTTAAGGAGAGCTTTCCAGGGGCAATAGGAAGAGCAAGACTAGAGGCAGAACAACAATTAAGGGGCTGCTGGACTGCTGGAGGCAAGTAATGAAGTTCTAAACAGAGAAAGTGGTATTAGGGGTGGAATCAAGGAAATACTTGTGGGATAAAATTAGCAGTTGCTAGTCCCAGGGGCAGAGTGAAGGGCAGGCAGGAGTCGGAACTCCCAGGCTTCTATCCTGGATAACACGGGGACCTATGCTACCACCTAGCACTTCAACATGACAGGGAGTGAGCAGAGGAAGGTGGGGAGAGGGGTAACCAGGAAGAGATATCAACTGGGAGTTAAGTACTCACATCTGATCTTTAGAGAGAGCTGGGCTGGCAGGAGTCTTGGGAGCCAGCTTAGACTAGGGTTTAGCGGGAAAAGCCCATGCCTCACCCATGTGCCTGGGGCCCTGTTACTATCTGTGTGCACCAGCTCTGGGAAGTGTTGTTAGAGGGTGGCCCTCAAGTTGCCTAAACCTGTTTTGCCTGTGAACACAGAGCCAGAAGTAGCTGGGAAGGTGCCTCTCTCCAACCAGTGAGACAAATACAGGGCTATAAACTCAGGGTATCGCTTGCCCTGACCAGTACACCCGAGAGTGACCCACATTGCCTTCAGAGCAGTGGGACTTGACTTGATGTCACAGCACCCTGGCTTGGCCTTCTTCTCTTCTTCTCACTTCCCTTTCCCTTTTCCCCTCCTGGGAGTAAATACTTCCTAGTAAACCTCTTCCACATAAGCTTTGTCTCAGGGTCTGCCTCTGAGGAATTCCACCTAAGGCAGGGAGGACTTGCAGCTGAGAGTGGAGGCCCTGAGGAAGAGCCAGTGTGAAGAAGACTGTGAAGGAGAAGGAGGAAGAACAGCAAAGAAGGACAAAGAAGGCCAGAGGACACATGGCCACCAAAACCAAGACACTTCTAGAAGGGAAGACTGTTAGAAGGTATCAAACAAAGTGGAGGAATTCAATGAGATAAGAAATGAAATTTGTCCATAGCATCTTGTGATCCTAAGGGCAAACAACCTAAGGAAAAAACACCTTCTCTAGACAGAAAGCAGATTTCAGGGGGCTGAGAGTTCGTGAGCACCGTGGGAATGGAGACAAGTGTTTTGATGATGAGATGAGGGGGCAGCATTCAAAGGACAGATTATTAAAGTTAGGAGAAATATGAGTGTAGTTTCCAGTTATGGGGAAGGAATCTCAAGAGAGGGAGGGTTAGGGACAGAGGACAGAGGGATAACAAAGGAGCCAGGCCTTCCTGGAGGAGGGCCTTAGGCAGGGGTCCCCAGGACAATGCACTTTTGAATCCTACCCCCACAAAGCAAATGAAACAAAGATTTTCTCCTTTAATTACAATACTATTCCTTAAATTGGTTGAAGCTTGTAGGCTTTAAACTTAAAAGACAGTATAAATCAATAAAAAAATGTAGCTAATTAAACTCAGGTACACATGCTATATTAAAACACAGGATATGGTTGGCTTTCATCAAGGTAATTAAAAAGGACTGCCTACCCTTCTCGGTTAGCAATAAGACCCCCACCCAGGCAACCCCATGGACAAGAGCGCCCCACGGTGCTGCTCTGGCAAATTACGGTGACTGGACAGTTGTTCCAGGCAGAGTGGTTATTGTTATGCCTGTAGGAGCCGGTGAAGGAACTACTGTCCTCCCTGACGGGATAGATTGGACTGCAGTCCAGGGTCCAAAGTGATGTTCACATCCATCCTCCCTCCCTTTCTTCCTCACAGGCAGAGTTAAGGTTTATGGACTGTGTCAAGGCACTGCATTTCTGGTCTACCTCGGGAACTAGAAATTTGTCTTTAACTGCAGGAAGGCAGACAGGATTGCACTTGGGCGCCTGAGAAGTCAGGGTGGTCGTAGATGCTGATGGCCTCAATGGGACAGAAGGAAGAGGAGGAAGAGGGAACAGGGAAGATCTAGAATAAACACTGAAGGTGAGGGAGAAAGGAGCTGTGCAAGGAAGAGGGAAAGGACTCATTTGTGGCCCACGCTGAAGCTCTGGGCTGGCGGTGAGCACACGACAGCAACAAGGGACTCTTCAGGGAGGGGAGCTTTTCTGTGAGGGAGGCTCAAGATCGGAGCAAATGGGTGTGTCCCCACATGTGGGTGGAAAAGACTGCTATGTTCTTCAAGGATCATAAATAAAAATGTTGAGAAAACTTTAGAGGTGAAAATTTTAAGGATAATAGAGAAGGCTTACGCATAGACATTTGATGAAAAAAATCCTGCTATTTTAAATAGAACGTGCAGTGCTTAGGTACCTGGGCAAATTCACAGAATGCTCATGGCACACACAGTTTGTTCTGGCTATGGATAGAGTTACACACTCTGGAGTTTTCTCCTGCTTATTACAGGATGCTCTTGTGACGAGTGGGTAAAGCATTCAGGAGGAAGGTAGGAGAAGTTGGCCACATTTATCTAGCATTGTATCAATTAGGAGGGCACAGCTAAGATTAAGAGCTATATACACCCATGCTTGTTGGTGCCGTTAACAGGATATATTTTAACATTTTTCTCAGCATGAGTTTGACTTTAACAATGAGTCCAGAAAAAAGAGGCAGCGATAATAAATCACAAACATTAAAAACTAACAGAGATTTCTTCTGACCTTGCCACTGCGGCTCTTCCATCCCACTGGGCCTGTCAGAGTTTGCTAACTGAAAGCACTTAGAGAGAAGCTGCCGGAAGCCTGCCTCGCCCTAGAGACGAGAGGCACGAGAAGCCTTTCAGGACCACCACTCCCCCCAACCCCCCCACACCGAGCATCTTCTCTGGCAAGAGCTGACACTGCTGCTCTGGTCAGGAGGGGGCTTATAGGCAGGACCGGGAGATAGCAGAGAAAAGAACAGCTGCGGGAACACAATAATAAAATCAGACTTTGCAAGGTGGACAGTTCTGCCCAGGGCTAGTGGAAAGGTAAAGGAGAGTCTGGGGAGAGCCACTTGGGTCTCGTGTCTGGGAAAGACATCTTTACTAATTAACTAATGAGAAAGGCATGGAGTCATTGACGTGACCCTTAACACTGTGAAACTCTGAGCTCATCACCAGGCCCCAGGAGCCTGTAGCTACTTTATAGACTTCCCAGCCAAGGAAGGCTGAGAAGGCGAGGAAAACAAGGAGCTTGAAACCAAATGACACAACTGCGTCAATCTGCACATACAGGGGGTGCCAAAAGAAGGCATATATATTTTAAGAAAGGAAAAAACTAGTAAACGTATACTATTCAAGTGACATTTAACTTCTGCAATTCTAAGAGATATGAGATACAATATACAAGATAACAAATATTAATGATATGTTGACTATTACAATTTTAATACAGCTTTTTTTTTTCCTTTCTTAAAATGTGCATACATTTTTTGGCGCCTTCCGTATTTGATGAAAATGAAACTTACAACAAAGTCAACCTAAGGCACATTTGATGAGATCCATGATTCAACAGTGGATGTATGGAAGGCACAGATGGAAAATAGTTCTTAGTAATTACTGGAACTAATAAGCCAGAACCAAACAAAATTTTAGTTTTTCTCTTCTCATTTCATTAACACTCCAATATCTATAACCAGCAGAATATTGAGTTTTCTTTTTTCCCCAATATCTTTTGAAATATTAAAACACATGTTTTCATCTGTTAAATGACAAAGAAAGCTTGATCCAAGGATACTTTTTCACTCTAATCTGAAGGTCCTTCCAGAGTTCAAGATACCCAGAATATATATATTTTTTAATGTGACTAAATGCTATTTCAAGTTCCCTGAAGGCAAGAATATCATGTAGGACAAGAGGATAGTTTCAATCCCTGGGTTTAAATCTCCCCATCCCCACTCCTTACTGAGCCTTAAGCCATTTAAGTGTTAAATTGCCAGCAAGAGAGATGTCAAAGGACAGGGCAGTGAAGCACAGGGAAATCTAGGCCTGTGACACACAGTAGAGAGAGAAGAAAGTGATTTTAGAAGGAGGGAGGGTCAACCATGTTGAAAACTGCTGGGAAGAGAAGTTTCCACTGCGGCTGCCAACATGGAGGACATTATCAAGACACAAACCAAGATGTTTTAACTGTTCTTTGTCCATTGTTTTAAGACCATGGGGTATCTCCAAAAAAAAAAAAAAAATAGTAGCTCTGATCACTGTGTTCTTCTAAGGAATTGCTTTCCTAAGGTCTCATTTGCATGTTAAAAACAAAATCTGAGAACAAATTTTTACAACTCTGGTCCTTCCTTTCACTTTCAATAATTCCTAGGCTCTCTATGCCCATTTAAGGGAGAATTTTAGGGGATAGGAGTAAACTAAACCTAGCTATATTGGGGCAGGCTCAGAAACATTTCCTCCTCATTGTAAGTGCATCTGATAACAACATTTTCCATATTGATAACACAATGAGTCTTTCAAATGCAGTCATTTCATCGTTAGCCTAAATTTAGGCAAACACAATTTCTGAATACTCAGACAAAAACAAACGCCACAATAAGCTTTGTAGCACAAAGACCTAAAAATACTATATTCTTTTCCGACTCCACACACAAAGAAAAAGATCTTGGACATCAGAAGCTGGGTTGACCACAGCTCCCTGGAACCCAGAGACAAGGCTCTTCTCACGTGTGAACTGACTTCCCAGGGTGTGGTCTAACTTGTTTCCAAGTCGGAAACACATTTCATCAAAACTAATAGTAATTATGATGTTCCCAGCCTCCACCAAAGGACTTAGAGATGTGTAGCATGGAGATGGCCTGGTAGTCTTCGAGTGGTGAAGGGACTGGCGTGGTTGTACAGCTCAAACAAAAGGATGTTCCTGGATCTGGACCCCACAAGAAAGCAAACCTCTGACTCCAGCTCCCTCTGCTCTCTCCACGGCTCGGCTTCCCTCTCAGCACAGCCTCTCTCACAGAGTCTACCCACTGGCTCCACTTCCTGCCCTTCCATTCACTCTTCTGTCCACCACCCATCAATAAATGCATGAAGGTCAAGGTGACCAGCATCTTCCCTTTGGTGCTTCTCTCCCTGTTACACACTCCTTAGCAGCATCGAGCATCAGCCACCCACACCTTCTTGCCCCTTGCTGGCTCATCTTCCTCTCAACCTCTTCTGTCACTTCCTCTCTCCCTAGTGATTTCCATGTGTTCAGAACTTAAAGTGTTTTAGAAGCTAAATATTCCAGTTTCTCCAATGAGCTCCTGACTTGAAGACCCCAGAGTTCTTAATATTGAATATTTATTTGGGATCACAAATTTAACAGATGCAAAACTGGACTCTTCATTTCTTCCCCCTCCAAAGCCTATTCCTCTTTATCATCTAGTAAATGGCATCACTACCTATCCGACTATCCACTCAACTCAAATGAGAAATACTCTCATTTCTTTCTTCCCCACAATTCTGCAACCTTCTTCTTAGAAGCCCTCCAGTTAGACTTCACATCTGGGACCAGGTGGTACATGCAACATTGTCTGCATTAAGTGGAAGCTCCCTGAGTGCAGAGACTGTAACTTCTTTGGCCACAGGGCAGCCATCTGCCTGGCCTAGTAAACACTGGCTCAGGGAACAGAAGCAGGAACAGTGGTGCTGGGGTGAGATCGCAGGTCTCCTGGCTCCTGGCCCATGCGCTTCCCACCGCTCGAGGTGCCTCTCCCAAACAATGGATGAGTCAGCTTGGGAGGCTGCAGTAGCACGCAAGTGTGGGACCTTTGCTGTGGGTAGGGCGCAACTCTCCACGCCCTACTTTCTACTGTGCTGCACAAGAGCAGCCTCCTGCCCTGGGGTCTGGCCGGCTTGGTGCATTTCCAGTATGGCTTCTGCCTCACAGTGGGCTACACTTAAGAGTCAGGAGGATGGGCAGGGGGTTATTTACAAGCAAACTACAACAGCAGAACCATCCAGGGCAGGCTTCTACCTGCAGGGTGGCCATCTAAGATGGGGTGAGAAGAGGTGGCTCCTGAATGACTTGCCCCCTCCCGCCTTTGACAGCTGATTCCAAACACTTGACTCTAATCAAGAGGGGGCCAGATGAAAGCTTCTGTTGCCATAGCAACTCAGTGCTCCTGGGGCCTAGGCACCAGGTTTCATATAAGCGTTTAGTTAAGGAAAGGGGCAAAGCAGAGAGAGACAAGCATGGGAAAATGGCAAGAAGTAATCCTGCAGGTGCCACAAGCCACAGTCCACAAATAAACTCAGGAGCTGGCAGTGGAATCCCCCTCTTGCACCCAGAGCAGCAGCAGCTTCCTGCCAGGCCACATCAGGAACAAAAGGCCCCATTGACACACACATCTGTGACTATTAAACACTTAGGAATCGATATTTTCCTAAAGATTTTCCCCCCTTTTGCTTTAAAGGGTTACTTAAAAAAGTGTCTGCCAGACTGCCAAATCCCAGCCTTCTCCATGTCCACAGCCACACCACATGAAGTGACTATTTGAACGTCAAGTGAAGAATTTGGTCCCGGAAATGGCCTCATGCTAGTTTTTTCCTAAATAGAGTCACCGGGAAAATGTCAGAAGGCAAATTGAAACCCACACCCTGAAAGACTTAGAACAATCATATCCCTGGGAGGATGAGTAACCAGCCCAATTTAATTTAAAAAGGAAACACAGCAAATTTAATCAGATGGCCTGGATGTGTAGAGGAGGAAAGAAGAGGGAAGGAGGGAGAAGGGGAAGGTAACAGCAGCACAGACGCGCTTTACCTCAGCACCTGCATCTCCTCCGGGGAGTCCCGCAGCTCGTCCTGGAGGCGACGCCAGCGCAGGCAGGCCCTCAGCTCTTGCTGCTCCTGGGCCTCACGGGGGGCCAGCTGCTTGGGCCACAGACACACAAACACACAAAAAACACAGTCATAGTTGTTCTCATGGAACGGCTTGGTTTGTTTCAATGAGAGATGACATGGCCTGCCCCCTGCTCTCATCTTGTGCCCCACCAGAAAATCAAAGGCCTGAAGGAGGAGCCTCTTAGTTCTTCAAACAAAGAACCAAGCCAGGAGCTCAGACAGGGTATTTGGGAGGGGTCCCCTGTCCTTGAACCTCCTGCCCCTTCACACCTGGCTTGCAGAGAGTGGGCTTCCCTAGGGCCATTTCTACTCTGATTCCATCTAGTCCTCCTTTCCTGCTCTGCCTTTCTGCACAGGGTGAGGAAGGCCCCTCCATTTACCTCCTGTTTTCCCCAGCCCTCAATTTTGTTAAGGACTGTTTACAGTGGAGCCTGCTAATGCAACCCAGATGACTCTGTTTGCATATAATCAGAAAAAGTGTCCTGCCTGGACTCACTGTGGGGGAGGGGGAAGGCGGCCACACTCTGCCCTGCTGAGTCGGAATCGGCTGCTGTCAGACAGATGTGCTCACTACTGTCTTCATAAACGAGGGCAGCAGAACACGCACAGTGGGGGGGGGGGGGGGAGGGGGCGGGTGGAAATCAGAGGTCCCTAATTCACTCAACAGATATTTACTGAGTCTCTACTAGGCCCTGAGGACAGAGCCCCTGTCATAAGCAGTCTGGCAGAGAGGGAAATAGGTAAGAACCCTAACACCAGGGTGCACGTGATGGTAGAGATTAGGGAAGAATCTAGATGCCCCTTGATCTCCAGGGTTTTCCTGAGGAGGTGGTGCCTGAGCTGGTCCTCAGGGAAAGCAGGAGTCAGCCAGGGAGGAACAATTTCAGGAAGGGTGAAGGCACGTGCAAGGCACATTGGGTTGGGAAGAGCATTATGGGCTTAGAGAATGGTGAGGGATGTGGTCTGGCCAGGAACAGACTGCCATCCCAGAAGGGAGAGCCATACTGGGAAGCTGACAGAGGCCAGAAGGTCAACAGACATGGTGTGCCCATTGCCAGAAACGAAACTGTGTCCCTCCAAAATTTGCATGTTGAAGACTTAACCTCAATGTGACACTATTTAATGACAGGGCCTTTAAGGAGGTAATTAAATGAGGTCATAGGAGCAGGACCTTAATCATATGAACTGGTTTTCTTATTAGACAAGGAAGAGACAGCAGGGCTCCCTCCTAGCACGAGCAGAGGAGACACCGTGTGAGAGCACAGTGAAAGGGCAGCCTGTAGCCGTCTGAGGGCAGGGAAGTGAGACCTCACCAGAAACCAACCCTACTGGCACCTTGATCTTGAACTTCTAGCATCCGCAACTGTGAGAAAAAAGTGCTGCTGAAACCAGCCGGTGTGTGGTATTTTATTATGGAAGTCTGAGTACACTAACGTGCCTGTGAAGGAGTTCAGACTCTATCTAGGTTGATGATGAGTCATGTGAGTCAATCTTGCAACTGACTCAATTCACCTATCCCTGTGGAACGCCACTGAGCGGACTACTAGTTCCCACCTCCTTGTCCAATGATGTCACACTCCTCCTTGCTGTGCTTTCCAGTGCTCAGTGCTGCAGAGTGACCCCAGTGACAACCACCACCAAAATGTCCTCACAGCCTCTTCACGGGTGGAGCCTGCTGCTGACCAGGAGTGTCCCATGAGGTGGCACAACCCCCCCTCAAGACCTCCCCTACAGCTTGGAAGGCGTGAGGCGGTGTTCACCAGGGACCGGCACCTGCTCAGTCTCCCTCTTATAGGAAGAGGTCAGAGTGGGCAACGTGCTCTGCAAAGGTTTCCAAACTTTGGGCTGGAATCTAAAACAGCCACTTTGCTTCAGGAATATTCATATTTCCACATCATGAAAAGTCCTGTATGCAGCTTAAAGGATGACGAGATGGGCTGACCGCTTGACTCCTGCTTTCCCTCCCGGGCCCCAGCAGAAGTCACTGCCTCCACAAAAACTTTCTGGATCCACTCAGACCTTGCCTTTCCCACATGTGAACTCCCACAGTATTTGGTATTTACCTCTCTTTTCTAGCTTATTTTCTTCTTCCTTCCACTGAGTGCTTTTTCTTATCGTCATGATCACAGAGGGCTGTGTCTTACTCATCCTTTTTTTTCCCTACAGATCTAGCACAGAATGGACAGGAAACATATGTGGCTATGAAATGCACCTGGTTTTTGACAGGGGATATGGACATATTTAAGGCAGAAGTATTGGCAGGGGGAAGGGTGAGGGAGGAACACTCTTGGGGATGCAGGAGATAAAAGATATCATCATCAGATACCCGAAACCCACTAGCAATGGGCCAATATAGCACAAATCTCATCGCATCAGAAGGGAAGTACCCGCAGAAGAGATTATTAGGCACATTTATAGTAAACCCTAGCTGACTGCCTACTATGTACCAGGTGGAGGGGAATATGGAAAGGAAGTAAACAGTTACTTCTTGCACACCCTCCATGTGCCAGGCTCTGTGCTAAGCTCATTCATGAGTTGTCTCATTCACCTGCAAAGCGAAGGGTTCTTATATGCAATCTACATCTTCACAAAGCAGGTGAACAGCAGAGCTGGGATTCAAAGTTGGTCTGACTCAGAGCCCAGTCTTTTCTCTGTATCTACTTGAGGTCTCTCTTCACAGGACTTTGTGCAGCCGGAGACAAGGACACTGCCAGCTTCACAGTCAAGGTGTGAAGTGGACAGCAGGATGAGTAAGACCTGGCTCCACTCTAAAGAGGCAACAGTGTAATTGTGAGAATAAGAAAATCACACGGTAGAGGGAAAAAGGAAAAAAAAGAGAGGAAAAATAGAGGTAAGCATCAAATATTGTGGGGGTTCAGAGTTTATAGGAGAGTAGCATGGAATTGTGAGCGGAGTGAACTCTCTGGGCTACCCAGAGATGGTGACTCAGCTGGTTAGTGAAAAATAAATAGGATTTCAACAGACAGAGGAATTTGAACAAAATCATACAGGTGTGTACACACTTGGGAATTTTGGAAAATGCCAAATAGTTCAGTGTGTAAGGGGCGGGGATGGGAGGGAAAAGAAGTGACCTAAATATTAGAACTTGCAAGTAAACAGGAAGCATCTTAGTTGTTCACTATCCTCATTAGAACTGGTGCCCAATTCTTCAAAGCAGGGTTTGCAAACTGGGAGTGTGTTGACCAGGTCTGGCTTCTTCAGGGGTCCTCAAACTTTTTAAACAGGGGGCCAGTTCACTGTCCCTCAGACCATTGGAGGACCAGACTGTGGGCCCTGGGACAAGTTGGCTGCTAAGCAAGATAGGCAGTGGCAGCAAAAACATCCAGCGGGCCGGATAAATGTCCTAGATGGGCCGTAGTTTGAGGATGCCTGGTTTAAATAATAATTTTTAAATTAGGAAACTTCACATAAAAATCGAGACTTATGGATTCCTTTAGAAAACTATAAGCCCAGCTGTATTGAGCCCACCTCCCTTCAATATGACAGTTGTTCAGAGTCCAAAGGTAGTTGCCAGTTTGCCATAGTCCTCACCATTCCCTAATCTGTAACACCAACTGCTTCACTTGTCATTTATTATTTGTGAACAGACATCGGAGAGTATGACTACTGATTTAAATACTGATTTCCTTGTCCATTTGTCTACTTTCTCTCCTGTCTCTAGATTGTGAACCCCACTGGGAGCAGAGGCTTTCATCTCTTGTTTACACAACTATCTCCCCAGCAGGAACAGTGCCTGATGCACTAGTAGGCACTCAGTACCTTGCTGTTGAATGAATGAATGAATGAATGAATGACTATGCACAGGATTTGGCTTCCACATATTGAAATGCTTAGTGTCACTTTAAGCCCACCTGCTGTGCTTCAGCCCAGAATACATCTTCCAAGTGAGTGGCAAACCCTTCACTCAGCCACTCCTCCGTCCAGTCACGGGCCCCAATGGCAAGGCCAAACCAGGCATGGGCAATTTCATGGCAGAGACGGGTCCCACAGAGATGGCTCGTTCCTGTCAAGGTGCTCTGAGAGAGGAAGATGATGTGTGGGCTGTGGGTAATGGGAGAGAAAACACATGGAGTCTTGTTAGAGCCTGTCCCCGTGGCCACCCCATGGGGCAGCTTTCTCAGCCTGGCAAGCCTGTGATTATCATGTGCATGCTAGATCATGACTGATAGGCTTGCGGCTTAGATGCTTTTAGACATAAATAAAGTGGCAGTTTACATTTCTGGCAGGAGTTCAGGGTGCTGTTTCTGCCAAGCAGTTGTCTCCGTCATCAAACGGCTATTACCTGTAATAAGTAACCTGCACCAAAGTTTTACACTGAAAAAAATTACAAGGCAATGGAAGCACTTACTCTGAAATCTGGACTGTAAAAGAAGAGCAGGTGTGAGAATGTGAAGCCCAGGCTCTCAGGAGAGTGATCAAAGAAGACCCTTCAGCCAAAAATCCAAGAGGCTTATAAACAAATTGAGAAGTCATGCAGAAGGACAGAAAAAGCCAAGAAGAATGGGACCAAAATTTTCCATTTCACACCAGGGCTGGTTACGGAGTTAACAAAGTAACAGGTGCTGTGGATGGGTGAGGTTTTCAAGAGACTCAGCTAAAGGCTGGTCTGTGTAAGGCAAAGATTTTTAGCAATATCTATAGGCGCTTATGGATTCACACGACAACAAATTTATCGAGAGAGAGAGAGAGAGAGAGAGAAGGTAGGGAGTTAACCACCCAGGTGTGCAAATGGCCCGAGGCCTGGCACCAGACAGGGAGATTTATCTAATCTTATTTTCCATACCTTGTTTTTAAAACCCAAAATACCACAACTGGGTAAACGGGATGAAATGGGAGGAAGGGAGCTGAAGAAAGAAGCGGCCAGGAGAGTAACTCCACCTTCGGCATTGATCGTTTCTTCCAGGACTTGTTTACAGTCTTTCTAATGAAGGATTTGCTCTTTAAAAATCTCTCTTCCCTCCATCAATTGAACAAAAACAGTTGTGAAACCTTCCAAATTAAGAAACTGTACACACCGGTTCCCTTTTCAAAAGCCATTTGTTTGCCATCATGTTGGCTCTGCACAAGCCAAGACTGCTTGCAGATTTTTCTTCCGCCCCCACAGCTACCATTAGCGAAAACCACACCTATATTTCCCTTGCACAACATTATCCATTCAGCTCAGAGAGCTCAACTGCAATCGAGGGAGTCATGTCTGCCAAAATAGACAGCTTTCATGTGAAATAATAACAGGGCAGGCACGCAAACGAAAAGGCATCTGCCACGTACTCTGAAGACTCCACCAGAAACACCCCAAAAGTAAAAGTGGAGTCCAGGGCATTTAGAACAAAGGGATACAATGTGACAGGCCCTGAACTAGTTCCGAACACTAACAAAATAATTAATAATAATAAAAACAGGGAAGAAAGGAAGGAAGGAAGATCTGCGAGGCACAGGAGCTAAACAGGAGAGTCACCCCGTTGTGAAGACAAACTGTAGAACCTGGCATTTTCAAGTAAGTGACCTCTGGCTCTGGCATGTGCAGTGCTACAAAGAAAAGCCACAGAAATGTACCGAGTAAATAACATTCCAGACATACTGCTGGCAGCAGTTCACCCTTTTGGCTAAAACAAAACAGAAGTTAACTTCAGGCCTTATAAACAGTCTCAAAGGCAAGCCTGCATGGGAAGGGTCCCCCAGCCAAAGCGACAGACGCGTGCGCGTCCCTACAGAGACTGCATGGCTGACTGTCTGCTCGAGCCAGGAAGTTGCCACAAACCGATGACTGTGAAATCGCAGCAAGACTGTTCATGGGGGGAAAGGCCTGCACTACTGCGCGCTGTTTTGTCCTGGGAGGAAGCCTAGCCAAGGCTCATTTATGCAAATAGAAAAGTCTGTGAGGGCCTGAAGGAATGCACAAAAGCAGCCGTGTAGGGGGTGGCATTTCATGTTCCTGCCCTTTCATTTTTTCCCCTTGAACAGTCCTTGTTGTCGCCACCAGACTTCCTTCCCCGCCCTTCAGCAGTCTGGAGACACCACCCCAGCCGCAGCGCATCTTGGTCAGGCTCAGGACAGACCCTGACGTGGCTGGAATTCAACCCAAATTCCCATTTCCCATCCTCAGTCCTTATCCCTCAGCCAGGGATAAATATATTTCCTACTGTCCTCTGAGGGAGACTCAAGCTTAAACACCCCCCCCCCCAATCGGAAGGAAGGGCGTTTAACTTGATATAAATTACCCTATTATCAGTGGAAAACATGACCTTCTCCCTGAAAAGCAATTTTCTGGTTGGGAACCTGACTCTAAATCCTCCAGTGGCCTGTTCTGCCCTCTAAAGTAGAGTTTTACTTATTGGATAGGATGCTCCGGGGCTATTTCCCTATGAGGGAGATGGTTTCTTTTTTAAAACTACTTAATAAATTAAAAACATGGAGTGAGGTTTTAACAACCTTTCTCAAGGGCTGTTAACAAAATTTGACATAAAAAGACTAGGAGAATATTCTTTCAAGGAGAATGTCCTTTTCTCTTTTGACCCTAAATGTCAGAATTTCTCATGTTAAGTAGACTTTACCTCTTCTCTTTTTTTTTGTCAACTGCTTTCTTCAACAGTGAGTGGAGAAAAGTCGATTTTGGCTCTTAAGCTCACTTCAAGGAGCAGTATTAAATATGTCTTTACCTACAGATAATCTATCTCATGTACACCTTCAAAAACAGAATGAACTTTTAGAATTTTCTACTGCGACCTTAACCTTGATTCCTAAGCTCATCCCCCATCCCCTTCTGCCTTCTCACAATCTTATTCTCAGCTCCAATCAGCTAGCCCGTGATCAGTCTTTACTCTGACAAGGCTCACTGGGGAACATTTTTTTTTCACCCCCTGAAAGGGTCTGTGTCAATGGTCTCTACAAAAGCCAGACTGTCGATTCATCATCGTTATAGGGGAAGGGACATAATCACTTCAATGTCATCTTCATCCTAAAAACATTCTTTCTTTTTTTAAATCGCACTTTATCATTTTCTCTAATAAGAGATGGGCAGGAAAGTGATACTTTAAATCTCAAAAAGCACAAGCCCTCTTGCTAGTATTCTCCACCACAAATTCTCTTTTCCAAGTGGTGGAGGAGAAGGACACGGGCAGGCAGGAGGTGGTGCAGAGCCACAGCAGGCCACCCGTTGTCAGTGTCTCCCAGGAGACCATCGGTGGGGCTTCCTCCACTGCAGAGGCCATGCGTACTGTACGTCTGCAGCTTTGCCCCTGGAGATTAAAAATATCATGTCTGGTCTTAAAACAGTTTCCCAGGACTGTTCCTGAACGCTACCTACCCACCCAGATTAGAATGCTGTGTTCGTTAATTTAAAACATACTCCTTGCAGAGGAGGAAGGAGAGCCTTATTACTCCCAGGAGCTGCTCCGATCCTGCGGGAGGAATTCAATTTGGAGCGGAAATAGAGAATTTCATCAGATCTTAAGTAGGAGCTGGTGTTTGATTTATTCCTGTTTTTTCCAGGGAGAGCTGACCAGTGCAGCCCATCTTGCTGCTCAGGGGGCAAAAGAGCACTTAGCGCTCTAGCTACTGCATAGATGCTGCTGCCATAGCAGGTCAGGGTGGCTGCATGCAGGAGAGGACAGGAAATTGCTTTTGGTTAAGGACAAGTAAGGGCCCCCAGGCAACCCCTCCCATTATAGTAGGGCAGATCCCAATTCCCCTCATGGGGAGTCAATTTACTTTACATACAGATCCCTGGGAGGCCTCATATACACCTACATTTATCAAGCTTGAACTTCATGTGGGGTCAACATTTTTCACAATTTCAACAACATGTGGAGCCCAATATCCTATGACAGAAAAGAAGGAAGAAGCAAGAAAGAGGGAAGCCAGTCTCCTTTTTCTCTAAGGTCAAATGGGATAATCCTAAGGGTCTTAGAATCACTTGAAGGCAACTTTTGCTTGTGTGACTTAATTACTTTTTAATTTAAATGGGACAACTGAAATGTAGACTCATAGTAGCCTGGGAGCAATCTGAAAGGGAGGGGAAATACACCTTTTTATTCCCCATTCAGGGCCATAACCTGTTTTCTCTGTCCTTCAAAAAGTGCAAAGTGGGCTCAGCACTTGTAGATCAGTGGCTAGGGCGCCAGTCACATACACCAAAGCTGGTGAGTTTGAACCCAGCCCAGGGCTGCCAAATGTCATTGTGGTGAGTGCCTGTAGTCCCAGCTACTCGGAAAGCTGAGGCAAGAGAATCACTTAAGCCAGGGAGTTTGAGGTTGCTGTGAGCTGTGATGCCACTGCATTCTATCGAGGGTGACAAAGTGAGAGACTGTTTTAAGAAAAAAAAAAAAAAAAGAAGAAAAAGAAGTGCAAAGTGATGTATTCATACCTGACCTATGCATTTAAAATTGAATGCACATGGTGGGGCCCAGTGTCCTGACTCCAACAGAGCCTGCGAACAGAGGCTTGCCAGGTAGTGGATTGAGATTGACAGGTTGGGGTGTGGTCCCATGACTCCATCTGGTCTGGCAAGCAGAAGCTAGCTGGGTGGGAACTGAGACCCGTGGGCGGGGGTGTGGCCCCTAGCTCCAACTGGGCCTGTGAGCCGAGAAGTGGACAACAGTGTGGACTGAGTCTGGCAGGTGGGAGTGTGGATCCCTGGCTCTAATAGTGTTGGAGACTCTTGAATCCCTCTCTGTTGAGTAGGGTTTGCACTGCCTGAGACAATTTAATTGGAACCCATGTCTGAGGCTATCCACTCAGGGACATTCTGAGGTTCTCCTTCGAAGTTCTGTAGCAGAAAAGACTGAAGAGTGGGGGCTGGGCGCTACAGCTGTGTGTATCTCTTCATAGTTGAGATTTAAACCTAATACTGTGGTTTCTTAGGATAGGTTAGAGGTTGGCTGATATCAAAACAGAGCTAGCTTGTGCTGTCTCACAAAGTAGGTCCTCAGAGTCTCGGCCAAAACTCTGAAAGGGGCCTTTGTAAGGTTGTAGGAGATAAGACACAATTACAAAGCCTAGCGCTTTGGTAAGGGGCTATCTCTACAACCTGGGAACCCCAATTCAATCTCACCCTACCAGTTTTAATAACCAAATGGTGGAAAATAAACATGGTGTGGACCCAACAGAAGAACTCTGGCAACATGAATAACCAGAGTAGATCAACCTCCACAAGAAATGACAAAGGAGATACAACTGAAGATACCATGCATAGACAAATGACAGCAATGTCAGAAATTGAATTCAGAATATGGATTGAAAATAAGATAAATAGAATGGAAGAAAAGATAGAAATTGAATTCCAAAGAGGAAGTCTAAAGTTGTCTCAAGAAATTAATAAATTCAAAGCCCAAGTCACCAAAGACATGGACATAATGAGAAAAGAGATAGTAGAGCTCAAGGAAACGAAAAAGTTAGTTGAGGAGCTTGAAAATACAGTAGAATCCCTCAGAGTTGACCAGGTGGAAGAAAAGATCTCTGAAACTGAAGACAAAGCTTTTGAATGTTCCCAAACACTCTAAGAGGCAGACAAATGGAGAGCAAAAACAGATCATTCCCTGAGAGAGTTGTGGGATCACTCCAAAAGATCAAACATTTGTCTTACAGGAATTCCCAAAGGAGAAGAGGATGGTCCTAAAGGCACAGATGCTCTACTCCAAGAGATTTTGGAGAATTTCCCAAGCATTGCAAGAGATATAGAACTTCAGATAGCAGACAGTTTCAGAACCCCAGCAAGACTCAATCCAAATAAAGCATCTCCTGGGCACATTGTGATTAACTTTGCCAAAGTTAAGATGAAGGAGAAAATTCTGCAAGCAGCCAGACATAAGAAAAGCATCACCTACAAAGGGAGAAGTATCAGAATGACTGCAGATCTCTCAGCCAAAATGTTTTAAGCCAGAAGAAGATGGTCATCAACCTTTAATCTCCTAAAACAAAACAACTTCCAGCCCAGGATCCTGTATCCAGCTAAATTGAGTTTCCTTTGTGATGGAGAAATCAAATACTTTAATGACATAGACATGTTGAAGACATTTGCCATAACTAAACCAGCTCTCCAGGACATTCTCAGACCCATTCTCCATAATGACCAATGCAATGCTCTACCTCCAAAGTAAACTCACCCAGAAATTTTTGGACAAAACCCAACTTCCACAGTGCTGAAAGGATTAAAAATGTTCACTGGAGGGCGGCACCTGTGGCTCAAGGAGTAGGGCGTTAGCCCCATATACAGGGGGTGGCGAGTTCAAGCCCTCCCAGGGCCAAAACTGCAAAAAAGAAAAATTGTCCACTGGACATCCAAAAATCATGACACCTAAAACACAACCAGGCTTATCAGTTCTCTCAATTAATGTGAATGGTTTAAATTGTCCTCTAAAGAGGCACAGGCTGGCTGACTAGATACATAAACTCAGAACAGATATCTGCTATATATAAGAATCTCACCTTACCTTAAAGGATAAAAATCGACTCAGGGTGAAGGGATAGACTTGTATAATACAGGCAAGTGAAAAGGGGGTTGCAATTTTAGTAGCAGATATAATTGGCTTTAAACCAACAAAGATAAAGAAAGATAAGGAAGGTGACTACATATACGTCAAGGGAAACACCCAACATGAAGAGATTTCGATAATTAACATTTATGCACCCTACCAGAATGCTCCTCAATTCATAAAGCAGACCCTAATGGATATGAACAACTTGATATCTTCCTGCACTATAATAGTTGGAGATTTTAATACCCCTTTGACAGTTTTGGATAGATCCTCCAAGAAGAAACTAAACAAAGAAATATTACACTTAAACCTGACCCTAGAACAAATGGACTTTACAGACCTCTATAAAACATTTCACCCTAATAAAACTGAATATACATTCTTCTCATCAGCCCACAGCTCATCCTCCAAAATAGATCATACCCTAGGACACAAGTCTAACCTCAGCAAATTTAAAAATACAGGAATTATTCCTTGTATCTTCTCAGACCACCATGGAATAAAAGTTGAACTCAACAGCAACAGGAATCTTCATACTCAAACAAAGTCATGGAAACTAAATAATCTTAGGCTGGGTCAAAGATGAGATTAAGAAGAAAATCACCAAATTTTTGGAATAAAATGATAATAAAGACATAAATTACCAAAACCTGTGGGATACTGCAAAGGCAGTCCTAAGAGGGAAATTTATAGTGTTGGAAGCCTTCATCAAGAAAACAGAAAGAGAGGAAGCCAATAACTTAATGGGTCATCTCAAGCAACTGGAAAAGGAAGAACATTCCAACCCCAAACCCAGCAGAAGAAAAGAAATAACCAAAATTAGGGCAGAATTAAATGAAATTGAAAACAAAAGAATCATTCAGAAGATCAACTTAACAAAAAGTTGGTTTTTTGAAAAGATTAACAAAATTGATAAACCTTTGGCCAACCTAACCAGAAATAGAAAAGTAAAATCTCTAATATTGTCTATCAGAAATGATAAAGGAGAAATAACAAAAGACACTTCAGAAATTCAAAAACTCCTCAATGATTACTATAAAAATCTTTATTCCCAGAAATATGAAAATCTGAAGGAAATGGACCAATACCTGGAAGCATGCCACCTTCCTAGACGCAACCAGAAAGAATTAGAAACCTTGAATAGATCTACATCAATCACTGAAATAGCATCAACAATATGAAATCTCCCCAAAAAGGAAAGTCTGCAACCAGATGGCTTCACATCCAAATTCTATCAAACCTTTGAAGAGGAACTAGTACCCATATTATACAACCTTTCCCAAAGCATAGAAAAAGAAGGAATACGTCTCAACACATTCCATGAAGCAATATCACCTTGATACCCAAACCAGGAAAGAATCCAACAAAGAAAGAAAATTATAGGCCAATATCATTAATGAATATTGATGCAAAAATATTCAATAAGATCTTAGCAAACAGAATTCAACAACACATCAAAAAAATTATACACCACGATCAAGTTGGTTTTATTCCAGGGTTACAGGGTTGGTTCAACATACTCAAACCCAGCTACTTATCATCATTTGATCTTCGACAAGCCATAATACATCACATCAATAAAGGAAAAAATAAAGACCATATAATTCTCTCAATTGACACAGAAAAAGCCTTTGATAATATCCAGCATCCTTTCATGATCAGAACACTTCAGAAAATAGGCATAGAAGGGACATTTCTTAAACTGATAGAGGCCATTTACAGCAAACCCACAGCCAATATTATATTGAATGGTGTAAAATTGAAAATATTTCCACTCAGATTAGGAATGAGGCAAAGATGTCCACAGTCTCCACTGCTATTCAACATAGTAATGGAAGTCTTAGCCATCACAATCGGGCAAGAGAAGGTGATCAAGGGTATTCAGATAGGGTCAGAGAAGATCAAACTCTCACTCTTCACTGATAATATGATCCTCTACCTGGAAAATCCCAGGGAATCAACTTTAAAACTCTTAGAACTGATCAAGGAATACAGCAGCATCTCAGGTTACAAAATCAATACTTACAAGTCAGTAGCTTTTATATACCCAACAATAGTCAAACTGAAAATATAGTCAAAGACTCTATTCCTTTTACAATAGTGCCAAAGAAGATGAAATATCTGGGAGTTTACCTAACAAAGGATGTGAAAGATCTCTATAAAGAGAACTATGAAACTCTGAGAAAAGAAATAGCTGAAGATGTTAACAAATGGAAAACCATACCATGCTCATGGCTGGAAAGAATCAACATTGTTAAAATGTCCATACTACCCAAAGCAATCTACAGATTTAATGCAATCCCTATTAAAGCACCACTGTCATACTTTAAAGAACTTGAAAAAAATAGTACTTCGTTTTATATGGAATCAGAAAAAAAACCTTGAATAGCAAATACATTACTCAGAAATTAGAACAAATCAGGAGGTATCACATTATCAGACTTCAGGCTATACTATAAATCTACAGTGATCAAAACAGCATGGTACTGGCACAAAAACAGAGCGGTAGATTTATGGAACAGAATAGAGAACCAAGAGATGAACCCAGCTACTTATCATCATTTGATCTTCGACAAGCCTATCAAAAATATTCAGTGGGGGAAAGACTCCCTATTTAACAAATGGTGCTGGGTGAACTGGCTGGCAACCTGTAGAAGACTGAAACTGGACCCATATTTTTTACCATTAACAAAAATCGATTCTCACTGGATAAAAGATTTAAACTTAAGACATGAAACTTTAAAAATAATGGAAGAAAGTGCAGGGAAAACACTTGAAGAAATTGACCTGGGAGAATATTTTCTGAGGAGGAACCCCTGGGCAATTGAAGCAACACCAAAAATACATTCCTAGGATCTGATCAAACTAAAAAGCTTTTTTACAATCAAGAGCATAGTAAGTAAAGCAAACAGACAACCTTCAGAATGGGAGAAGATTTTTGCAGGTTATGCTTCCAACAAAGATCTGATAACAGACCTTTAGAATCTACAGAGAACTCAAACTAATCAATAAGAAAGAAAAAAAACCCCATTTCTATGTGGGCAAAAGACTTGAACAGAAACTTCTCTGATGAAGACAGGCACATGGCCTACAAATACATGAAAAATGCTCATCATCCTTAATCATCAGAGAAATGAAAATCAAAACCACTTTGAGATATCATCTAACTCCAGTAAGATTAGCCCACATCACAAAATCCCAAAACTACAGACGTTGGCGTGGATGTGGAGAGAAGGAACACTTCTACACTGCTGGTGGGAATGCAAGCTAATACGGCCTTTTTGGAAAGAAGTTTGGAGAACACTCAAGGAACTAAAAGTAGACCTACCGTTTGATCCTGCAATTCCTCTACTAAGTATATACCCAGATGATCAAACATTATTTTACAACAAAGACATTTGCACCAAAATGTTTATTGCAGCCCAATTCATAATAGCCAAGACATGGAAACAGCCCAAGTGCCCATCGACCTATAAATGGGTTAACAAATTGTGGTATATGTACACCAAGGAATAGTATGCAGCCATAAAAAGATGGAGACTTCACATCTTTTATGTTACCTGGATGGAGCTGGAACATATTCTTCTTAGTAAAGTATCTCAAGAATGGAAAAAAAATAGTATCCAATGTACTCAATACTGCTATGAAGTCAATATATAATCACCTACACACTCATATGAATGGCAAAACATAACTCTAGTCCAGAAAGTAGAAGGGAAGAGGAGAGAGAGTGGAGGGGAGGGAGGATACGGGAGGAGGGAGGGCATTTGGGGAGGTCTCACCTAATGTGCATGATGCAATGGTACATTTCAAAACTATTAAGAAATGAGTATAATTGTGATGGATGTGTTACTTAGTTTAATGTAAGCATTTCACATTGTATATTGAAGCAGTACCCCGAACCCCATAAATGCATCAATGTACAAAGTTACGATTTAATAAATAATAATAAAAAAAATTGAATGCTCACTCCTTCCCCTTTCTCTCCTAAATAAAATCCCTAGCCCCCTCTCCCAGAATGCACTTAAATGTAAGGGATACATCTGTGGTCTTGAAGGCAAAGGGGTGGCCAGATGATCTGCAGGACCCTCCTCCTCTCAGGCCCTGAGACTGCTCAGTTGGGAATAGTCATCTTCTATTTTCCTCCTCTGGCACCAGACTGAAGTCACATAGTAGATGTAATCTTTAAACTGGGGGCTTAGGAGATGAGGGCTTTGGGGACTACGGGGCTTTCAGTTGCCTAAAGTGGAAACCATTTCTAAAATCCTACAGAAAATGTGCTATGTCTGACCGATGTTTATAGAAACCTAGGTCTGAAAGAAAAGACTGATATTAGTTGGTGTAGTCTTTCTTTTAAAAACGTCTAAAAAACAAATAGTCAGTAAAACATCTGCTCATTACCTAACTGAATTTTGGCTCAAACTGTTAACATGACTATGGCAGAGAGTGACTAAGGACAGCCCCAGGGCCACATTCCTTACAGTTGTACCAAAAACATATCCTCCTTCTAGAGACTTACCTTGCTTGAGTGTTTACTCTGTGCCAAAAATAAGAAAATGAGGAAAGTAGAAAATAAGTAGATGAGCAAGAATCAGATAACAAGATGAGGGAGGTAGACATAGGTCGCAAAAGGCGGAAAACAGACAAGGCAGGGAAGGCTGACAACAAAAGGAAGGAAGCAGAAAACAAGCCCAGGAGCTGGCCTACAAGATGGAAGAAACAGAAGTGAAATACAGGGAAACAGATGAGCACATGTTTTACACACATCATCTCACTTACCCTAACCCACAACCTCAGAATTTTATTATTATTAGATTTTATTATGATCTCGTTTTTATAGATGATGAAAGTGAGGCACAGAGAGGCAAAGTGACAGCCCAAGGTCACACCGCAGCCAAGTAATGGAGCCAGTATTTGAATTCACAGTCTTGACTGAGAAGCCTCACTGGGCCCCATTCTGCTAGGCTCCTGTCCCTCTGTGCCACCTCAAGCCCAGTGGTGCAATGATCATTGTTCTCCCAAGAATTCTATCTTCAGAGTCCACCAAAGGGAAGCCACTAGCTGTGTCCTGGGACCTCTGTTCCATAAGTCTGTTTCACAGCCAGAACTGGCCCAAGGTTACCAGGCCTACTGATCAGCAGAGCTTCAGCCCCTTTCCTGGTGTGAGACAGGAAGAGAGCTATGGGGGATCACTATGGCCCCAAAGTTGCTGAAATTCCCAAACTCAATACCTAGTTCTTCATAACCTTGTCTTATGGTAGGAGGCCCTGGTGGGTCACTACAAGGGCACACTTCAGACAATCAGGTTCAAGGGTGCTTGCATCAGTCTCTAGTGTATGACTCCAGAAGCCCAGAAAAGGCAACCAGTCTGCCTCTCCCTGGCTTTTACCTCCCACCTATTTTTGCCAAACCCTGATATTCTTTTCAAAATGGCTTAAAGGTCACAGGCTTGGCCCAGAGACTCCCACCTGTAACCCTAGCACTCTGGGAGGCCACTTGGGCTCAGAAGGCTCAGACTAGCCTGAATAAGAGCAAGCCTCAACAAGAGAGCCTCATCTCTACTAAAAGTAGAAAATTAGCGAGGCGTGGGGGTGGGCACCTGGAGCTCTAGCTACTCAGGAGGCCAGGGCAGGAGGATCACTTGAACCTAGGAGTTTGAGGTTGCTGTGAGTTAGGCTGATACCACGGCACTTTAGCCTTGGCAACAGAGTGAGACATTTTCTCAAAAAAAAAAAAAAAAAAAAGAAGCAGGTCACAAACTCAAAGGGCTACAAGCAGAGCCAAGAAGATACCAAAATGAGGACCAGTAGATAATAGATGGATGAAGTACATAAAAATATGAGGGAAATAGGGAGAGAAGCAGAAAAGAAGATGGGGAAAGGAAAGAAAGATGAGGGATAAAAATAAGAAAATGAGGAAAGTAGAAAATAAGTAGATGAGCAAGAATCAGATAACAAGATGAGGGAGGCAGACATAGGTCGCAAAAGGCGGAAAACAGACAAGGCAGGGAAGGCCGACAACAAAAGGAAGGAAGCAGAAAACAAGCCCAGGAGCTGGCCAACAAGATGGAAGAAACAGAAATGAAATACAGGGAAACAGATGAGCGCATGGGGGAAGCAGGTAACAATCGGGTAACTAGACAGCAAGGTTTCAAAGTGCTATGCCAAGCCATAGGCACTCCAAGTTCATAATCTCTGCTTTAACTCTTACATTATTTTAGGAGAACTGACTACTTATGGTTTAATTTCATGCAGTAGTGTATGTGACTCAGACCCAGATCCCACCAGGGTTCATGGTGGGTTCTCATGGGAGACAGGGAAGGGCTCCAAAGCAGAGGGCAGGTGATGGGGGACGAAAGAGGCATGTGGGTGAGAGGGAGGGGAATGGGGGGCTGGGGAGACCAAAACATTGTTGCCAGCTTCACAATTTGGTTTAGTGTTGGCCTCAGCCTATTGCTCTCAGGAAAAACAACAACAACAGCACAGCACAAAGACCACCTTCGGCCCCACAGCAGCTCTGCAGAGCCCACAGAGTGCGTAGCTATTGATAAGCAGAGCGGTGCACACTCTACTTTTGTGTGTGGGCAACGTGTTCAAACAGAACATCATCTCGACTTCAGCCCTGCACATTAAATGGGGCAGCTCCAGTGCTCAACTGTCGTGGGTGGGTCACAGCTACCTCAGGCTGCCCTGCCTTGGGAAGTTGGAATCTGGTGGTTATGGTCATCAAAAAAGCTCAATAAAGCTGCAAGTGAATGCCAAGGGTTTTAAATCAGAGATAAAAACAGTACTTGGTTGAATTTTCCAACCAGATTTGGACTTCTTTTCCTCTCAGAGTCTTAAAGTCTGCCTTGAAGTACACATCCTGGGATCTCACAGATAATGACAGATAACTTTTTTAGAAGTTACGAACCTTCTGGAAACTATACATTTCAGACACCAGGAACACACCCATGTGCACACTGTATGAACAAATATTTGCAGTAGTTGAACACGTCTTTTGGAACATCTTCTAAATTACTTATAAACTGAAGGCTGTGCATTTCCTGTAGGATCTGGAGAACTCTTCTGGTAAGTAAGTAATTACCAATTAAAACATGTTGGCAGCCTCCAGTGGAGCACATGGACAACACAATGTGATTCTCTCCACTCCCTCACCTTCCCACAGCCCTCACCCTCATCCTCCCCAACCAGGGTGATGATGTTTGTTCCCATAAAAAGAGCTAATAAAATTAGCCTCCACTGTGATACAGGGAAAATCTTTATTTAATAAAATAATGCATTTTGCTCCATTCCCAGAACAGCAATAAAATGGCAGGACTGAGAGCTATAATAGCTCATCCACTTGGTTTTCACTGCATGTGTAAGAGGCTGTCATTTGTGGCCATGAGGAAGCTTGGAAAGCTGCTGCATGAAGGGACACGCTGCGGCTGCTTGCAACCACCCTCAGCAAGAACAGTTTGGTTACCAGTTTCCTTTGAAATATACTCTTTGTATCCACAAATCAAGTCTTCCCATGCTCTCTGTCTAGAAAAAGAAGTGGGGATTTCCCAAAGAGTACTCAGAATTTAATTGGTGAGGGAGGCATTGGTTGTTTCCACAGCTTAGAGTAAGCATCCAAGCCCTGGCCAGGCACTCTGGGAATCTGGAAATCCAAGACAGAATTGGGAGGATGTGTAATTGCCCTGCTGGGGGCTGATACAGGCACTCAGGAAGCAGAAAGGCCCATCCGTACAGCAACAGGCCTGAACAACAGAGGTGCTGCAGATTGATAGAGAGGTCTGGAAGCTGAATGCTGGGTGTGGAAGAAAGTACAGGTTACCCCCTTGCCAGCTAACCACACTGTCAACTAGATTTCAAAGCAGGAGGTAGGGACAAGTGACAGAGCTGCCTTAGGCATTAGAATCAGTTCTGTAACCAATTCAAAGTCAAATCCAGGAAAAGAGAATTGAGGAGAGACGAATTCAAGTATTCTCTGACAGTTGGGTGGAAGTGGCAGTGGTGATGAAGATGATGATGGAGAAGATTAGAATAATAAAATGACGATGATTCTAAACACAGAGCTATTGCTTACATTCTCCTAGGCAAAGTTCTAAGTATTTTATGTTCATACCTTATTCGGTTCTAACAACCACCCCAGGAGGAAGAAATTATGACCATGTAAGTAAACTAAGCCATAGGAAAGTTACATGACTTGTATAAGGTCCCACAGTTAGCACATGTCAAAGCTGATCCAAACACAAGCAGCCTGGCTCATATACTTAATACTTGATCAACATCATAATGTGTCAGAATCACCCGGAGGTGGAGTTGCTAGCTAAAAACCAGCACACCCAGTTCAATTTGAATTTCAGATAAACAATGAATAAATTTTTAGAGTATGTTCTGTGCAATATTTGCTAAGCCTGGCATCCATACAAGGAAGGCTTGTTAAAACATGGCTGGGTCTCATCTAGAGACAGTCTGATTCGGTAAGCCCGGGCAGGGCCTGAGAATCTGCATTTCTATCAAGTTCCCAGGTGATGTTAAGGTGGCCAGTCCAGAGACCACCTTCTGAGAACTACTGAGCTACATGATGGTGGTTACAAAGCAGTATTAATTTTTTAAAACATTAACTGCCCAAGTTGATAAGTGAGAAGATTTTACCTAGAAATCCACATGTTCAAATTATATTTGAAAGATGTGGGCCCAGTGTGCCCACATTCTTTTTTAGGAGCCGACACTTAATATTGTTCAAACATTTTCTCTCTCTCTCTCTCTCTGAAGTCTAATGCCAAAGAGCAACACTGTATCATTTCCTAAGGACAATACTAAGCTAAGCATTATGCATCATTTTAAAGATATGAATATATCTAGGTTAAATTTGTGAAACAGGCAAAATCTACTTGGGAGTCCCCCATCATGGACCCATGTTTTTATTTAGCAACTGCAGCTGAATAGCAACTGGCCCTTTTACAGGGGGTTCGGGGTCTCCAGTTTGCTGTGGTCTTCTCTATTCTATCTTATCTCCTTGCCACCGACAGAGACCACTTGTCATTGATAATCAGGCATGTGTTTTTTTCCCTTCCTACAGCAGGATAAAGAGAAAAATGAAATATTTCTTACATCCACATCTCCACCAAATACAGAGTGCTTCTTAGGGGGTGCTCTACCTATTCACTAAGTTATGTTTGCTGCCTAACCTCTGACAACCACTTGGATTTAACCTCTAGTTTTTATTATGAACAATTCTATTATCACCTTTGTTTATGGCTATAAAATGATTTAGCAAATTCTTTCTCCATGGAGAGGGCAAAAACAAAACTTCTGCCTAGTTCAGATCAGTCACTACCAAGTCCATATTAGTAAGGGTGGAATTAATTGGGTTTATTGTATTTTTGAAATCCAAACACAGTTTCAATTACTACTAGCCACTAATGGCTTATAATGAAGGCAGAGCTTGTTAACTAAGCAAACAACTGGCATGTTTGTTTAAAGTGTAAATAGAAGGAAAATTCATGAATTGAATGAATGAATTCCCCGATTGTTCTCCCTCAGCTGTAAAGGAGCATTCAGCTGCCACAATATATATCACCACCTTTGTTAAAAGGATTAGCCTGCTTAAGTTATCTTTATCCTGTCACAGATCTTCTTAGTGGTGTGCTTACAAAGTAAATGTCTCGCTTAATTTTTCAAAGTTCTCATCTGCATCAATAAATGCCATTAAGGATAAGGAATCACCTGGCTATTGGGGATTCATAAATAATTGAGCTTTTAAGAACAATGGCATATTTCCTAATCTCAGATTGTGCCCTCCATCACAGACCAACACAGCATGCTTGTTGAGATAAAGGGACAATATGCCTCATATTTTCCAGGGTGGTCCTAGAGAGTATGGGACAGATGGTCATTCTCAGAGGTATTCAGCCTAACATTTCCCTTTAAAAGGTAATAAACCTCACCAGAAACAAAAATAAACAAAAGCTTTTGCTCTCCAGAGTCTCCTGGTTTTAACTAACCCTTTCATTTAAAATTACGAGCCCTATATTTCTTCTCTCCAAATGGAATGCATCAGATTTATGGGATATCTATAGCTAAATCCCATTTCTCTAGACAGTTCCCTTGACTCATCATTCTTTGGATGTATTCATCATGGTGGAAGTGTGGCCAAGGATCGCAAGAATTCTTTTCTTTCTAAATGACTTTTCCTATCCATGTCCCCATGCCTGGGTGGTTCTCTCCTTGGGATTTGAAAGCCACCTGGGTGTGTTTGCAATGTATTCAGCTGCAAGTAACAGAAAATACAAAAAACAACGGGATACACAGGAGAGGCTTTTCCTTTCTCATAACAAGACCTCTTGGAGGAGGGCGGTTGCTGGGGTTGGTTCAGTGACTTGTCAATGCAGTCAGAACTATAGGTCTTTCTGTCTGCTCTTTGTCCTTACCAGATTCACTTGTGACCTCAAGCTCACAAGCTGGCCACCATGGCTCCAAGTGTCATGCTCATGCTCAATGTAAAAGACATGCAGGTGTCATGCCAGCAACACTTTCATCAGAAAAGCAACTTTTTCTAGGAAGCTCATAATGGATTTCCACGCTTTAGTTACCTCCAGCTATACAGCAGCATGGGAAAGACAGCTTGTGGTGTTTTTTGATTCTACTGTGGAGGCTGGACAAGGAATTAGGTCCCACATAAACAGCCATAGCCCCCAAGCACTCTTTTTCATAAATAGTAGAAAGTCATCCATTGGGTCATGTTTTAGAATGCAAATACTTTAGGAAGGAATAATATACTCAAATAACTCACACCCGACTATTGGTAATATAGCATGTATGTCTTTCTGTGAGGGCACCTCAAAGACATAGTCTACCTATTTCCCATCTTAACCTCATGCTGCTGGAATTCGTACCTTCAATTTACCCTCATACTCTCCACAGATGACCAAACACCTTTGAAACTAATGGCAGTACTATACATTATAGTGGTTTTTAAGAACTCAGGCTCTGGGGACACAGCCCTGGCTGTGTTCAACTCCCAGTTCCTCCACTTGCTAGCTGCCACAAACATCGTGGCTTAAAACAACACAATTTCTCTTTATTATACTGTTCTGTGCAGGTCAGAATTCTGATGCAAGTTTTACCAGGCTAAAATCTATGCTGACAGGAGTTAGGACATTGGTCCTTGTGTGTGTATGTCAGGAGGTGATGGCAAGGGGCACAGGGGCCTTCTGGGGTGCTGGTCATGCTGTCTTTCTTGGTCAGAGTGCTAGTTACAGGGGCATATTCAGTTTGTGAACATCCGACAAGCTGCATGCTTAAGGCATACACTTTTCTGCCTGTAGTATACCACAGTGAAAAGTTAAAAATAAACAGACACATACCCTGGGAGGGCTTTATCTTCTCCATGAAGATAAGGAGGCAAAGATGAAGTTAGAGCTCTGTTAGTATGGACAGAACTGAAAGAAGAGACTGGGCAGCCTACCCTCGATTTGGTTTAATGTACGCAAAGCCAATTTCCAACACTAACTTGATACATATATATATATATATATATATATATATACACACACATATATATATATATATTTTTTTTTTTTAAATCTCTTGAGGACAGTTTTTCTTTAATTTGCTTTAGCTATAGAGTCACATTTCTGTTCCAAGTGAAAGGTACCTTGTATCCTTCAGACACACCTGTGAAAACAGAACTGTTACTGTCATATATCCCTGTCTGCTTCATTTTCTCTCAGACACAGTGAAAAACATGCCACAATAATAAACCCCTTTTTCCATCCTGGCCAGCTGGAAAATTACGTTATGACTGAAATGACATCATTCAGCTACGACACTGAGCCAGAGGCTGCTCTGAGCAATCTGGGTGAGACAGTGACAGCATGGATGTGAGCGCCACTCAGCCTCGAATCCCACCCCTTTTATTAGCAAATGGCTTTTTTATTGCCGTGACATTTTGAAAATGAAACTGTGACACTACATTGTCTGAGGCCATTGATCACCCAGCATCCTTTATCTTTGAAATGCACCACATTGGCCAGGGGTGTCCTGTTTCAAAATAGTGAAGACAAGAATGAGCCTAGAGGAGAGCTCATTTTAAATAACTAGTTCCAAAGGGGGAAGACCAGGGGCCAAGGCCGGGGCCAAGGCAGTGGTGGTTCCCAGGGGATGATTTAGTGTTCCCTCTCACACTCTCTCAATTGTCTCCTGTATAATACACGTATAATACTCCAGGCAAAATCCCAGCATGCTTATTAGGCAAACATAACATCATGACAAGGCCACAACCCTCCTCCACCTTTTCAACTGTTAGGCTGGACCAGAAACTGCTGATTATGTGCCGTTTTCAACCTCTTAGGCGGGCAGTTTCATATGGCTCATCCTAATAGACTGCCTGTCCCCCAGTGACCCTCCTCTGCAAAAATATTGGGAGTCTGTCATAAGATGTAGGGAAATGGCCATATTTCCCAAGCAACAGAGAACTAGAAATGCTGCTGTCCCTCACTGTATAACAGTGCGCACAAATGACTGTCCTCGGAAAGAGCAGGACCTTGACCAGTGTCTTTTCTGTCCTCTGCCCACATACCCTCAAGTCAACAGCAAAACCAGGAGTGGCCAGAGCAGGGAAATAGGAACATGACTGCCCCTCCCCCTTGAGGGAGTCTGGGAGGACCTGCAGGTGATGTGCTCCAGGCTGAAAGGCCACACCTGCAAGCCAGGGGCAGGGGCCTGGGACACCCCTGCAGAAAAGCTGGGATCCTAACTGGGCAGCAGCATTTCAGCTGACTGGTTTATCACAGGTGTCTGACTCTGGCACATGAGAGTGAAAAGCCCAGGTCAGAGACAGCACTGTGTCTCAGAGACACCCCAAGGTGAAGATGTAGGCCATGTTCAGTTCGCTGGTGCTGAGTAAGGCTCTGGGAAAGACCACAGTCTGGATCTGGTGGAGGACAAGTGGTGAGGGGGAAGGTGAGAGCATATTAGGGGACTGACAAGGAGAAGAAAACTAGTTCAGGGAAGAAGAGTGAATGGGGCAGTGACCCAAAGATTCCAAGGCCTGCTCAGATCTGGTTCCCAACAGTCCTGCTGCAGCTGAGATAGGTGGGATGTGGTCTGAGCTGGAGAGATGAGCCAGAGCTGGAGCCAGAGCTGGAGCTAAAGCTGGAGAAGGTGGGGGCTGGTTCTGGAATACAAGGCCATGAGATCCAGAAGGGCTCTTAGAGGCCGGACCTCTTCCCATTCTCATGTAGAAAACAAGACCCAGGGAGCCAGAGTCCTTTGTGCCACAGGGTGGGAGCTGCTGCCTGCTGTGGGGCAGTCCCATCTCCACAGGGCATCTTAGTCAAAACTGTTTTACAAAGGCCCAGTCACATCAGAACTAACAGAGACCCCCTTGCCTGAAACTGATGACTCACCCCAAGCTAGAAGCTTGTGGGGACTCAGAGCAGAAATCAGTTCCTGCCACCCTCTGCAGCCACCTTTACCAATGCTTCCCAGATGGATGTGACACCAGGTTACAGAGGCTGACAACTAAGATGTCCACCCTGGGAAGACAACCTGGCCTTTTCTCCAGCTGACAAAGGGCTACTCCTAAGGGAAGTTTCAGTTTTTTACTTTCTATCTTCGTGGTTATTCACCAGTTTCACGTGGGAAGAAAATAACAACAAACAAGAGAAAGAAAACATTTCGTACTATTTTCTAAGTATAAAGGTATGATATATTTTTCATAGCTGTGTAATGATAATGGTTTACCTAATCATCTTCAAATTTTCTCCCTTGTTCTTTCATTCTTTTTATTTTTGTTTTTTAAAGGCTTCAACAATTCACCTTTGGGTTGAACACATCAGCAAGAGGAAAAAAGCCTGGCATAAAGAAAAACCGGGTTCTGCTGGAGCGTCAATGCGCGTAACCTTAACTACAGCTTGTTTGCTTTTGCAAACACTGTAGTGTATGAAATAAAATATTAATAGCCATTACCTCAGTTCTTCTGAGAACAGACCTGAGTCACAGTTCTCGTGTGGCAAGATTTCCACACATGCACCTCACCGTGAATGCTACTCACGTTATGAGGGACGGAAGGCTCAAAGCCGGCAAGACCAAACCAAGTATGTGTTTTTAATTCCATAATGTCATGGGGAACGTTGCTTATTTTGGAGACCAAGTTCACTTCTCCTGAATTTACCACCCATTACACATTTTAAGACTAATCACCTAAAAATGTGCTAGGAGAGATGGCAAAATTATTTTTAGCTTAGAAAGGAAAATAGTGGAATAAGATTAACGTCCCTGTTATTTACCAGCGGCTAGATTTGCAATTGCTCAGCTGAACTCTCTGACACTCGAAAGCATCGAAGTATCTGTGTTAACGAATAGATTTCCAATGCTTCATATTTGTGCCTTGGAAATGGACATAATTAGATTTTAAGACTGGTATTAATTATGCCAAAGACATTCGGCTTGCTGGGGGCTTCTGCTAGGTCTGGTTTCCCCTACTCTCCCTCTGCCTGGCCACTGTCTACTTGATAAGCTTTAGACTCTCAGTGGCCTAAAAACCAACTTTTTGACAGCTTTGTGTGTGATTATCCAGCAGCATTTCTTAAATGAAAGAATGAAAGCTGAGCAGCCAGCCCAGTACCTGGCACACAGTAAACACACCACAAACGTTAGCCCCCTTTTTTTTTTCTCCACATCTTACGTTCTCTCTTAGATTGATAAGTGCTTTCAAGTCTGTGTTTAGAATTGATTCTTCAAATCCCCCATGAGATAGTGTAAAGTGAACATTCCACTTTTATTGGCGAGGGGCCGAGAGAGGGAGGATGGAGAATTTTCTCCGTGGGATGGGATCCTGGCGCCGTCAGAGACTGGACTAAAACTCGCTCTCTGCCACAGCTTAGCAGCGGGGCTCCTGGGCTAGATTTCTTCTTTAGGTGGCCTGCCACACCAAGGTGTGTTTTTTAAATCTGCAATAAAATTTGGTGTGGTTGGAGAGGCAGTGGTGGATGGGAACCCACCCACAGGCAAATGACGTCAAAAAGCTAGAGGGAAACATTGGGCTTCTCTGTTCTCGAGAAGCTTCTGCTATGTTAAGCAACCCGAGAAGGAAGCTGACTTTCCATTAAAAAAAAGCCACTTTGGCAGCTGTCAGAGACAGGCTGGTGTCTTATACTTCCCCTCTCAGGAAAAGTGGGGAAAATAATTTCCATAAGTTGGAAAGGAAGAAACTAGCAGTTCAAAGAATCTTTGAGCTGGAAGGGAACTTGAAGGGCACTTAGCGCAACCTCCACCATCAAGAGAAAATAAGGAAACTGAGGCTCAGAGCAAACTGGGGAGTAATCCTCACCCCTGGATTTCCAAGGCAGCGCACCCATGTATGCCGTGTGGCTTTCGCAAAGCCAGCTGCCTGCACTGTGGCCAGCTGCTTAGAGGGGACAGTGCCTCGAGTTCCAGTTCGTAGAGATGCTTCAACAAAGGCTCACAGATGGCTGGAGGGAGAACTGCCCTGGCCCACTGAGACCCTGAGACCAGAGATCTCGCTTGGGAAGAGGCTCTGGGAAGGCTGGCGTGCGTGTGTGTGTGTGTGTGTGTGTGTGTGCGCGCGCGCATGGATGTGTACCTATACACATGGGGCACAAAAGGAGACAGGCCCTTCTCTCTTTTGTCTGTTCTTATGGAAAACAACCTGATGTGTGGTCTCTGTAAACCAGCACAGCTTTTCCTTGCTGGTCTCGGCGCCCGGCCAACACAGTCTACATGCATTAGGGCTCTCCTGTTAACTGAGTTAGGGACCAACCACTGGGTCTGCCAGGGCTTCAGTTTTCTCCTCTGTAGTAAGGGCTCAGAGGCACTAGCTAGGGGGTGGGGATTGAAGCAGTGTGCAGAGATGACAGAGCCAGGCTGGCCACACCTTCCACACCTGCCTGCAAGTGTGGGTCTTCTCTGTGTTGTCAGGAAACCAAGTCCAGGGATGGCCCTCACAGACCTGTGTTTTCCTCAGGAAATTAACTCTTCCACCCGTAACCTTCCAAAAGGGAAATCCTTCAGTTAATAAAGCAAACAGTAATACCCTTATAATTTCTAAAGGCCCTTTACATCCACCTTTTCTCTTTCTTTTAACTGAACCTCAATAGCTTTGCAGGGGTTGTGGGCTCTTGTTCCCTTCAGAGGAGGGTATGGAGGCTCAGAAGAGGAAAAGATAGACCCAGAACTACAAGCTGATATGCAGTGGGGCTAGAACACATACCAGGCTCTCCTTTCTAACACCACTCAGATGTGCACATGTAGGGACCAGCTCCATGTCCATGGTTGAGCTGGACAAACGGAACACAGAAGGGGGACAGTGATGCTGAACCATGCATTCAGCAAGTATTTACTGAGGGCCTACTAAGTGGCAGGTCTTGTTTTAGTGGCTTAGGACATACTAACAAACAAAAGTGCCATGAACTAGGGTCCTCACAGAGCTCACAGTCTAACAGGGTGAGACATTCAACGAACACAGTTCTTTGCTTCTTTATTAAATTGTTCACTTCTTTTCCTATTTCAGTTCCTCCATTTCCGCGGTAGAAACTCAGTTCACGTTTGGATCTGCAGCATGCTTCATTATCCACTGCTCATGCCCGTCCTCTGCAGGGCCCCAGACCCCTCCCCCAGCCCCACTCTCCACCCCCTGCAGAAATGACAGAGATGATGGATGGCCCCTCACAGCGTCTGATTGCTCTAGTCTGAGTGTTGGCAGTTGTTAGTGATGGGTGTTATTATCTGATCACTGATAGATTTCATTGTTTGTAGCTTTCTAGCATGGCTTTTACTAGAAGTCCTGTGTGAGTTTGGGTGTCAGCGTGTGTGTTTCCCAGAGTATATTTTATGATAGGTTTTAATAGAGTTAGGGCAAAAGTGAGGTAAGCAGCTTTCCAATAAGGGCCCAAGGATACACACAGGGATGGGACATTTAAATGACAAGGCTGTCCATCTAAATAGAACCACAGAAATGAAATGACAGAAGGACATGTGTTTCTATGGTTTTCCTTAAACTAGAACTTCAAATCCAAATTTTTCTTTCTTTCTTTATCTTTTCTACATGCTATTCTTAATTTCATTCCCCAAAGGCTGGCTCCCCCATCCCACCTCTTGTTATCTGGGGATTTGGGGCAGTTACTTAATGCAATCGCAACCATAATTAAATTTATAATGTTTTAAAATGACCTATCTTAAATAACATGTAAGTGGGGTACAAAGAAACAATATTGTACATTTACTAAAAGATCATCACTTCCTCTTAAGCGTGTTATTGGGATGAACTAAACTCATTCTTTTACCAGGAAAAAAAAGGATGAGAAGGAGAAATCATATAAAAGCTTAAGTAGCAACTCAAAAATTATTTTCTTGGTTTATTTTATGTTGCAGCTACACAAGCCATCCCCCTTTGTGTGTCCATCAATAAGATATCTGTTGTGCTTTTGTACAAAGAACAAAGATGCTTTTATCAATTCTCAAAAGTCTGTAGGACAAACCATTCATGCTGTCAAACCCCCTAAAACCCTTTCAACAAATAATGAAATCCATCAGTGACAAATGTCAACATACTAATTTGTTAAATGCAAAACAAAAGCAACATTCAGACAAGGCGCTTCATTTCATGTTATATCAGCACTCCAATTTGTACCAAGTTTATGGCAACCCACAGATCATGCAATATTAAACAGGACTGTATTATAATGACTAAAACTGGAACAATACACTGCCCTTAGCTAGAATGCTAATAGTGCAGCTGAAATGCCTGCTACGATTCTAGCACATTCAACCCCTTCCAAACTACTAGAAATTCTACAAAGACACCTATTGCTAATAAAGAGCTGCTGGCAGAACACAAATAAATGACTTTTAGATGGATGAGGAAAAAAACTTGCAACACAAAATTGATGTCCTAGAGAATGCCTTAGAACTTTCTTAGGCCAACATGACCAATCAGAGCAAAACGAGATGTATGAAATGTATAATGACAGGATCTTTGATTTTTATTTTTGATCATGATATCTTTTAATTGAGACTATCGTAGCCTACAATTCTGGAAGAATTTCACAAAAAAGCGCCTGAAGGAAACAACAGGATAAGTGATACTGAGGGGCAGAGGTCTATCGGCAGGGTGAGGGGGAGACTCTCTGAATAATATGTCCCTGAGATTTAAAAAAACTGCTTCAAATAATGCCTAGTGCCCCAGAGGACTCAGACCATTACTGTCAGACACTTAGTGGGTCTGGCACAGGCTTTGGGGCCAAACATACTTGAGTTCAAATGCTGGCTTAAACGTACGGTTAATAGTGACTTCAGGCCAAGTTCTTTACCTCCGTAGGCCTCAGCTTCCTAACACTGAAATGAAAATCACAACCAGTTTGCAGGGAAGCTATAAGGATTTCTTGTGCTATTTCTAGTGAATATGCCAAATATTCTTGATACATGAGTGCCTTGGTCAGACTTCCCTCAGGTTATCTGGTCTTGCCTCCTTTACATTTGGGGAGATTACATGGACTTGTGGGCAGCTCAAGAGAAGATGCAGGAAAGGGCACTGTTTTGGACAAAGGGACGGCTAAAACGAGTAGCTATGGTGTGCTGTCATCAAATGGCAATCACAAATGTTTTAGTGATATTTTAAAAAGTTTCTCTAGATGTATTTCCATGTATCTTCAACCAATTCAATTACCACAAAAAAGATGTTGAGGGTGACACCTGCTGTGCAGGCCAGATCCCTTTGTTACTACTTTCCCTATAATGGGACCTGCTGCCCTGTTGCAGTCTTTACAACAGGCAAACAAGCAGAGCTACTTCAAGGAACTTCACATGCAAAAAGCTACCAAGAAAAGACAAAAATGAACTTTCGATGTTCTTTCAAATCACCAAATCTCTCTCTCTCTCTCTCTCTCTCTCACACACACACACACACACACACACACACGGCATATTCCTATAAGAAAATCCTAGGAAACTGAAGACCAGAAAACGGATGTACCTAAATTGCACTAAATGATTGATAATCACATCTTTGTAGAAGTCACACAAATCACTACTGCTAATGTCTTGGGTAAATTCCCAATTGGGCAACTGCCACCTGCCTGTCTAAAATACCATTCTTTGCCATTTCTTTCTTCTTCTTTTTTTTTTTTTGAGACAGAGCCTCAAGCTGTCCCCCTGGGTAGAGTGCTGTGGCATAGCTCACAGCAACCTCCAACTCCTGGGCTCAAGCGAGTCTCCTGCCTCCGCCTCCCAAGTAGCTGGGACCACAGGCGCCCGCCACAACGCCTGGCTATTTTTTTTCGGTTGCAGCCATCATTGTTGTTTGGCGGACCCGGGCTGGATTCGAACCCACCACCTTTGGTGTATGTGGCTGGTGCCCTGGCCACGTGAGCCATAGGCGCCAAGCCAACCATTTCTTTTGGATACAAAACTGTACTTCTAGTCCTCACCGGGGTGTGGTGTAGGGGGAGATATTAAATAGATGCTGTTTCACCTGCACAGTGACCTGTGTTTCAGCAGTCGACCCCGCTCACCCTACCCCCACGCTGGATCCATTTGTGGAGCTGGGGCACAACCCAGAAAGCTGGCTTTATTAGTTTCCTTTCTCACCTGCTGAACATCATGTACATTGGACCCTGTTAACCCTTCCTCACCCCGTTCTATATATTCAGAGTATATGTGAGCAAGAAATACTACATGACATAGTCACTGGGAAGAAGACCCAGTCAACAAACAGCATATGCAAGTCACCTTGAAGTTCTGGACAACTCACAGTGTCACCTAGGATAAGTACTTTTTTTTTTTGAGACAGAGTCTCACTTTGTCACCCTCAGTAGAGTGCCATGGTGTCATAGCTCACAGAAACCTCAAACTCTTGGCCTCAAGTAATCCTCTTGCTCAGCATCCCAAGTAGCTGGAACTACAGGCACCTGCCACAATGCCTGGCTATTTTTAGAGACGAGGTCTTGCTCTTGCTCAGGCTGGTCTCGAACTCCTGATCTCAGGTGATCCACCCCACTTGGCCTCCCAGAGTGCTAGGATTGTGGGATCGGAACTCTTCTTGGCTTTTATTACAAATGGAGAACCTTAGCCCCAGCTCAGAGCCGCTGAATCAGAATCTGCATTTTAACAAGATCCCCAGTTCTTTCACATACATATTAAAGTATCCTCTCAGCACTTTTCTAAGTGAAAAGTATATGTATTTTAAGTGAAAGTGATTGAAGAAGCTCATTTTCTCTTTTCTTCTCCTGGAGAGCAAAAGGTGTGAGAGACATTTAGAAGCAAGGGGGAGTCCTAAGGACTTAGGGGTTAATAGCAGGTTCAAGAGATAAACCCCACATTTAACAATGATCAGATGAATACTGACAACATGTGGAATCTTGGTCCAGGTTTTAAGGATCTATAAGAACAGTGCCTGTTCTTCTACTTAAAACATTCACTATACTATGCTCAATTATGTTATACTATAGCAGCTAGCTTATTAAAATTATTACAATGAAGACCTGTATTATGGAGTAAGGCAGCACAGAGAAAGAAGCAATCAATTCTTTTTTAATTTGAGCAAACCTGAATATTCTATTTTTTCATCATTCCCCATTAAGAGCTGGAAGATGCCATAAACATAAGTCAACTCCGCATGAGTCAGAGAAGATTGTGAAATTTTGATTTCCTGCTTATTGACAGGGGGTAACAAATTCTACTTAATTGTTTTGATAATGTCTCTCATCTAACTGCTTAGGGAAGTGATGTTTCATACTATGTACTCAATTTTGCCTGAGTTAGAAATGGAAACTCAAATGGCAACCACCTCTTGACACGAGGGAATACGGGAATGGTCAAGTTTTGCCAAGGTCTGAGAGAAAGCGGGCGGCTGCAAGCATGACCGCCTTGTAGGAGAGGGTTAAGCAAGTTCTTAAAAATGGGCACTTGGAAAGCATTCGACATACTTGTGAGTCAGACGTGTCTTCACTGCAAAGCTTCGTGATTTTGCTTAAAGTCAGTTCCCGGAACCACAGATATATCCAGAACTCAAAGCTAAGTAGCAAACACACTGTAAAGCCAAATATAGATGACATTTGGATTATCTACATGCCCCCACTCTCCTCACGTGGGGGAAAACTGAAAGTTGACTAAGACCCAGACATGGAGAGAAAAATGTTTCAGAGAATTATTAGTATTGGATACTCTTCCCGAGATGACAGGTTGTTTTTCATGAAATCTTCTGGAGTACCACATAACCCCTTCCTAACTTCATACGGGAAAGAGCAGAGACAAATGGGGAAGATGGTGCAAAAGGTCCTCCTGAGAGCAGGGTGAGCACAGGGAACCAGTGAAAGGCGAGGCGGTGAGAGGAAGCCGCTGAGGACTCACTTCCTTGAGGGCTGAAGAATCACCATGATGATACTGTTTTGGCCTTGAAAGTGTGACTTGAAGAATGATGTTTACCTTTGTAGGCTCCTGCCATCATCACCATCAATATGGTGCCATTAGATTAAAATACTCATAGGGCCAGGCTCACCCCTGCAATCCTAGCAGTCTAGGAGGCCAAGGCAGGACCAGTCTTAGCAAGAGCAAGACCCTGTCTCTACTAAAAATAGAAAAATAAGCCAGGAATTGTGGTGGACACCTGTAGTCCCCAGCCACTTGAGAGGCTGAGGCAGGAGGATTGCTTGAGCCCAGGAGTTTGAGGTTGCTGTGAGCTATATGACACCATGGTACTCTAGCCTGGATCAATAGAGTGAGACTGTCTCAAGGGGGAAAAAGAAAAGAAAAGGAAAAAGGAAAAAAGATTAAAATAGTCATAATCATGAAATGTGGCTGGCTACTAAAGGGGTTGTTTATCACCTCCTTTACCCAGCAGTCTCATCTGACAAAGGAGAAAAACTCAGGTTCAGAGAGGCAAGTCACATAGCTAGCTAGTTGGTGGCCACCAGTAGTTAGGAGTGGCATTTATGTCCTGACTTCCAGTCACAGAGCTCTTCACATTACAACTGGGTTCCCAGTCTGGGCTCCCCAACCCCTTCAAGTCCTTTAAGGCCTGAGTGTCCATGGACTATATTCTATATTTCAAAAAGTTCAACTGAATCTATATATTTGCTGGGGGTGGGGGGGGGGAAGGCAACACATTAACCAAAGCACCAAGTCTCTAAATTTAGGCTAACTTTATTTCAGTGTGTTAATTCTAGACATAAAGAAAGTAAACTTAGCTTCAAGCAACACAAATTTTAAAATTTTGTAATACTAGGCCGGGTGCAGTGGCTCACACCTATAATCCTAGCACTCTGAGAGGTCAAGGTGGGAAGGTTGCTTGAACTCAGAAGTTTAAGAGCAGCTTGAGCAAGAGTAAGAGACAGTATCTATTAAAACATAGAAAAACTAGCCAAGCATGGTTTCAGGAGCTTGTACTCCCAGCTACTCAGGAGGCTGATGCAGGAGGATCACCTGAGCCCAGGGACTTGAAGTTGCCATCAGCAATGATGACACCACTGCATTCTAGCCAAGACTGTCAAACAAAAAAATTTTTGTAAGGCTTATTGAAAAGTGTCCGTAATTTATTCCTATTTCTTGTTTTCATAACTTTAACGATAAGATAATACGTACATAATAAAAAAGTTTCAGTGTACAAAAAAATGCAAATGAAGAGGAAAATTCTCTTCCCATCAGCCCTCTACTTGGAGTCCTCTCCAAGGTAACCAGTGTTATAATGTTACTATGAAGCTTTCCAAAAAATATTTGTTAAGTAAAAAGGATGAATGCATGATTTCATCTTATTTCTTCCGTTGATACTGTATCTGGGAGCGTCTCCCACATAGGATCTACCTCATTCTTTTTAAAAGCTGCACAGAATTCCACTGAAGGGCGCAGCAGAATCTTTTATCCTGGCCCCTACTGATAGACACTTGGGTGGAATCTAGAGCTTTGCTTTTACCAACACTGCTGAAGTGAACATTCTTGCTCATTTACCCACCTATACATTGGTGAAATTCCTAGCAGTGGAAGTGCTGAGTCAAAGAGACCATGCTATTAAAACTTTGATAGGCTCGGCGCCTATGGCTCAACCGGCTAAGGCGCCAGCCACGTACACCTAAGGTGGCGGGTTCGAATCCCCAGCCCGGACCCGCCAAACAACAATGACGGCTGCAACCAAAAAATAGCCGGGCGTTGTGGCGGGCGCCTGTGGTCCCAGCTACTTGGGAGGCGGAGGCAGGAGACTCGCTTGAGCCCAGGAGTTGGAGGTTGCTGTGAGCGGTAAGCCAAGGCACTCTACCCAGGGGGACAGCTTGAGGCTCTGTCTCAAAAAAAAAAAAAAAAAAAAAAAACTTTGATAAATACTGCCACATTGCTCTCAAAGAAATTACAATTTCTATCCCCAGCAAAAAATAAGTGAGAATGCTAATTTTATTTGCCCATTTTCCTAATGAGTTATATTGTACTTTTATTTGGGGGAGATTTTTAAGAACTTTGTTAGAATACTTGATAAAACAAGGAACTTAGCCCTTCATTTGCCACATGCTATAAATATTCCCCCCCGCCCCAGTGTGTTTCTTTCAGTAAAGAAGTTTGAAAAAAAAATTTTTTTTGAGACAGAGCCTCAAGCTGTTGCCCTGTGTAGAGTGCTGTGGCATCATAGCTCACAGCAACCTCCAACTCCTGGGCTCAAGCAATTCTCCTGCCTCCACCTCCCAAGTAGCTGGGACTACGGGTGCCCACCACTATGCCCAGATATTTTTTGGTTGCAGCCATCATTGTTATTTGGTGGGCCCAGCTGGATTCAAACCTGCCAGCTCAGGTATATAGGCTGGTGCCTTAGCCACTTGAGCCACAGGCACTGAGCAAACAAGTTTGAAAATTTTATGTAAACATGTTTATCACTTTCTCTTTACAGCTTCTGAATTTCATTACCTGACTGTAAAGAGAAGATAAATAAATTTATTCATGTTTGTTTACTACTATGGTTAGCTGTTTATTTATATATTTGAGATGGGGTCTTTTGTCATCCAGGCTGGACTGTCACTGAGGCTGGATTGCAGTGGCACAACTAAAGCTCACTGTGGCCTCAAACTCCTGAACTTCAAGGACCCTCCTGCCTTAGCCTCCTGAGTAGCCAGGACTATAGGCACATGCCACCATGCCTGGCTAATTTTTTAAAATTTTTTACAGAGACGGGGTCTCACTATGTTGCCCCTCAAACTCCATGCCTCAAGCAATCCTCTTGTGTCAGCCCTTCAAAGTCCTGGGATTATAGATATGAGCCATTAAGCCCAGTCTGCTCTTTTTTGTTTGTTTTGCATTTTACACTATTTCATCTGGAATTTATTTTGGTGAAAAAATTATGGTGTGTAGCTAAATTTCCAAATTACTAATCAGTTCTTTCAATAATATTTATTGATCAATCCATCTTTTCTTCATTGATTTGAATTGTCCCTTTATCATATACATGTAAGATTCTAAATGTACCTGGATATGGGTTTATTGTTATATTCCAAGTGCTTAATTATTCTCCAGTAACGAAATCATTCTGATGAACATATCTTCATAACATGTTTTAATATTTGATAAACCCTCATTATGACTCAAAAATACTTTTTCCATTCATTCTCATGGTTAGTTTTTCAGATGATTTTTTTTGTAAACTTTTCTAAAATAAGTATTTACATGCACATGATCTGGAAAGTTTACTGAGGACAACTGATACACTTTATATTTTACATTCAATTTTTGGTAATATTTATTTAAATTTTTAATTTCAGATTAATATGAGGGTACAACTGTTTAGTTTACATTGTTTACCTTTTTAAGGTAAAGTTCAATTTGTAGTTGAGTCCTTCACAGGGTGGGGGAGTGGGGTTGCAGAACACCCTCACATTGTGCACAGTAGGTGATATGTCATCAACTGCCCTCCCTCCTCCCCTCTCCCTTCTAGTCCTTTCTCCTCTCCCTTGCTAGACTATACTTGTGATTTTTCTTTCATGTGGATGTGTAGGTATTGTACAGAGTATATTTGTCACAATGTACCATACTCATGTAATTAACCAATATTAATACTTCATTATCAAACTCCAGAGTTTATTCAGATATCCTTAGTTTTACTAGGACGCCATATTACATTTAGTCTCCTTGTCTGCTTAGGCTCCTATTGGTTGCTCCCAGACATCCCTTGGTTTTGATGACTTTGGTAGTACGGTGAAGTGGTTCTTACCATTAAAGAGGGGTTTAAAGGCTTTGGGGAGGAAGAACAGAGACATATGAAGGGCATGCTATCAGCATGACTAATCACTGTTGATGTTAATCTTGATCACCAGGCTGAAGTGGTAACAGTGTTTGTCAGATTTCTCCGTTGCAAAGCTATTTTCCCCACCCTCCTTTCCATGCAATACCTGTTGGCAGGCAGTCACTGTGCACAGCCCACATTTAAGGGTGGGGTGTTGTATTCCACTCCTTAAAGGAGGAAGTATCTATATACAGTATTTGGAATTCAGCACAGGAGATTCTCCTTTATATAGACTCATAGGCATTTCTTTTCTGTGCTTTTCTAAATGGGAGCTATTCTTTCGTTATATACTATTTGCAAAGCAGAAAATGAAAGATTTTTTAAAGAAATTTATTTTGTAATCACCCATTTTATTGAGTTGTATTCAGTTGATTGCCTTGGGCTTCCTATGTATTTTCTGCAAATAATAGTAATTTTGCTTCCTCCTTTTAATACTTACATGTCTTAGTTCTTTGACTTATCTATTTGTATTGTCTAAAACACAGATAGGCAAACCTTCTCCATGAAGGGTCAGACAGTAAATATTTTAGGTTTTATTATATACAACCTCTGTCACAATCATTCATTCAATTCTCCAGCTATAGTATGAAAGAGGCCATAGACTACATATAAATGATCAGGCAATGCTGTTCGAATAAAACCTTATTTGCACAAACAGGTACTTATTTACAGGTGGTCGTTCTGGCAATTTACTGTCCGCTGGTCTAGCATCCAAACAATATTACATAGTGATGGTGATGGTGGGTGCCTTGTTTTAATTTTGATTTTAAACAGAATGTTCTCATGTTTCATTAAGTATAAGGCTAGCTTTTGATTATAAATACAAACACACACAAACATGTATAGTTTATATAACGTTAAAGAAATATCCACCTTGTCCTATTTTCTCTGCAAGTGTTTATTAGGAATATTGTTGAATTTTGTTACCTGCCCTTTTTGGAAACTGCTAAGTTTTGACATCTTGACCTATTTGTAGTGGAACCATCCTAAGGATTTTAGGATAAGACTTGTTTGGTCTTGGTTTATCCTGCTTTTGATTAATGTTACTGAATTATTTTTGTTATGTGTCTGTTGTCTTTACACTGATATTCATAAATAATAGTCGTTTGTAGTATGTTATTATGCTAACTTGTCATGTGATAGCATTGTATTATGCTAGCTTCCTACAAATGTAATTTGAAGTTCTTCCTTCCTATGGACATATTTTTATGCTTAGAACTTACCTGTTTATAGAATTGTGAGCAAATTTGCTTATGAAACCACTTGGGTCTTGTGTTTTTCCAGGGAAAACTTTTTGCTAAGTTTCTGTCTTCCACGAGTCTTTTTTATTTAGGTTGTCTAGTAATAGTTCTTCTGGTATTAATTTCTGGTGATTCATGTGTTCTTAGAACATCATTTATTTAAGATTGTCAAAATTATTTTCTGAAAAGTTCACGAAGTACTATTTATGATTTTTAAAATTTCCTCTGCATCTGTTGTTGTTTGCCATTTTTCATTTCTAATCTTCTATATTAGTGAATTTTTCCCTTTCCTCACTCAACACAGCTATCCAGTGTTATCTCTGTTATGCTGGATTTGGTAAAAACAAAAAACAAAAAACAACTTTTGGATGCATTTTTAAATTCTGTTCAGGTTGTTTTTCATACTTTCTAATTAATTCATATCTCCTTGGATCTTTACTTCTTCATTCTTTAGGTTGATTTGATTGTTGTTTTCTAACCCCCTGAGAAGTGATGTTGGGCTATGACTCTTTCATCAAGCAGAATTTCAGTTGTATTCCAAGTATTGAGACATACTTTGTTTTCATTTATATTATTTTCTAGATATACTGCAGTTTGGGTTTAATGTCTGCTTTGACTCAAAATTTAAAAGAGAAGCCTTTTGGGGGGCATGGGAGAGGGATAAATTGTTCTTCTTTTATTATTCTTAATTTTACTGTTTTATTGCATGTGGCCAGAGATAGTTTTATTTCTACTTTTGAAGAACTGACTGGCACTTTTTTTTTTTTTTGAGACAGAGCCTCAAGCTGTCGCCCTGGGTGGAGTGCCGTGGTATCACAGCTCACAGCAACCTCCAACTCCTGGGCTCAAGCGAGTCTCCTGCCTCTGCCTCCCAAGTAGCTGGAACTACAGGCGCCCGCCACAACGCCTGGCTATTTTTTGGTTGCAGCCATCATTGCTGTTTGGCGGGCCCAGACTGGATTCGAACCCGCCAGCTCAGGTGTATGTGGCTGGTGCCTTAGCCACTTGAGCCACAGGCGCCGAGCCCTGACTGGCACTTTTAGTAAATCCTCAGAGATGATCAATTTCTACAAGTGTTCCACAAACTATGAATGTTTTATAAAGCTTTACATTTTTCTAAGAATAAAGTAAACATGCATTATTTCTTTCTTAGGACCAGGAGACCTGACTTGTTCAAGTTGGTATCTCTAATATCCTTCTTGGATGCTGAAAGAAGGAATGAAAGAATGCTGTCTGTACTCAGTGGTTTATTTTTCTCAGGTTAACCGGCCTTGGACAGCATCTCCACCCATAAGCACAAGACTGGTAAATCATATAGTCATTCATTTCATAAGGATCCATGGCAAAATGAGCCAATAAAGTTTGCAAACCCATCCCAGGAAAGTTGCTACATATCTTGTTGCTGAGTATCATTACAGTCAGTCCCAAGTGCCACCCCAAAGGCAACTATTATTCTGAGTTCTAGCACAAAGATTGATTTCGTCTATTTTTGAATTTGATGTTCATGGAATCGTATTATAAATTTTCTTTTATATCTGGCTTCTTTTGCTCAATATAATGTCTCAAGATTCATCCATATTGTTGTGTCTTTCAGCACTTTATTCCTTTTTATAGCTGAGTACTATTTCATTGTACTAATGTAACACAACTTATTTATTCATTTTTGTTTGCAAGCATTTGAGTTGCTTCAAGTTTTGAACTAGTAAGAATTAGGCTAAAGCTGGGTGCAGTGGTGCACACCTGTGACCCAGGCTACTTAGGAGACTAAAATGAGAGGATCACTTGAGTCCAGGAGTTCCAAGCTGTAGTGCACTAAGATCACAACTGTGAATAGTGACTACACTCCAGCCTGGGCAACACAGAAACACCCTATCCCTTAAAAAAAATTACACTGCTATACATATTTCTGTATCAGTCTTTTTGTGAATATATGATGTTAGACTCATCTGAGAAAAAAATGCTACATACCTCCTTGCTGAATATAACTACGGTCACCTTTGAAGTACTCCCCTTGGGAAGCTATGCACTGATGCCAGTGCCTAGTCCACCCTTCAAAGCAAATTTCCATTTCTGGAATGGCCATCAGAGCTGTTATCGTATGAGGTCTGACAATTAAGTTTGTGAATTCATCCTAGAAAAAGTGCTACATACCTCATTGCTGAGTATTACTATGGTCAACTTCAACGTACTCCCTTTGGCCATCTGGTAACCATAAGTAGGTTTTCAACCACCCTCTCCTACCCCTGCTTGATTTCCACTGAGTTTTATAACACTTCCCCCTGTGCACACGTGTACTCCTCAGTTCCAATTTAATAGTGAGTACATGTGGTGTTTGTTTTTCATTATTTACTTAACAATTTTGTCCAAATTGTTATAAATGACATTAATTCATCCCTTTTTATGGTTGAGTAGTACTCCATGGTCTACATACACCACATTTTGTTAATCTACTCAAGAACTGAGGAGTACTTGGACTGATTCCACATCTTTATAAATATGAATTGTACTGCAGTAAACACTCAAGTGCAAGTCACATTTGTGCACAAGTACATTTTGATAAAATGACATGTTTTCCTTTGGCTAGAAGTACAGGATTGCTGGATCAAATGATAGGTCTACTTTTTGTTCTTGAAGGAATCTCTATATTGTTTTCTATGGGGGGTATACTAATTTGCAGTCCCACCAACGGTGTATAAGCGTTCCTTTCTCTATATATCCATGATAGCTACTGTTGTTTTTGAACATTAATAAAAGCTGTTGTAACAGGTAAGGTGATATCTCACTGTGGTTTGAATTTGCCTTTCCCTGATGATTAGTGACACTGACTACTTTTGCATATGTTTATTAGCCATTCAATCTATTTTCTTTGAAATGCTTCTGTTCATGTATTTTCCCCACTTTTAATAGGGTTGTTTGTTTTTGTATTGCTGATTTGCTTGAATTCTTTGTAGACTCTGGTCATTAACCTTTTATCAGATGCATAGCTTATGAATATTTTTCTTCCATTCTGTGGGTTAACTATTTGCTTTGTTGATTATTTCCTTAGCTGTGCAGAACCCCTTTAATTTAATCAATCCCATTTATTTATTTATTTATTTTTATTAAATCATAGCTGTGTACAATAATGCAACAATGGGGTACAATGTGCTGGTTTTATATACAATTTGAAATATTTTCATCAAACTGCTTAACATTGCCTTCACAGCATTTTCTTAGTTATTGTGTTAAGACATTTATATTCTATATCTAGTAAATTTCACATGTAACCTTGTAAGATGCACCATAGGTGTGGTCCCACCACTTACCCTCCCTCCTCCTTCCCTTCCTCTCCCTCTCCCCTCCCTTCCTCTCCCTCTCACCTTCTTCTTGGGCTATAGCTTTCATAAGAAAGCTATAAATTGGTTTCATAGTAGGGCTGAGTACATTGGACTTTTTCTTCCATTCTTGAGATACTTTGCTAAGAAGAATATGTTCCAGCACCATCCAGGTAAACACGTAAGAGGTAAAGTTTCCACATTTTTTAAGGCTGCATAATATTTTATGGTGTACATATACTACAATTTACTAATTCATTCATGGGTGGATGGGCATTTGGGCTTCTTCCATGACTTAGCAATTATGAATTGGGCTGCAATAAACATTCTGGTACAAATATTTTTGTTATAATGTGATTTTTGGTCTTCTGGATATATATACCTAGTAGAAGAATTGTAGGATCGAATGGCAGGTCTATTTTTAGACCTCTAAGTGTTTTCCAAACATCTTTCCAAAAGGAACGCATTAGTTTGCATTCCCACCAACAATGTAAAAGTGTTCCTTTTTCTCCACATCCACACCAACATCTCTGGTTTGGGGATTTTGTGATGTGGGCTAATCTTACTGGAGTTAGATGCTGCTACAATTTCCTGGGGGTTCTGCCTTACAGAATATTCACCCAGGCCAACTTCTTCAAGAGTTTTCCCTGTACTTTCTTCTAGTATTTTTATAGTTTCATGTCTTAAGTTTAAATCTTTAATCCAGTGAGAAACTATCTTAGTTTTTTTTTAAAGACTTTTTATTAAATCATAACTGTGTACATTAATGAGAAACTATCTTAGATAATGGTGAAAGGGGTGGGTCCAGTTTCAGTCTTTTTTATCTGGCTACATTTTAGATTTTCTATCTATCTATGATAGTCAGTATTCTGAAATAACATACTTAACCATAGTTTTATTTGTAATTTAATATTTTGCTTGGGGTTTGCTGAGTATCTTAGATCTGTAGGTCAATTTCTTAAATAAATTTTGTGAAATTCTTGGCCATTATCTCTTCAAATATTTTGTTTCTGCATTCTATCTCTCTTTTCTTTCTGGTTTTCCAATTGCATATGTATCAGACCATTCCATAATGTTCTACAGTTCTCAGATGCCATCTTCTATGTTTTCATCCTTTCTCTTTAAGCTTCAGTTGATTTCAGATTAAAGTCTATTGACTTGTTTTCAATTTCATTGCTACTTTCTTCTGCTTGTCTAGATGCTTCTTTATCCCATCAGGTAAGTTTGTCATTTATGATATTGTTTTATTTTTGGATCATCCATTTAATTTTTTCTTATAGTTTCCTTTTCTCCTCATATTGCCCATCTCTCCATTCATGCATGTCTCCTATTAGCTATTTTAGCATAGTTATCATATTTTAAAGCCTTTGCTAATTCCATCATCTGGATTTCTTGTGGTCTATTTCCAGCTACTGATTTTTCTTTTGATTTCACATCACATGTTCCTTTTTCTTGATTTCACATCACTTTTTCTTTCTTTCTCCTTCCTTCTTTCTTTCAGTTTTATTCATTACTGTATACTCAACAATATGAATAAAAGAAAAGTAGATAAAGACCAAGTAGATAATATTTAGCCCAATCCTAGCACTTTGGGAGGCCAAAGTGGGAGGATTGCTTGAGGCCAAGAGTTTAAGACCAGCCTGGGCAACATAGTAAGAACCTTGTCTCTACAGAAAATAAGAAAAATTATCTGAGCACAGTGGCATCTACCTTTAATCCCAGCTACTTAGGAGAGTGAGTTGGGAAGATTGCTTGAGCTCAGGAATTTAAGGCTGTGGTGAGCTATGATTGCACACTGTACTCAAGTCTGGGCAACAGAGTGAGAGAGACCCCCCAAAAAAGAAAAGAAAATTCCCTAAATCCAGCAAAAGAGATAAACCAACAATTTCAAGGATCTGGGCAAATTCTAAATAGGGTAAATCCAAAGCAACTCATGCCAAGATACATAATGATTAACCTTTTGAAAACAAAAGTAAAAAAAAAAATCTTGAAAAACAGAGAAATGACACATTACCTATATAGAAACCCCAGTGTGAAAGACAGCATTTTCCCTAGCTGAAATGATGGAGGCCAAAAGAAAGTGGCACCATATTTTTCAAGTGCTGAAAGAATCCTATACATACAGTGAGACTAACTCTCAGGAATAAAGGAGAAATAAAGACATTCTCAGATGAAGGAATATTAAGATAATTTGTTGTTGGCCTATCTAACCTTAATGAAAGGCTAAAAGACGCTTTTGTAAGAAAGTGATAACAGAAGGTTAGGATACTAAGAAGGTAAAGAAGTACAGAATGGGAGAAGGGAGGAGAGAGGAAGAGGATGGGAGAAGACTAGTGTGCTCTCACCTAGGGGTATATGGCACACCTTCTGGGTGAGGGGCACAACAACAACAGGGTCTCTACCGAACAAACATTGTAACCTAATCGTTTGTATGCTCAAATTAATATGACACGAAATACATTGTTTTTAAAAAAGAGAAATACAGAACAGGTAAAAATAGAAGTAAACATAATAGACTATACTTCACCTCTTGGGTTAAATCATATTTTATGGATGAATCAAAAGTTTTAAGGGGGAAGGAGCAAGATGGCGGCTGAGTAACAGCTTCCTTGCAACTGGGCACAGTAAGACTGAGGAGAGAAGAATCCAGGCATCTCTGGCTAGTGGGCTCTGCTCAGAAACATCCCTTTGAGGACACAGGGAGTCAGCGAGAGACTTCTGGACCCCATAAGGAGGACAAATGCAGTGGAGAACTGGCAAGTGGTTGCATGTGTTTGTTCGGTCTAATCCCATTGCAGCTGCAAGTACAGAAGCAGTGAGATTGTAAACTGGAAAGGCCTTACCTGTGAGTTGGTTTTTTTTTTTTTTTTTTTTTTGACTTGAAACTCAGTTGAACTTCCTTGGGAGAACTTGGGTAAGACTGCAGAGGACTTTAAGCATTGTCTAGGGCCCCAGACTGAGCTGCTGAGTTGGACGGAGCTAATATTGTTTGGCTGTGGGCCACGCCGAGCCATTGTGGGAGAACTGACCTGACAAGCTCTGCCCTTAGGGTCGCAGAGCAAGGATCAGGTGGAAGACCTTGGGCAAGTAATCTAATGACTGAACAGCCTAAAGGTGGGGACTGAGACACCTTACAGCTTTGGTCCTCAAGGGCATAGAGTGAGACTGGTTTTGGCAAACTGGGTCAGTGGACAGCCACTTCAGGAGTGATCCCAGTGACAAGTGCTTTCCTGGGAAAGTTTCTGCCCTGTAGGGTTTGAGAAATCAGCAAAGGCCTCAAGTTTCCATCTCGTGTAGCCATATCAGCATTGTGATTAACATGTGATACCCCAGAAGATAACCTGTTGCCCAGAAAAGATTCAGCAAGATATATATCTTACTTTCTTTTTGTTTTTTTTTTTTAATTTCAACATTTTCCCTCTAGATTTTTCTTTTTTTTCTCTTTTGTTCTTTATTTTTCTAGTTTAAATATAATTTTCCATTGTTGCCTTTTTTATACAATTAGAACTTCATTTTTGCTAGTGTTTCTACCCCTATTATTTGGTTTTTCCTCCTGTAAAGTTTTCTGTTTGTTTGTTTTGGTTTGATTTATAACATTTTTGTCTTTCCTCTCTAATTTGTGGAGGTGGGATACTATGTCCGAAAAGGTTAGCAAAGAGCTGCCGAGCTCAAGGGAACCACTCAATCCAGCACTGGCAGAGGTTGGGGGTTTTAAAGGTTGGGTCAAATTATCCTACTGTACCCCCTACATTGTTCCTGTCTCCATCTTTCTGTGCCTCTCTTCTTTTTGTCAATATTCCCTTTTACTCATGCCCTCTTCTTTCTCTCTTTTTTTTTTCTTAAATCTTTTTCCCCTTCTTGCTCTTCAATCTTCTTATCCGTCTTGTCCTATACCAAAAGGACCTGTGAAAACCCTAGTCCAGAGGCATGGTAACTTAAAGACCAAGAGGAAGTGAAAGGAAAATCAAGGCAAGGAAACAGATAAAAGAAAACACTCGTAAGGAAGAATCAGCAGAAAAACCTGGCAACATGAAAAACCAGTCCAGAGCAAACCCCCCCACCAAAGAACTGTGAGGTAGCTACTGCAGAGGATTCTACCTATAAAGAAATATTAGAAATGAGAGGAAGGGACTTTAGAATACAGATGATGAAAACAATGAAGGAAACTGCTGATAAAGTGGAAAATAACTTTTTAAATAAAAAGGAAATCCAAAAACAGAATCAAATAAGAGATGAACAATATGAAGAATATAAAAAGGATATAGCAGAGCTGAAGGAACTGAAGGAGTCAATTACGGAACTTAAAGATGCAATAGAAAGTATCAACAACATATTAGACCATGCAGAAGAAAGAATCTCAGAAGTAGAGGACAAAGCTCTTGAGATAACTCAGGTAGTTAAAGAGGCAGAAAAGAAGAGAGAGAAAGCAGAACGTTCACTGCCAGAGTTATGGGACTTTATGAAGCATTCAAACATATGAGTTATAAGTATCCCAGGAAGGGAAGAAGAATGCCCCAAGGGAATGAAAGCCATACTAGAGAAGACTATAAATGAAAATTTCCCAAATTTCGCCAAAGATTCTGACAAACTCCTTTCAGAGGGATATCGGACCCAGGTCACCTCAACTCTAACAGAGCTTCTCCAAGACACATTGTGATGAACCTGTCCAAAGTCAAGACAAAAGAAAAGATTTTGCAAGCTGCCAGGAGTAAACACCAGTTGACTTACAGGGGCAAATCCATCAGGTGACTGCAGACTTCGCTAATGAAACTTTTCAAGCAAGAAGACAATGGTCATCTACCTTTAATCTACTTAAACAGAACAATTTCCACCCCCAGAATTCTATATCCTACTAAGCTAAGCTTTAAAATAGACAGAGAAATGAAATCATTTACTGATACATAAACATTGAGGAAATTTGTCACAAGACCAGGTCTACAGGAAATACTTCAACTTGTTCTACATACTGACCATCACAATGGATCAACAGCAAAGTAAGAACTCAGAAATTAAAGGACAGAACATAACTTCCACAATGATGCAAAAGACAAAACTAACCAATGGACTCTCACAAAATAAGATGAATACAACACTACCACACTTATCAATATCTCAATGAATGTTAATGGCTTGAATTCCACATTGAAGAGATGTAAATTGGCTGACTGGATTCAAAACCACAATCCATCCATTTGCTGTCTGCAGGAAACACACCTAGCTTCAAAAGACAAATTAAGGCTCGGCGCCTGTGGCTCAAGCGGCTAAGGCACCAGCCACATACACCTAAGGTGGCGGGTTCGAATCC
>NW_003852401.1:45669931-45672120 GCF_000181295.1 Otolemur garnettii
ACTTGGGAGGCTGAGGCAGGAGACTCGCTTGAGCCCAGGAGTTGGAGGTTGCTGTGAGCGTGATGCCATGGCACTCTACCCAGGGGACAAGCTTGAGGCTCCGTCTCAAAAAAAAAAAAAAAGACAAATTAAAACTCCTTTACCTCTTTTGTTAGGTATATTCTTGGGTATTTCATTTTCTTTGAAGCTATGGTGAAGGGAGTTGTGTCCTTAATTAGCCTCTCATCTTGACTGTTACTGGAGTATACAAAGGCTACTGACTTGTGGACATTGATTTTATATCCTAAGACATTACTGTATTTTTTGATGACTTCCAGGAGTCTTGTGGTTGATTCTTTGGGGTTCTCTAAGTATAAGACCACATCATTAGTAAAGAGGGAAAGTTTGACCTCCTTTGCTCCTATTTGGATCCCCTTTATTTCCTTGTCTTGCCTAAGTATATTGGCTAGAACTTCCAGCACTATGTTGGATAGTAATAGTGATAGAGGACAACCTTTTCTGGTTCTAGTTCTAAGAGGAAAAGCTTTCAGTTTTACTCCATTCAGTAAAATATTAGCTGTGGGTTTGTCATAGATAGCTTTGATCAGTTTAAGAAATGTGCCACATATGCCTCTACTCTTCAGTGTTTTAACTAGAAAAGGATGCTGGATTTTATCAAATGCTTTTTCTGCATCTATTGAGAGGATCATATGGCCTTTGTTTTTGTGTCTGTTAATATGGTGGATAACGTTATGGACTTCTGTATGTTAAACCAACCTTGCATCCCAGGGATGAAACCGGCTTGATCATGATGTATGACTTTTTTGATGATAAGCTGTAATCTATTGGCTGGGATTTTGTTGAGAATTTTTGCATCTATATTCATTAGTGAAATTGGTCTGAAATTCTCCATTTTAGTTGGGTTGTTTTCTGGTTTTGGTATCAGGTGATGTTTGCTTTGTAGAACATGTTGGGGAAGATCCCTTCCTCCTCAAATTTTTAGAATAATTTCTGCAGTACAGAAATAAGCTCTTCCTTGAAGGTTTGATAGAATTCTGGTATGAAGACATCCGGACCAGGGCATTTTTTTGTTGGAAGATTTTTTATTGTTTCTTTGATCTCAGGGCTTGAAATTGGTCTGTTCAGGAGCTTTATTTCTTCCTAGCTAAGTCTAGGGAAAGAGTATGATTCCAAATATTGATCCATTTCCTTTACATTGTCAAATTTCTGGGCATAGAGTTTCTGGTAGTATTCAGAGATGATCTCTTGTATCTCTGTGGCATCAGTAGTTATTTCCCCTTTATCATTTCTGATTGAGGTTACTAGAGATTTTACTTTTCTATTTCTAGTTATTCTGGTCAAAAGTTTATCTATTTTATTTATTTTTTAAAAAAACCAATTCCTTGTTTTATTAATTTTCTGAATGATTCTTTTTGTTTTCAATTTCATTGATCTCTGATTTAATTTTGGATATTTCTTTTCTTCTTCTGGGGTTAGGCATAGCTTGTTCTTCTTTTTCCAATTCCCAAAGATGGCTTGTGAGTTGGCTGATGTGCTCTCTTTCTGTTTTTCGAATGTAGGCATCTAAAGCGATAAATTTTCCTCTCAGAACTGCTTTTGCAGTATCCCACAGGTTTTGGCACAAAAATAGAGACAAAGACATTTGGAATCAAATAGAAAACCAGGAAATGAAACTAACATCTTACAACTACCTAATCTTCGATAAACCAAACAAGAACATACCTTGGAGGAAAGACTCCCTATTCAATAAAGGGTGTTGGGAGAACTGGATATCTACATGTAAAAGACTGAAACTGGACCCACACCTTTCTCCACTCACAAAAATTGATTGAAGATGGATAAAGGCCTTAAATTTAAGGCATGAAACAGTAAAAATCCTCAAAGAAAGCACAGGAAAAACATTGGAAGATATTGGCCTGGGGAAAGACTTCATGAAAAAGACTGCCATGGCAATTCCAACAACAATTAAAAATAAACAAATGGGACTTAATTAAACGGAAAAGCTTCTGTACAGCTAAGAAGACAACAACCAAAGCAAATAGACAACCTACACAATGGGAAAGGATATTTGCATATTTTAAATCAGACAAAAGTTTGTTAACTAGGATCTATAGAGAACTCAAATTAATCCACATGAAAAAAGCCAACAATCCCATATATCAATGGGCAAGAGACATGAATAGAACCCT
>NW_003852401.1:45672256-45728911 GCF_000181295.1 Otolemur garnettii
AAACTTCAGATGCTGGGTGTGGATGTGGAGAGAAGGGAACACTTTTACACTGCTGGTGGGACTGCAAACTAATACAACCTTTTTGGAAGGAAGTATGGAGAATCCTCAAAGAACTCAAGCTAGCCCTCCCATTTGATACTGCAATCCCATTACTGGGCATCTACCCAGAAGGGAAGAAATCCTTTTATCATAAGGACACTTACACTAGACTGTTTATTGGGGCTCAATTTACAATTGCCAAAATGTGGAAACAGCCTAAATGCCCATGAACCCAGGAATGGATTAACAAGCTGTGGTATATGTATACCATGGAATACTATTTAGCCATTAAAAAAATGGAGACTTTACAGCCTTTGTATTAACCTGGATGGAAGTGGAACACATTCTTCTTAGTAAAGCATCACAAGGATAGAGAAGCATGAATCCCATGTACTCAATTTTGATATGAGGACAATTAATGACAATTAATGACATGGTGGGGGGTGGGGAAAGGGAGAGCAGAGAGAGAAAGAAGGAGGGAGGGGAGTGGGGGAAAGGAAAAGCAGAGAAAGGGGGGGTGGGGTCTTGGTATGTGCTACACCTTTTGGGGGCAAGACACGATTTTAAGAGAGACTTTACCTAACAAATGCAATCAGTGTAACCTGGTTTCTTGTACCCTCAATGAATCCCCAACAATAAAAAACAAAAGTTTTAAGACTATCTAAGTGATATTCAATATATCTAGAGCAGAGGTGTTCAACCTGTGGCTGCAAGTAAGATGCTGATTTTGTGAAGACTTTTTTTGTTTATCTGTGGTATCAGATATCATGAAAAGTATGCTCGGACCTTTTTGTTGCTAATCAGCTTTCACTAGTGTTTGTGTGTTTAGTGTTTGGCCCAAGACATTCTTCCAGTGTATGGAAGGCAGAAAAAGAAAAAAGATTAGACATCCCTGATGTAGAGGAAATCCAGTAAAACAAATATATTTTTTACATGGGGAGGGCAAAGGGTCTAAATTTAAGAGTTTTGCATTTTCCTTGAAAGATTAAAATCTTAACATCAGTAGACTGCGGTAAGTTACTTATATATGGTATTACATAGAAAAACTACTAAGAAAACTATAAAATGGGATATACCTAAAAAATAATCACTAAAATGAAAAGAAAAAAAAAGAAGGAAACGGAAGAATGGCAGAGAAGCAAACATAGGACAAATAATATAATGGCAAGTTAAGCTGTAACATCAATAATTACATTAAATGTAAAGAGCCTAAATGTACTAATTAAAAATCAAAACCAACCAAACTATAGAAGAAACTGTCTTTTCAAACATAATAATAGAGGTAATTTCAAAGTTAAAGAATATATTATATAAACAGTAATCCAGAAAAACAGTAGTAATTATATTATTTTCAGATGAAATAAACTTCAGAGCAAAGAAAAGTACAAGCTACAAAGATAACTCTGCAAGAAGATATAGCTATCCTAAAAGGATATGCTCCAAACAACGGAGTTTAAAAGCACATGCAGTAGAAAGCAATAAAACTGAAAGGAGAAATAGGTAAACCTGAAATTGTAGCTGGTTACTTCAATACCTTACTTTCTTTTTTTGTTTTATATTGTTTGAGATCCATTGATGGTACAGAGACTTAGGTTACACTGATTGTGTTTGTTAGGTAAAGTTCCTCTTGTAATAGTGTCCCACCCCTAAGAGGTGTGCCATACACTGTGACCCCCACATCCTCCTCCCTCCTCCCCTTCTTCTGGATCCCTCATTCCCTTATCCCCCACTTTGTATTAGATTATCTACTGCCTTCATATTGGTATTGAGTACACTGGATTCTTGCTTCTCCATTCTTATGATGCTTTACTAAGCAGAATGTGTTCCAACTCAATCCAGGTTAATACAAAAGATGTAAAGTCTCCATCTCTTTTAATGGCTGAATAGTATTACATGGTATACATATACTACAGCTAACATCCTACTATCTTTCTTACTTTTTTTTTTTGAGACAGAGTCTCACTCTGTTGCCCTGCAGAGAGTGCCATGGCATTCTAGCTCACAGCAACCTCAAACCTCCGGGCTTGAGCAATCCTCTTATTTCAGCCTCTTGAGTAGCTGGGACTACAGTTGCCTATCACAACACACAGCTAATTTTTCTAGTTTAGTAGAGATGGGATCTTGCTCCTGTTCAGCCTGGTCTGGAACTCCTCAGCTCAAGCAATCCATCCACCTCATCTTCCCAGAGAGCTAGGGTTACAGGTAAGCCACCAGGCCCAGCCAATACCCTATTTTCAACAATTGATAGAACGACTAGACAGAAAATCAGGAAGAATCTAAGAACTGAATAACACCATCAACCAATAAGATTAAACTGACAATTATGGAACACTCTACCCAATAGCAAAATACATATTCTTTTCAAGCACTCGTGGAACATTCACCACAATAGACCCTTGTTCACAAAAAAAATTTAGTAAATTTAAAAGAATTACAATCATAAACACTCTGACCATAATGAAATGAAACTAGAAAGAAATCAATAACAGAATCTCCAGACACTTGGAAATTAAATAACAATTCTAATAATACATGGGTAAAATAAGATCTAAAGAAAAATTTAAAAAATATATAGAACTGAAGAATCCTCAAAGAACTCAAAACAGACTTTCCATTTGATCCCACAAGCCCATTACTAGGAATCTACGCAGAAGAAAAAAATAATTTTATCATAAGGACATTTGCACTAGATTGTTTATCACAGCACAATTTATAATCGCCAAGATCTGGAAACAACTTCAGTGCCCATCAACCTGTGAATGGATGAACAAACTGTGGTATATGTATACCATGGAATAATATTCAGCCATAAAAATATAGAGACTTCACATCTTTTGTATTAACCCAGATAGAGTTGAAGAACATTCTCTATAGTAAAGTATCACAAAAATGGAAAAGGAAGTATCCAATGTACTTAATACTAATATGAAGCCAGTAGATGAACTAATACATGCCCACACAAGAGATAAACTTAATCTAATACACACTGGGGGGAGAGGGAGAAGGGAGGAGGGGCAACGGAGGAGGGAGTGGGATTGGTGTACTCTCACCTAATGGACACTATGTAAGGGTATATGCCACACCTCCTGGAAGTGGGACACAGCTACAACAGGGACCTCACCTAACAAACTCAAACATTGTAACCTAATCATTTGTACCCTCATATTAATCTGAAATAAAATATAAATATATATCGAATGAAAATATCAAAGTGTGGGATACAGATACAGCAGTGCTGAGAAATAAATTTATAGCTTACATTGGAAAAGAGGAAAGATCTCAAACCAATAATCTAAGATCCTACCTGAAGAAACTTAAAAAAATTCAAAATAAACTCATAGCTAACAGAAGGAAGGAAATATTAAAAATCAGAACATAAATCATTGAAATTAAAAACACTCAAAACTCAACAGTAAAAATCAAATAATCCAATTAGAAGATGGGGAAAAGACATACACAGACACTTCACCAAAGAGGATGGACAGATGTTAAAAAAATATCCAACATAATTAGCCATCAGAGAAATGCGAATTAAAACCACAATGTGATATCACTGCATATCAGATTGGCCAAAATAAAAATGTTAACACTAAATACCAGTAAGGAAGTACAGAAACTTGATCACTCATATACAGCTGGGAAGAATGGAAAATACCATAGTTTTCAACTAAAAATGGACTTACCATGCCACCCAGCAATTCTACTGTCTTGGGCATTCATATAGAGAAATGAAGACTTGTTTACATGCTGAAACTTGTACATGAATGTTCATACCAATATTTGTAATAGCCAAATAGTGGAAACTACCCAAATGTCTTATAGTGGTAAATAGTTAAACAAACTATGTTATATCTATACCATGGAATTTTACTCAGTAATAAAAAACAAACAAACAAACTATTGAGACAACAATAGCTTGGATGAACTTCAAGGAAATTATGCTGAGTGAAAAAACTAATTTCAAGCTGAGCATGGTGGCTCATGCCTGTAATCCCAGCTACTCAGGAGGTTGGGGCAGGAGAATCATTTGAGCCCAGGAGTTTCAGGTTACAGTGAGCTATGACTGTGTCACTGCACTCCAGCCTGGGGAACAGAATGAGACCCTGGCTCTAAAACAAAATAAAGCAAAACAAAAAGAAAAGAAAACAAAAGAAATAAAGCTAATTTCAAAAGGATAGCTACAGAATAATTCTGTGTATATAACATCTGTGAAATAACATAACTATAGAAAAGGAGAACAGATTGGTGGCTATCAGAGGTGAGAGATGGGGGCTGGGTAGGAGGAGGAGCATGGATAGCTGTGAAGAGACAGCCTGGGGAGTCTTGGGGTGATGGTGCAAGGAATTATCTTGATGGTGGTAGTGGTGGCAGCTACTTACGTGATACAATTGCATAGAACTATACACACAAGAGAGAAATTAATCCATATGTAACTGGTGTAATCTGAGTAAACTGTGGATTGTATCAGTGTCAATTTGTTGGTTTTAGTATTGTACCATAGTTATGTAAAATGGCAAATGTTATGTAAATGTCAAAAAACATTGGGGAAGGCTGAGTGATGAGTGCAAGGGAGCTCCCTGTACATTTCTTTGCAACTTGCTGTGATTCTGTAATTAGTAAGAACCTCCATAGTTGACCACCTCCCTATATTGACCACCTCCTTAAGTTGACCAAATTTTCACAGACCAGAAATATCATGCACCACATGTGACTCAATGGAAATTCCTTATGTTGACACCTCCGTAAGTTGACCAGTTTGTTACAGTTTCTTGGGTGGTCAACTTACAGAGGTTCCGCTGTATTTCGAAATAAAAAGTAAACATACATACACATGATCCCATCTCAATTTATTTTCTGATAGATCAACATGAGGTGAGCACTATGGCCAAAAATATTTCAAGTCTCATTTTGTGGAGAAGGGAATAAAACTCTAATTGGTTGACACAGTCACCTCAACTGTTATAGCCAGATTTTCTTGCTCATTTTTCATTATTGCTCCTTTCCTTGTTATTAATCAAATTAGGTGCTACTATAACTAAAATAATCCTCCTTTTAAGATGTAATATTGGGAAAAGGTGTAAGTTTGGTGAATAGACACATTTTCAATGGTCATTCAAAGCAAACAATGGCCTCAGAATTGGAAAACTTTCAACATGACAAATCCTTTCCCAATAAAACTCGTTGCTCACTGCCTAATGAGAGAAATTTCCAGTGTTTACACTGGATTTCTATATGGGCTTGTTTCACTTCAATATGCTTCTCTGTATAGACTGAAGTTTAAGGAAAAAGCCTAGTTTGCTTTCATTACTTCAGACAATGTACATAGGTCCACCTAAAAGTGTCTATCCCTGGGCAAGAAATAGAGGAACTAAACTACTGCACTAATTTGATCTTCCAATGTGATTTCCAGCAGAAATCATGAAAAGTCAAAAGCAGTAAGTCAGACATGGTACCTGTCCTCCCAATACACTCAGTCTAGTAGGGGCCTCTGGATAGGTTTTCATCATCTCTTTTTACCTAATAGTACTCACAAAGTAAGGAGTGCCAGCCTCATCTTACAGGCCACAAAGGTAATACCTGAATAGGTCAAATGACTTGCCCAAACTACCAGGACTTCCAACTCAAGTTCAGTACTTATTCCACTATATCATGGAATTCCATCTTGTATGAATTTAACTTACTTGGATTAAACTATACTTACTTACAATAGGAAAACAGAGGCTAATAAATGGTACAACAAATGAGATAATACCTTGAGTGTACATTTCATCATGAGCTGTACCTTAATCTATTATTACCATAAGAACCTCCATAGCTGACCACCTCCCTACATTGACCACCTGCTTCAGTTGACGTAATTTTCACAGACCAGACATGCACCACATGACTCGATCGAAGTTCCTTTTGTTGACCACTCCATATGTTGACCAGTTTGTTACAGTTCCTTGGGTCATCAACTTACAGAGGTTCTATTGTGTTTTGAAAAAAAGAGTAATCATATTACACCATGGATTTATATAAACAAATCCATATATCAGGTATTTATAGGATGATTATTTTTATTTATTTATTTTTTTTAAGAGACAGAGTCTCACTTTTTCACCCTCGGTAGAGTGCCATGGAGTCACAACTCACAGCAACCTCCAACTCCTGGGTTTAGACAATTCTCTTGCCTCAGCCTCCCAAATAGCTGAGACTACAGGTGCCCACCACAGCGCCCAGTTATTTTTTTGTTGTTGTTGTTGCAGCTTGGCCGGGGATGGGTTTGAACCCGCCACTCTTGGTATATGGGGCCAGCGCCCTACTCACTGAGCCATAGGCACTGCCCTATAGGATGATTATTTTTATTGGAATTTTAGATTTACGAGCTAAATTTAAAATGTTACACAAGGCTTGCATAAATTGTAACCACAATGTTCCACAACAATCCAATGAATGATACAAAGCAACAGGAAACAATCAAACTGTATGAAATCAGCCTACATCATTTTTCTAAGAAAATCTTAACAAGATAATACCTTCTTTTTACTTTTTTTTTTTTTTTTTTTGAGACAGAGTCGCAAGCTGTCACCCTGGGTAGAGTGCTGTGGTGTCACAGCTCACAGCAACCTCAAACCCTTGGGTTCAAGGGATTCTCTTGCCTCAGCTTCCTAAGTAGCTGGGACTACAGGCGCCCGCCACAACACTTGGCTCTTTTTTGTTGCAGTTGTCATTGTTGGTTATCTGGCCCACACCAGGTTTGAACCCTCTACCTATGGTGTATGTGGCTGGCACTGTAACCACTGTGCTATGAATGCTGAACCATTTTTTACTTTTCTTAATTCATTAAGTAATACGCTAATTGTAGAAAATTTGAAAAGAAAAAAAAATCATAAAGTTAGCCTATTTCTATTCTGGATTTTAGAAATAATCATAAGTTTGTCATCTTAAAAATGTCTTAGGGGGCAGCACCTGTGGCTCAGTGAGTAGGGCACTGGCCCATATACCAAGGGTGGCAGGTTCAAACCCAGCCCCAGCCAAACTGCAACAACAACAACAAAAAACGTCTTGTGAACTAGTAGCATAATCTACTTCAAGGAAATTAGTAAATGCTTAGAATAGATTTATAAACCACATGAATAAGAAGGATTTTTAGTCTTTCCTCGAGGGCTTTGATTACATAGGTATTTTTCTCTACAGCATTAACGTGAGTTTTTTTTTTAATAAATTCAGTTTATGGACATTTTCTCAGGAATGTTTCTATATCCAGCAAAGCACACCTGGCCCCTGGCTGTATTTTATTTGTGTACTTTAAAAAGTGCCAAGGAAATTCCATTGCCCACCACCTGACAGATGTACATTACTTTCACCTCTTCTTTGGGTTAGCTTTTTCATCAATTTTCTATTACTCTCACCCATGGATTCGATCCAGACCTCTCAATTTTCCACAAAGCTTTGTGGTTTTAATTTTCACCAACACTTTTTGGTTTCAACTCTACTGACCTCAGGTTGTACTGACACTAACCCTGCCCACTGAGCCAATACGGTGAGTGTGGATTTCACAATGATGGGTCAGTTGTTTGTTACTGAACAAAGAATGTGTTTCAGATCTTCTGGTTCTTCCCTGATTTCATACAATTATATCCCTTTGAGCAAAGGCAACTCTTTTAAATATATAACCAAATTAGCTTAATTTTCATGATTCTTGTAATACTTTTTATTCAAAAAAGCTTTCACAAATCAGAAAATAAAAATTTTAGGCCATACATTCCAATTTTCAGTTAGGAAAATATGATTACTGTACATATGTTACCCACTTGATCTCTCTAGTCCAGTGGTTGCAAAAACACCTAGGTGATTGTGAATATGTTTTCGGTTTATGAAGTATTCTACTCAGTAAAATCTCTTCTTGCTCCTGGACTCACAGTATTAGGCTACATTTCCCAGCTTCAGCTGCAGTTAGGCAGGCATAGTGAGTGCATGAGGAATGTGAGAAGTGACATTAGCCATCACCAGGCCTGGATTATGAAAACTTTCTGTGTGTACTTCTCCGTCCTTTTCCCCCTTAACCATGTGCATGTCAGTAGATAACTAATACAGGATATTTTTACATTTTTTAGTGCAAAATAATAACAATGCTAGCAGCAAATACTAATATAGCACTTTGCACCAGTCCCTGATTTAAAAGGTATATATCCATAAACTCTTTTTTCTTTCTGAGACAGAGTCTTACTCTGTCAACCAGGCTAGAGTACCATGGCGTCATAGCTCACAGCAACCTCAAACTCCTGGGCTCAAGTAATCCTCTTGCCTCAGCCTCCTGAGTAGCTGAGACTACAGCCTGGATAATTTTTCTATTTTTAGTAGCGATGGGGTCTTGCTCTTGCTTAGGATGGTCTTGAACTCCTGAGCTCAAGTAATCTACCTGCCCTGGCCTCCCAGAGTGCTGGGATTACAGGCATGAGCCACCACGCTCAGCTAGCTTTTTTTTTTTTTTTTATACAGAGTCTCACTATGTCGCCCTCAGTAGAGTACTGTGGTGTCACAGCTCACAACAACCTCAAACTCTTGGGCTTAAGCGATTCTCTAGCCTCAGCCTCCCAAGTAGCTGGGACTATAGGCGTCCACCACAACGCCTAGCTATTTTTTTGTTGCAGTTGTTATTGTTGTTTACTAGGCCTGGGCCGGGTTCAAACCTGCCTGCCTCAGTGTATATGGCCGGTACCCTAACCACTGAGGCATGGGCGCCAAGCCAGCAGCCAGCTCTTTTCATCTTAAGGACCCTAGGAAATAGGTACTATAGTAATACTTTCTCTGTGTTTCAGGTGTAGAAACTGAAATACAGGGAGGTTACAAAATTTCTCCAAGATTATATAGCTAACAAGTGGCAGGTCTGAGGTTAGAACCCTTTAGCCCTACTTCAGAGTCTGTGCTCTGTCCTATATTGTTTCCATTATATTCCAATTCTTTTCAAGTGGCAATATGTGTTTCAAATTTTGTGATTATGCCAAGTTAGCCTAAATATGTATTTAGTCAGAAAGTCCTCACTGGCTAAGAGAATCTCATTTTTATCTTTCCTGGGCATTTAGTTGGGATACCTCAGGCAAATTCCTCACAAATTTATTCTTTTGCTGGTAGAACAGCTATCTGGAATTTGGATTTCAAGGTCTCACTTAAGCACCCTTAATTGTTTGTTCTTCATCAACAATTTTGCCAGGATAATAACTAGGGACAATCTGAGACCAAAAAAAAAACCAACAGGATTATTAAAAGGTATTTCATGGTTTCTTCCTTTCACCATTTCTCTTAAAACCAAAAGGGGAAAGGCATCTCCCTGGGCCTGGGGCTTGCTTAGGGCTGATGAGGACAGAGGCCCATAGGGGAGACCCAGGCAGCTCTCTGCATTCCAAAGCAGATGGGTATAATGTAGGGATGGTCCTTGTGAAATTCTAAAGTGGGAGCAAACCACCTTGGGGTCTAGTCTTTGGGGTATGGTCCTGATGAATGAAGTGGTGGCCAGAGTTTGCCCAAGGCCCCAGTTTCTAGAACCTTTTCCTTGGATGGAAGCTCCACATACACATTATTCTCCTCAGTCATCCTTTCTGTACAGTCTTTAGTATGTCATGTAATATTTCTTGGATCTTTATCTCAATCCTCATTTTTAATTAATGTCTTCTGCCACCAAGCCAAACTGCTTCCTAGGAGTAAATTTATGCTAGAGAGACAGATGAGAGAAACATATTTTTCTGATAGTTAGAATTATTCTTATAACTTCATCATTTTCATACATATTGATCTTTACTTAAAACTAAAATTTGGACTGAGAAAGCCGCTGTACTGGCATACCTGAATTCTCACATACAGATTGTGAATATTCATGAATTGTTTTTTTTGTTTGTTTGTTTGTTTTTTTTTGAGACAGAGCCTCAAGCTGAGCCCCTGGGTAGAGTGCCATGGCTTCACTGCACATAGCAACCTCCAACTCCTGGGCTCAAGCGAGTCTCCTGCCTCAGCCTCCCAAGTAGCTGGGACCACAGGCGCCCACCACAATGCCCGGCTATTTTTTGGTTGCAGCCATTATTGTTGTTTGGCAGGCCCGGGCTGGATTTGAACCCACCACCTTACGTGTATGTGGCTGGCGCCTTAGCCGCTTGAGCCACAGGTGCCGAGCCTCAGGAATTGTTTTTAATTCTTTCTTGTTCAGTTACTCTGTTAGATGTGTCTAAAGTTTTCCTTTTAATAGATCTGGTGTCAAAAGTGAGGATCTAAAGTAAAACTCCATCAACTCCCAGGAACACCAGGCAACCAGTGAGATACTCGTGAAGCCAGTTAAGCTCACTGTCCTTTGTTTGTAACTGGGAGTTTGGGGGGAGTTTTGTCTCAAATTCCAAGCTCCACTAATTTGTGTCCTGACGTTCTCTGTTTATTTGAGCCATAGTTCGACGGGACTGGGTACAGGATTAGATTGGATTTGATAATTACCTGGAGTCCATTCACTTGGAGACCTCAGACTTCAGGTATGTACCTTTCTGATAATGTGGTTCTTTCAATCCAAAAAGGCTACCTTCTGGAATTCCAGATAATTTTAGGTATAAAAATTATGGGCCAAAATACATACACTTTTAGAAAAATGGGTTGATCTTGTTATCAGATCTTGTTATCAGAAACAACTTAGAATTAAGAGAGCCACACTAAGGAAGTGTTAATTTGAAAAAAATTCCTTAGTTATAAGGCATATTAGGAAAAAGAGGGCCAAAACCCCTGTAAAAGCAATGGTATATATATTTTTTATTTTTTATTTTTTGAGACAGAGTCTCTCTCAGTCACCCTGGGGTTGAGTGCCATGGCATCATAGCTCATAGCACCTCAAACTCTTGGGCTCAAGTGATTCTCTTGCCTCAGCCTCCCAAGTAGCTGGGATCACAGGTGCCCGCCACAATGCCCAGCTATTTTTTAGAGACCAGGGTCTCACTCTTGCTCAGGCTGGTCTCAAACTCCTGAGCTCAAGCAATCCACCTGCCTCAACTTCCTAGAGTGCTGGGATTACAGGAGTGAGCCACTGCACCCAGCCCTGTATATGCTCTTTAATTGGAATCTGAAGCGTCCAAAAGACTAATCAAACCAAAACTTTTCTCCTTAAAAGATTCTTTGCAAAAAGCAAACAAAAATTGTAAACAGCAGACTAAGGACATGACAAAAGAGGAGTGTTTCTGACCTATCCGTGACTGCTCCTTGTTTTTATCCATCTCTGCCTAACTACTCTGAGTCCCCTAACATTTTGACTAAATTACCTTTTCTTTCTTTCTTTCTTTTTTTTTTCTTTTCTGAGGCAGAGTCACACTATGTCACCCTTGGTAGAGTGCTGTGGCATCATAGTTCACAGCAACCTCAAACTTTTGGACTTAAGCAATGCTCTTATCTCAGCCTCCCAAGTGGCTGGGACCACAGGTGCCTGCCATAACACCCGGCTATTTTTTTTGTTGCAGTTCTTGTTGTTTAGCTGGCCCAGGCTGTTTTCGAGCCCACCAGCCTGGGTATATGTGGCCGGTGCCCTACCCACTAAGCTACGGACACTGCTCTAAATTACCTTTTCACCCTGAAGATGATGAAAAAAGAGAAGTTAGACAGATTCCTCTCAAGTTCTGATCAGTCAGGCCTTCCTGCTGCAAGTATCTTTATTCCATGTTCTAAAACTCAGCTTAGATCCACTGTAAAGGGCTTCCCCAACCCAAGAGAAAATCCTCAAAGATTTACCAGGGAATTTAGAATCCTTACAGGAGCTTACAATTCAGGACTTCTTGACTTTTAGCAATTTATTAACATGATATCGGTACCTGGTGAAGCTCGAAAATGGATAGCAGCAGCAGAATAGGACAAACCTAAGGAGGATAGGAAAGACCCCCAAAACTTCCTCAGGAGAAGGGCTAAAAAGAAACAGGAAATTTGCCAAAAAACTTTTAGATCCAATTATTAATATTTTTCCATAAAAATTAATTGGTTCATTACACAATTTTGCAGATGAAAAAAGGACAAACCAGTTTCAGATCACAGAACTCCCTTAGAAATACTGTGAATCATTCTGCGCTCAAAATACAGCAAGGAGTATTTCCTGCAGGGGCTGGAGTGGCATTAACTGTGCTATTTATAAGTGGACTCTGTCATAAACATAAACCTGGATAGGAGGTCACAGCTGTGGCTGAACTGGTAGCCCTAGCTGAACATATTAAGCAGACTCCAGAGCAAGAAAAAATCCACAAGGCTAACAAGCTATCTCTCTCCAGTTATAACAGTTACAGAAGGCCAGGAACAAAGGGTCCTTCTTTTTTATTTAATATCACAACCAAGAGATTCTAGAACAAGGAATTCTTTCCCTGAGACGTCTGCCTTCCTTGCAAACAACCGAGACACGGGAAAAGAGATTATCTACATCTATATCAGTCTACCAATAAGCCTACTGCTTTCAGGCCAGACTGTTCTGCTACTAGAGGAAGTTCAAAAGATCTTAGCTCTCATAATGATAATCAATATTGATGCAATTCCAAAGTATTTTTTGGTAAATTGCTCCCTGTAATCCTTAAATAAACATGGCGAAGGGGACTCTTGTATAATCCTGGCAGATACTGGAGCCTCTTTATCAACCATAAACCACTTTAATAAACCAACAAATCCCTCAAAGTAAAGAGGTGATATCTGTGGTAGGGGTTTTGAATTAAGTTCAAGAGGTTCCCATATCTGAATCCATCCAATTGACTTTGGGACTATTTTCAGAAAAACATACCTTTTTACTATGTGATACCGCTCCAGTAAACTGGATAGGGTGAGACTTACTTTCAAAACTAAAAGGGCATATAAAACTATTCTCAGAGAGAGAAATAAGAGTTTCTTGACTCTTCTGAACCAGAACTGTTATGCTCTCTACAGGCAGAAATTGATAAGAGTGAAACTCAGGTCTGTAATACCCATGACCTCACCAAAATACCTAAATGGGTCTCTTCCTCAACTGAAACAGGAAGAATTGAAAAGTGTGGAACCTACAAATATCCAAATCATTCTAAATCTTTGTCTAAATTACCCTAATATCCATTAAAATCCAAGCAATCCAAGGGCTTTCACCAATTGCAGAAAATTTAATTAAGCAAAGACTTAAACTTCATGTACCAGTCCCTGTAACACTCCAATCTTATCATTTAAAAAACCCAATGGATGAGGTTCAAGATTTACAGGCTATTAAAATTGTAATACCAAGGTTTTCTGTAGTCCCAAATCTTAATACTTCATTATCTCATGTTTCTGCCGTTTTAAAGTGGTTCATGGTAACAGAGCTCTGCTCTGCCTTCTTTAGCATTCCAGTTGATAAAGAGAGTCAATAGTGGTTTGCCTTTGCGTGGGAAAATCAGTAGAACATCCAGGCTGTAATGCCACAAGGGTTTACTACAGTCCCTTCGTATTTTTCCCAGACATTGCATAAACACTTACCCCTGCACTTTCCTCAACCCTGCTTTTATTCAGTAGGTAGGTGACCTGTTGCTATACTCTCTCACTAAAGTATAATGGACTTTTGTAGAGACTCACTCATAAAGGTGACAAAGCTTTGATGGTAAAACTTCAAGAGAAAAAGTGTACAATTTGGGACAGGATGTGACTCCTGAAAGGATTCCTTTCTTACCTGAGAGAAGAAAAACTATTCAAAGTTTTCCTTTGCTGGCAACCAAAGACAATTAAGTGGTTACCTTGAACCTGCAGACCTCGGGTCCCGAATTTTTCCTTAATAGCTTCACCATTGTATGAGTTCACTAGAAACACAGTGCCAGAGCCTTTACCTTGGAAAGACAGTCATGAGCAGGTTTTTACCCAAATAAAACTGGTCTTACAATAGTCCCCAGCTTTAGGACTTCCATATTATACTAAAGCTTATTATCTAGTTCGTTCAGATTATAATTAGGCACTAGGAGTTCTTAGCCAAGACCACGAGAGAATACACAGGCCTACTGCACGATATAGCCTGTGATGAGACAAATAACTCAGGAATAGCCAAATTGCTTAAAAGCAGCAGCCGCTGCTGCAGCCAAGTTGGTAGAAGCTTCATCTGAACTGGTTTTAGTGCATAAACTTAATTTGCAAGTTGCACATGCCATGGAAAGTCTTTATTAAATTCTAACCAAACTTAGCATTTTTCAGCAAGTAGACTAATATGTTATGGAATTCTTCTGTCTCCTTCTAATCTCCCACTTAACCCTGCTAGTCTATTAACTCTGCCTGATGATGGTAAAGACCAGAATTATGAAAGTGTAGTATCAGAAGTAGTGGTCTCTTGTGTTGATTTATAAGAAGAATCCTGAGTTAATATTGTTGTGGATAGGTGCTATGCCAAAAACTCAGAAGGAAAATATCAGGCAGGGTAGCTGTTACCACTCAAAATGAGTGAATAGAGAAGCGAATGTTTCCTCAATTTAAGTCAGCTCAACCCTCCGAAGGTTTTGCTCTCATCTGAGCTTGTCATATAGTTAAGGACAAGTCACTCAATACTGACACAGAGAGCAGACTATACTTTTGGAGTTGTACAAGATTTTGGCATGTTACAGAAACAGAAAGAGTTTCTCGCCTTGGTGCCCGTAGTACAGTGGTTACGGCGCTGGCCACATGCACCAAGGGTGGCAAGTTTGAACCCAGCCTGGGCCTGCTAAACAACAATGACAAGTGCAACAAAAAATAGCCAGGTGTTGTGGCGGCCACCTGTAGTCCAGGCTACTTGGGAGGCTGAGGCAAGAGAATCGCTTAAGCCCAGGAGTTTGAGGTTGCTGTGAGCTGTAATGCCACAGCACTCTACCGAGGGGAACATAGTGAGACTCTGTCTCAAAAAAAAAAAAAAAAAAAAAAAGTTTCTCACTTCTAGTATGACCCCCCATCAAAAACAAATTCCAAACAGATAAACTCTTTTCTGCTCTCCTGTTACTATTATTAAGATTGAAGCTTATAGCTGTAAACTGAACATGAATAGCAAATGAATACCTTTCCAGATTTTTCTGCTAACATAGGATAGGCAATTTGAATGAATTCCATAAGATTTCTGGAAATCTTTTTGCCCTGGGTAGAGTGCCATGGTGTTATAGCTCACAGCAAACTCAAACTGTTGGGCTCAAGCAATCCTTCTGAGTAGCTCAAGTCCCTCCTGAGTAGCTGGGACTACAAGTGCCCACCACAATGCACAGCTAGTTTTTCTATTTTTAGTAGAGATGGGGTCTTACTCTTGCTCAGGTTGGTCTTGAACTCCTGAGCTCAGGTGATCCACCCATCTTAGCCTCCCAGAGTGCTAGTATTAGAGGCATAAGCCACAATGCCTGGCCAGGAATTCCATAAGAGTGATTGAAGTTTCAGTTCCTACATGATGACCTACTTAATAAACAGTACAATGTATCTGATTTGGAAGAACAAAATTGGTACCTGAAAGGATGTAAATTCGATGTTAAAGACAAAGTCATGGAAGACCCAATGCCTGCCTGGTCCTTCCAGAGTGTTTAAAGCTTTCCTTGTGGGCAGTACCTGTAGCTTAATGGATAGGGTGCCTACCCATACACCGAGGCTAGCAGGTTAGAATTTGGCTGGGGCCAGCTAAAACAACAATGGTGAAAGAAAAAGAAAAAATAGTCGGGTGTTGTGGCAGGTGCCTGTAGTCCCAGCTACTTGAGAGGCTGAGGCAAGAGAATCGCTTAAGCCCAACAGTTGGAGGTTGCTGTGAGCTGTGATGCCACGGCACTCTACCGAGGGGAACAGCTTGAGACTCTGTATCAAAAATAAAAAAGCTTTCATTGTTAAAAGTCCTGACTTCCACAACTCATTATGAAACAGGAAAAATGATTAATTATTAAAAAAAAATTGGTGAGGTGATTACTCCAAAATTGCTAAGTCTAGAACCAGTGTTTGGTTTATCAAACTTACAATCCTGGGAAAACAATAAAAAATTCAGATTGTGTAATTTTGCCAGCTGATGGACCATTTGAACATTTACAAATGGGTGTCATTCAGTTGCTATCCTCAATAGAGCATCAGTGTGTTCCTTTAATAGTTTGTTTATTTTCTGGTTGGATAGAGGCATTCCATGGAGGAAAGTGAATGCTGTGATAGTAGCTAAGAAATGATTAGGAAATGTATTTCCATTATGGGGCTTGCCCAAAGAAACCTCCAACAATAGGGGAAATCATTTTGCTGGACAAGTTATAAAGCCGTTAAATAAAGTGTTAAGAATACAATGGCACTGCCATTGACCCTATCATCCCCAATCTTCTGGAAAGGTAAAAAGAACGAATAGCATTTTAAAACTAAAATGAGGCCAGGTACAGTGGCTCATCCCTATAATCCCAGCACTTTGAGAGGCTAAGGAAAAAGGAATGGTTGAAGCTAGGAGTTTGAGACTAGCCTGGGCAGCAGAGCAAGATCCCATCTGTATTAAAAATAGATGAAAAATTAGCTAGGTATGATGATGCACACCTGTAGTCATAGATCTACTTGGGAGGATGAGGTGGGAGGATTGCTCAGTCCAGTAACTTGAGACTTCAGTGAGCTATGATATGATTGTGACACTGCACTCCAGACTGGGTGGAAGAGTGAGTCTCTGTCTTTTAAAAAAAACCCAAACCAACACAAAAACAACAACAAAACCCAAGAACTTGAAGTTGGCAAAGTTAATTGAATAAATTGGGTTGCCTTGGCTAAAGGTACTACCACTGGCTTTAACATCAATCTCATCTACTCCCACTAAAAAACATAAATTGAAATGAAATAGTAACTGGAAGGTTTATACCTCTAATAAAAGAACCTCATACAGCTCTTGTTCTTCTAAACTCTAATATGACTAAATAATGCAAGGCTTTAATGCATTAAGCCAAAGTATATTTTTACCAAGTAATGGAAGCTTTTCATGATCCACCAATTGAGGATAATCAAACACTTCATTTTTATGGATTAGCTTTAAATTCCATATGACTAGTACCCACTACTGCCAAGAGTGAGCCCCTAGGAACTCTACCAGAGTCTTTTCCCACTGGAAAATGGAAAATAGTTTTTCTTCATCTATTTTAAGATTGGGTCTAGAACCTAGAGATTGGGTCTTCTAAAAATAACATCAGAGGAAGACTGCCCTTGAACCCAACTGGAAGGACCATACCAAGTTCTCCTCATCACCCACACTGCAATGAAACTTCAGAGCCTTGAACTACATCTCACTACTCAAAAGAGCCCCTTCAAGACTCCTGGAATAGTTTACCTGTTGGAGACTTTAAGGTAAAGTTGACCAGGAGAATTTCTCCTCAGAAGCAGATGGCATCCTAGATGTGGACAGCTTTCCCAAGATCTCAGATCAAGACTTTCTACCATCATGAAAGTCTTAGGCCAGCTGTTCAAACCATGTTCAAATAAGGTAGATACTCAGCTATAACCAATCCAGGTGTTTTTGCACCCACTTCTGTTTTCTGTACATCACTTTCCTTTTTCTGCCCATAAATCTAATCCAATTATGTGCCAGCCCCAAGAGTCTCTCTGAATCTGTTCTGATTCTAAGGGCTGCCTGATTCCTGAATCATTTAATTATTTTCTTTCTCAATGAAACTCTGTTAAACATAATTTGTCTAAAGTTTTTCTTTTTATTTATTTATTTTTTAGAGACAGAGTCTCACTTTATCACCCTCAGTAGAGTGCAGTGGTATCACAGCTCACAGCAAACTCCAACTCCTGGGCTTAAGCGATTCTCTTGCCTCAGCCTCTCAAGTAGCTGGGACTACAGGCACCTGCCACAATGCTCAGCTATTTTTTGTTGCAGTTTGGCTGGGGCAGGGTTCGAACCCACCATCCTCGGTATATGGGGCCAGCGCTCTACGCACTGAGCCATAGGCACCACCCCCCCTTAAAGTTTTTCTTTTAACAATAGTCATAGACAATGCTTTATTGAATAGAAAGTGAAGTAATAAAGCATGTGGGTAAAAATACAAGGACTTTGAGTTGAAAAATAAGTCCCTCTCCCAGCTCTCTTAGCAACTCAAAGAGTAGCCAGAAAGGATATTGAACTTTATCTATCAAAGGAAATCAGTAAGACAAGACTAAATCTTGTAGCTGTAAATAAACAAAACCTTAATGGATACTTCATAAAACTTCTAATTACTGGCAGCCTATTTTCCACCCTTGGCCTGGGAAATATTTACAGAGGAATGCTTCAGCCAAGAATCCATCCATCCTTCAGCCTCTTTCCCAACACAGGTAAAAGGTATAAATTCATGTGTGACAGGGAGATTATAAATAACATAGTTGCCCTGTTAAAAAACTAAATAACAAAATACTGATTAATACGTCAATTCAGCAAAGAAAGTCTGCCTTCTGTATCTTTTAATAATTTAGGGCTCAGAATCTTCTGAATGCCTTTCTGGACCCTTCAGAAATATGTAGAGATTTCCGTCTCTGGTTTTTAAGTCATAGCATGTGTTACTGGGAATTTGAAGAGCTTTTCCATGGCTCCTTCCTTCCTCACATTGAGTTCCTAGTGGGTTGGGACTAAGCCATATTTTTTCTGGCCTTTAACAAGAAACAAAAAACAAAAAAAAAGAAAGAGAAAAAAAAGAGAGTCCACATGTCTTAGGACACAGTGAGTTCTTTGAAACCAAATGGAAGCAGAATTAATGCCCAATCTTTTAAGTGTGTCATGGATTGATGAGTCAACATTTGAAAAGTGCTTGCAAGTTCTTAGATGAAAGACCACAGATCTGCATAAAGTATTATCATTATAAAAATAACTCAATTCTCTGGTGGCTTTTTTTTTTAAAGGAATGTTCTTTTGGTTGCTATTTGTAACGAATTTTTTCTTTAAAAAATAATGAAAATCTCCCAAAGTGGGATATTCTTGTACTTTTCTTGGTTTAAAAAAAAAAAAAAAGAGTGGATATTGAGCAATGCCTTTGAGAATGCTCAAGGTACTGCCTGGATATAATGTTGGAGAACTGTAAGAGACACTTTTTAAAAAATTTTACAATCATACTTAATGATCTATAAAAAGAAAATTTATAATCACATTTTCTTCTTTTTTCCTATTCAATATTAAGGGACCCTTGTTCTCCATGATCACAAAATAAAACAGAATTCTTTCTCATGTTCTTTATGTGTTCCCTATCATTCTTTTTTTTTTTTTTTTTTTAAGAGAAGTGGTATTCTACAAATAGGGTGTCCAGAAGAAGGAAGGTACTTAACCAGTATAACTAGACTGACTTATGTCAGAAATGGATTAGTTATTGAAACTTTGATTTATCTAACACTTTTCATAGCATCCTGATGAAACAGAGAATAAGATATTACTGTATCAAACAGTTGCTTGGAAAAATCATTTTAAGTATTTTCTTACCCTTTGTTAATGTGTTAAATAAGTAATATAATAAATCGACCACAGGAAATGAAATTTGTTCTTTATGATCCACAAATAACTGCTCAGATTCTTCAGGTTGATCATTTACTTCTCCTGAGCAAACCAGATAGGAAGGAAGAGAAAGGTGATATGAAAAGCAGCAGTTTACTCTCCTCTTTGTTCCTTCTTTCAACTTCAGCAGAGTCCTTAGCTCTTTCTCAGAGTTGCCGCCTAACCACCCACGCAATTGTAATTTATTAAGTTATGCTCCAGCTCAGACAATGTCAGGTACTTTCCAAAGTGATGAGATAAAGACCACACCACATAGTCCAAAGAATTCTGGAATCAGGACTTTAAAATTATATTCCTGGTCAAAAGGTATAACGCTGTCTTTCATATTCTTTCAAATAAGAGAAATAAAAATAGAGGTTTCGGGAAAGTATTCAAGTATTTGAGCAGGGAGGTTTCTCCTAAGTTTCCTTTGGCCACCTAGCCAAAGCATTTTTGACAGATAATTGGACTAAAAATTGTGCCCCTGGAAACGATCAGCCAGTACTCCCACCCATTAATTAGGTGATTCATTTTCATTTTTTTCCTCCTGGTTTTTTTCCCCCGTATCCTTTTCCCACCCTTTCCTTGTAACTTTTTCTTTGAATCATCTATACCTCTGCTATCCTCCTCAATCTATTTATTTGTGTTATAACTCACTGTCACTGGCTATATTTCCTTTTCTTACTGCCTGTCCTGGCCTCTGGACTCCTCTTTGACAAATCCTCCCACCTTGCTACTTAACCTCCCTGTAAAGACCTCAACCATCTTGCAAATGAGAAAGCTCTCTGGGGGCTTTCCCCTGACTGCTCCGACTTCCAGTGATTTTTATTTCCCTTAAAGTTCTAAGGCACCGATGATCGGTACTGCACAATTAGCACTTAATTACTGTTTGTTAATTCTTCATGTCTTTTCTTTCTGATTGAGTAGGCACCTACTCAAGGACAGGGAATATTTTATCCTGCTCTTGAAAAATATGCTGCCTATGTAAACTTAACAAATAGTTCATGGATTGAGTGGGATGGTGTGCCTATCGCAGGGAAATAAGTTACAGCCTCAATTGGGGATAACAGGATTTGAGGTTGTGTGAGTTTGAGATAGTTAAGCTCTTTTACTCAAGACTAGAGGAGACACACTGGTACAAGAAACTCAATAGGAACACAGCACTTTTGCCTTAAAGAGGCATTTCTATTGCTTCATCAGTTAATGATTCAATATTACGGGGAACTTAGGTTTCAAAATCCTTCCTAGGGGTTCTGAGTACACATCTGAGTTTGAGCCCATTTTTACCATGAAATTGTTCAAGTTGCCATGTAAGGCAAACTTTATTGCCCAGTTTCAGCCTTGGTGAAATGAGGAGGTTAGACAGATGACCTTTAAAAACCAACCAAACAAAACAAAAACAAGACTGAAGAATGACTAGTGCCCCCATTTAGATTTCCGCCAGCCTGTGTGATGGTTAACCCTACCATCAGTCTATTTTAAACACAAGCCCTGCTTAGAGCATCACTTATTCATATACCCAGATAAATGCCACTCCAATAAGACCTGGAGAAGAAAAGTGATATGGGAATTTTAGGCACCACTTTTTCTGTTTCTGGAACTAGAACAATTTACTTCCTATATATAACTTATTGGGTTATAAAAAAAAAAAAAACTAGGAGGAAAAATCTTCAATATCTCATATTTCTTATTACTCTATGAGATACAAGATAGGGGAAAAGACTAACTGAACTTCAGCACCAGCAAATATCAGATAAGCAAAACATTTTTAAGTCTGGAATGATTAGGTTGATAAGGGGTTGCAGAAATTCAAGTGTTCTGGAATGCCAGTCTGACACTCCAACGTTAATAAAAACAGTACATGCCAGAGCTACTTTCTTAAATCAAGCAATCTCTGTGGTAAAGGAAAAGGGATCAAAATATCAAGATGAGCATGCCGTTGGCTTGAGGTATGTGTCAGATTTATTGTGGCCGAGAAGATTAAAATCAGCCACCATTAAGCAGGGTGTGTATATGCCGCATTCAGATGTCAGGGAGTCTGAAAATTATGTGATCAAGCCAGAGAGGTTCCTGGGTAGATGATAAATGAAGGACCTGTTTAGAACAGAAAGACTGAAAAGCAGCCAAGGCCTGTAGATAAAGTGATCGCTCGAGTCGTGGCATTACCTGTGCCTATGGGTAAGAGAGCAAAGCTAAAGATAGCATGATGAATCAGGTCATGTGAAAGGACTATAATAAGAGTGAATAGAAAGGTTGCTGATGCAGGCTCAAAAATATGGTGTCAGGGTGGAGCATCAGAATGCCCTCTAGGCTACAGGAATCGGGAATCACGCCCATGTTATGGAAGAGTTGGGGAGGAAGGCTGAGAGGACTAGAGAGAAAATCAACAGCACACATGTGCACTGAGAAAGAACACTATTTAACTGCTGAAGCAGGGGACTCCGGCTAGCCCAATCAGGTCAGAGGGAGGTGGGTGACAGCCCGACCACTCTTCCCATCCCTCCAAAGGCCAGCCAGCCACAGACAGACCTCAAGTAGGGCAGCAATCCTTTGAAGCCAAAGGCAGGCCTATAAAAACCCAAAAGATGGTGACTTTAGTTTTTCTGGCTCTTCTTTAGAAACCACATAACCACTAACATTCTACTTCTTTTCCCATTTGGCCGACCCACATCCAACTTATATATTCACTCTCCACAACAGTCACAGCATACATGTAGTCATCACCCTCTACCAGGGACCAGTGGTAATTCTTGCTTCAGGCAAAGCTGGGTCACTGCTAAACTGTGGCATCAGCAAGCTTGGTTTCCTGGAATGTGTACAGATCTCTGCCTCTGTGGCCTCTGTGTTCTAATCCCAGTCTCCCTACCACCAGTCCTGGGACCTTGAGGGAAATATCTTACTGTCTTTCAACTCTTTTCATTTATAAGATGATAAAACAAATTCCTGTTGTGTGGGAGTGCTGTGAGGATTGAATGAGATCTGAATATATGCAAAACACTTAGCATGTTTTGGACATGTGATTGACAGTCTAGGAATGGAATGATTATGATTAATCCTCAGTATTCTCCTTTAAGAAAAATTCACGTTTTGAATGTTCTCTTTCTCTTTAAAAAAAAAAAAAAAAAAAAAAATTCCTGGCTTTAAATCCTTCCCCTGCCCAAAGAACAAGTGCCCTATCATGTTCCATCCTTCCGATTAGGAAAGAAATCAATCTGATAATGTCACTAATATCAAAAGGTTACACTTAATATTACAAACTGTAAAAAGCAATGTGTATAATGAGAATGAGGCATAAAGGAATAATCTGTGGAGAGAGATTCACAGCAGATAGGCTGTTCTTAAATGATAATCTATAGATAAATAATCATTCATTCTGCTTCTGGGTAAGACGAGCCTTATCTGGCCTTGCCTCTACATCTCTATATGCTTTCTTTTATACTAATTCAATCTAATTTGAAAGTAAATGGTGTAACCAAAGGCATTACCCACGTCATTCTCCAACGCTGTGCCATCCCACAGCAAATGATTGCCAAGAAATATCAGTAAACTTTTCCAACCCATGTTTCACTCAGACAATGGGCTGAATGGAAACTCAATGAAACAGATAAGGGCTGATGACTCAAGACTCCAAACAAAATTTTGGTTAAATACAGCCGGAGAGGCTAATCACTAGACACACTCCACCCAAGCTAGAAATAGGGCATTCACCAGTAGTTAGTCAACAACTCTCTGCCAGATCAAAAACTTGGAACTTTAGACACATAAAATTAAACCAGGCATTAAGGCTACTGCCACAGCAACATGGATAAATTTAAAAAATACACAGTAAATATTTTGAGAGTAAAAAAAACAGCTTCAGGTCCCAAATGACACTGTTTGCAGTAAGTTTTAAAACATGCCAAGTAATACTAAGTACATGTTTTAAAGCAACATACATATGAAATAAGATAATAAAAATACGTATGAGAATAAAAAAATGATAGTGGTTGCTGGGGAGAGGGGCAGGGAGGAGAACGCAGTTGGGGAAGATAAGACATTGTCCAGACCTGTGTCGTCACACAGAACCCCACATGCCCCATGCTCTGCAGCTCCTGTCTTGAAATCTATTCATCTTTGAACTTAAGCTTTGTAAGTGATGTCCTATGGCATGATGGAGCATGCTTCTGAGCAAAGGAACTACGTGAATTATATGTGTTGGCCACTGTTCGTTGCCACCCCATCCACACACTGTGGTGGACAGCCCATGAGTAAAGAATTCTGGTGGACCCACATGCGTGGGAGTTGGACGAGATGCCAAGTGAGTATGAGGTAGCTGTGTTACATCTGAGACTGAAGAAGCAGAAATGTTGACAGCCCTGAGAGGCTCTGCTTTCCATTTGAACCAGGACACTCTTCAAATGCAGAAAGAAGACAGGGGCAAGAAGACAGCAAAAGCATTTTAAGAAACACTAATGACCAGGAAACCTTATCATAGAATTTCTTATTCTTGTTACATCCCTGTATTAGAAAATGAAAATGTGTACTGAAAATGATGGCACAGGAGGAAAGAGAAAGATAAGGTAACTCATAGTTTATTCATCAGTAAGCTGACGGTAGAGAGGGTTGGTAGAATGCATGTTTATCAAGAAGAAGAATAAAAAGTTGTGTCAGTTTTGTGTAGCCTGTCACTGTTCCGGTAAGAAAAAAATACATATGTACGTATGAGCTATGAAAAATGATATAATTTCAATGACTGTATATCAGTTAAATGTCCTTATATTTACACTTAAAATGAACTTTGTACTATATAAAGATGAGTGGTAAAACTCAAGCTAATAATTCTTAAATTTCTCTTTACTTAGAATAACACTAAATAGCAAATAAAACCCATTGTAACAGCTGAGAAAGACTGAGAATGGCAGGGAAAAGCTTTATAGTAATACTTCTCAAGGTACTTTTCCCTGCTTCTGAAGAGGGGTCCCACATTTTCATTAGCTCGGAGCCCCACCAATTATGGAGCCAGCTCAGTAATGCTAAACGACCCAGGTCTCCCCAAATGGAAGTCTGGCTTCTAATCATCTGAAATGAGTGTTCAAAATTAATTGATTTTATTTGTATGTAGGTGCACCTCGTGGCCAGCATCATAGAAAGTGTAGTTTTGAATACATCCTTTGAAAAGAAGGAAAAATTGATAAGTTCATGCCATGCTGAAGGCAGGGAAGAAATCTAATTGAAATAGCGACTTCCTTTCCTAATGTTATTTGACAATGTTAATCACATTTTCTTCCGAAGCCAGTTTTTCCCTGAATATCAGTAAGTAGATATGGTGATTCTTTTTTGTAAAAGTGCCTCGGATACCTTCGTAAGAATGTGTGTGTATGTCTGTATGCACTACACACTCAACACAGGGGTCTCAGAATAGAACCACAGTCCCCTCTGAAGCCTCACTCTCTGTCAGTACCTCCTTAGGGCCTCTCCCCCAGGGTCCCAGGTTTTACCTTTATTTATCCTACTTAGTGCATTTCAGAAACATTTCTCAAATGGCTCAAAAGCCAAGGAGCCATGTGATGTGGACCTGAAATTGAATGAAAAATGGTTTTGAAATAGAGTTTTTCCAAAGTCAGAAAGCACGGTCCTTGTGATCAAGTGATTTGCAGGGTTTCTGTCTCTAAGCTAACCACCCTCCGCACACTGGTCAGTCGCACTGCATCTGGTACATGTCAGTCTGGAAAGAAGATGAGGTCACCTATTGCCTCCAAACTGCTTTACTAGGAAACAAGTGACATGGGCCTGCCTGTCCTGGCTGTTACGGTTATTAATGCTAATGGAGCTTAGGAATTACTGATTTTTGGTTAACTGTTTTATCCAGCTCTGGGTTTATTTGCAGCTTTAGAATTTTTCCTTAATAAATAATCAACAAATTCTTAAATTGGTGGTCATTGTCTGTAGGCAAACCTCCAGAGTGTTCTGTTAGGATGGAAAACAGCCAGGGGAGCATGGTTTGAGGAAACAGGAAGGATTTATATTATAAACATGTTACTGTCCAGCCTCTCATTTTCCTGGCTGGTCTGAAGTTATAGCTTTATTTGATACTTTGACATGGTTGAAATGAAAGGCAACTGGCTTAAATTATCCAGTTACAGGGAAGTAACTGCACCCAGTATATAAAAAGCCAGGTTCATTCACGAAGAAATGTTCGTTCCTTGATGTTCTGAGTAAGAACAGATCTTATCAGGGCTGAGGACTTTCTGGAGGATGATAAGGGGTGAGGACCATGACCACGGTTTCATTCCTAAGTACAGGCCAAGTTGTTTAGAAGTGGAACATTCAGCCATTCTGCCAAACTAAGACATTACACAGAAAGACAAATCCATTTTTCAGAATATAAGGTGAATTTTATCACTTTTAATGCATATTTGAAGAATTTGGGGTGAGGAAAATAGGGAGAATGCCTCGGATACAATATTTTCTTTTCCTTTGCAAATCTTATGAACAGGCGGACTTATGTGTAGACTGCCGAGGCTGACATTGAAGTGACCTCTGAAAGCAAACACCCCAGTGAAACTGTTATGTAAACTGAAATGGCGAGACATTCCAGGCCACCACAGCATAGAGAAGGCTTTGCTAATGACCTGGCACCTGGAAGTAACAAGTACTCTGAACAGCAAAGGGAAGGATGCAAATTCCCTCCAATTTTACATAAAGGGCACAAAGGGTTGAATAAAATTTTGTTAAGTAATGGAGATCCAAAAGAGTTCAAAAATTCAGAGAAGGGCTTTAAAAACTTGGTAGAGAATAAACGGAAGACTTCGCTATTTCAAATTGGAATGGTAGGAACTAAATTTAATCAAAATTGCAGGCAGCAGACTGAAAAGTATATAATACAATATGGACTAATGTGTCCTTAGCTCATCTTCACTAAATGAGATTAGCTTCCAATAGCATCATAATCAGATCTTGGAATTTTGCTGGGTTAGATCTATGTCCAAAGGACATACAGCCAAAAATAAGTTTGATGCATTTCACACCAACATTTTGACTTATTTAAGTAAAGCTGCTAATAAAAAATCCTCACATTTTATAAACTGATAATAAGTCATCAAACTCTTCAAAACCTTTTAAGTAAATAGTCTATAAAAATCCGATTTGAACCGTGGTTGCATTGATTCAGGTTATATTTAAAATCAACCAATGAGCTTTATTTGTAAAACCAATGATTTGGTTTTAAAAAGCCATACATTTGATGAGCTTCACGCCAAAAATTTGCATATTCAAATGAGCTGCTGTGTGAAAAAGCCTCAAATTCTATAAACTGAGGTCATCAATCTCGGCTAAGGCCTTTTCTTAAAGTAAACAATCTAAAATATTCTTTTTAAAAAGTGGCTTCCCTGATGCTTGTTACATTTTTAATGAACTAATAGGCTTTATTTGTAAAATTAAAAAATTTGGTTTACAAATACCACGAGGCCTGGGTAGAATCATCAGAGAGGAGTCCTGTATTTCCTTTGTGCATGAGAGTTAATAGGATTAAGGCCTGAAGAATTGAATAAAACCCTGAGCTGGTTAAGATGGATGTATCGCATTTTAGGGTTCCCATTTCATAACCGGCATGTCCCACATTTCACAAAATAAAACACACTGCTGAGCTTATTTAAATGATTCTTCAGAAATACGGTCATTTCGGAAAACCTTAAAAGGGAACGCGTGTCCATTTCCTCTCCCGAGCCATATGGCTCTTTGTGTACTCTGCCTGCCTGGCTTCGGGCTGACTCCGGCTTCCCTGTCAGCAATTCCCTGCTATGGTCCAGTTATGTGGAAAAGAGAGGAGAGACTTTTGTGCTCGAAGAATTTTTGCCCATGAATTAATAATTTCTAACTTTCACAATGATGCAATTTGCACTGGCCTTAAGCGTCTGTAAAATGTAGTGAATCTAGGCTAAAATGCCAAAGACCTGTTAGCTTCCTCCAGATCACGTGATGGAACTGGGGGTCTGCTGCGTTCTGCTATCAAGGTGGTTATTATCAAGTATAATTTGTGGTTGGGAATGTTTGGCATTCCTGTCTAGCAGTAGCCCAGATTGTTTAGAGTAGATTTTTACATAGGAGTTCCAACATCTGTCCGTTTCAGGTCGGATTTCTGTGAGAACCTATGCATGTAGTCTCTAAACATACCCAGCTGTCCGCGATTAAATAGGAATGGTTTCTTGCATTACAGTGACAACAAAGGGTCAAGTTTAAAATTAAGAATATAAAAATGAGGCTAAGAATGGTAAGCAAAATGCATCCCCTCTCTCCAAAATGCCAAGTAATGTTACCAATTAAGAGTGGGCTTGAAGGCTGGTTATCCTAGCAAAAGAATCATTAATTAGCAATTTATAACACAAATATGCCTATGGACTAAAATGCTACATTTCAATTTCATTAGAGATTCCTTTCATTTGTAATTCCTCTGTAACAGTAATCCAGTTCGTTTGAAGTGAAGAGCGCTGTATATAAAATTGCAAAGAAACATAACATCGAATTTTGGAAAGGAAGTTAACGAAGAATTAAAACAAGCTGTGATGATCTTAACAAAGACACACAAAACCTGTTACTAGGAAGAGTTATTTGGCCAAATTTCCTGTTTTTCCCTAAGTCCTGGTTTGTTTTAAATATGTCGTCAGCACACAGTTTATGTGTATCACTGTCGGTTCCCGTTTCTACGTGTAAAATCCAGAGCTGTTCCCCAGGACTTCTTATTTAAAGGTATTCCAAACAGTATGGATTTTCTCTTTCTTCTCCAGTTTGTGGCCCTCACTCTAGTTAACTAGAGACAATAAGCTATGGATTTAAATAGCTGAAAATTAGTATTAAACACTAGACAATCACTCAAGTGTGGGTTAATGAAGGAGTCATAAAATGAAGCTCGGATAAAATATCTCTTTAACCCTAAGCAATTTTAGTACAAGATTCCAGAAATCAACACGGACTAGTACAAAGCACATCAAATCAAAGCCACACAAATGCTGCTGATGGTTCTTTGTTTTGTTTTATTCACATTTATAAAAGGTCTCCTCTGCAAAGACATTATCTGGCTCTAACAGCAACCTATTATAAAATTAAAATAACTGAATCATACCATTGTGTGTGAAATGCAGGGAAATAAAAATGCCTCCCTTGGGAAAAAAGTATAAAACATTAACATTTTTCTAAGTATTTTATAAATTATGCTGCTTTATTAAACACATACCATTAGAAGTCTCTTCTATTACTGACAACACTTCTCTTAATGGTCTTTACGTGTTTAAATAAATGGCTCCTGAAAATGTGCATTTATATTATATAAATAAAGCCTTAATTAATATAAACATACCCAGATATAAACTTTTTAGAAATGTCAGCGTAAAACTTTCCAGTCTAAATAAATCCTCTTATGAATGGTCCAGCAAAGCAATTTTTAATGCATTTTTTTCCCTCTAAAGAGCTCATAGAGATTTCCAGGCACAATCCAAAAGAGAAACCAAAATAGCTTTGATGAAGACTGAATGTCTCATTCATGTAATAAGCAACTTTAAGTGATGTCCAGTAGATGGAAAATTTTTTAAACCAACTAAGGCCGCGTGACTTTTTTCTTTCTATTACTTACTATTATCTCAAAATTATCCCGATCATTTATTGGTTCTCCTGTTTTATTGTTTGTATCCCCAACTTGAATTGTAATCTTTCTGAGATTAAAGACCATATATGTCTTGTTCTCTGTTCTATCTCTAATACTTAGCATAGCACTAGGGACACAGCAGATGTAAAACGTGACCTATTGAGGAATTAATTCGTGAACGTACTTATAGGATAAGGCTAAAACAACTCAATTACTTCAATGCACTTCACTTCGTCCAAATTGGCCCATGTGACAGAGTACCCAGCTATTTTCCCCCTTCTTTCTGCTGAATTCAGGGCCATCTAGAATGAAGAGCTCATTTTCCAGCCTTCCTTGCAGCTAAGTGTCACTAGGTTTGAACTAATAGGACAGCAAAAGTATTCTGTGGCAGATTTAGGAAAGCTCCTTGAAAGACAGCTGGTGCAAGCCCTTCACCCCTTCTTCTTCCTCCCTTTCTCCATCCTCCTGCCTAGAAACTGCACATGGAGCTGGAGCTCCCACAGCCACTGTGGACATGGGCTGACCTTGAGAATGAAAATCATATGCTAGGATAGTAGAGCAGCAGTAGAGAGAAGGCCTGTAATCCTGCCACTGCAGAGTCCCATTCTGCCCCGGCCTCCCTACCTCTGCCCTTCTTTAACACAGAGGGAGAAATAAACTTCGCTACTACTTAAGTCATTTATTATTTTTAGTTTTCTGTCACGTGCCACCAAGTCAATTTTTGCTATTCTGTTTTTGAAAGTAATTTCAAAACAGTATGTGTTTTGGAAAGTAATTTCAAAAACAGGCCATGTAGGCCTTATGTGTGTCTTTTAAAATTTATTATTCGTTAAACATACTAAGAACTCATTCCACATACTTCATCCCCAGAATTAAGTCTGATACCGTGGGAGAAGTAACATTGTCCTTAAGACACTAAGAATTTTGCCAGTGAAAAGGATGCGCAAACACCATCCATTCCCTCTTCCTAGCACACCCACCCAGAGCAAACAACACAAAACACCAAAGAACAAAGTGCAAAAATTTTGATGCAGATATGGAAGGAATTTAGAAATCAAAGAATCAGGGAGGATGGGAGTTCTCAGAGAAGGTTCCAGAGAGGAGCTGGCCCTTGAGGTGGGCCTTACAGGAAAGGCAGAACCTGGAGAAACAGTGGAAACTGGTGGGGTGGGGACCAGCAGCGGGGAAACCACAATTTCAGTAATGAACACAGCATGTTCAAAGAGACTGGAAGGAGGTCAACCAGATGTGTGGGCTCTCCCTTTTCTCAGAACACGCTCTCTCAGCCTGGAAGACAGTCCTCCCGTAAGGGATGGCTAATCTCCCCATGCATCCCACATTTAGGAGATGAATCTCTGCTTCACATTCTCCCTACTGTGAATCTAACACGTGCCTGCTGAGCCTTCCCCTGAGGTAAACACTAGGCCTAAGACCCCTCCCTACTTTCTTTGGGGATCTTGCTCAGACACCGAGACTGTGGGGGGTGATTGTGAAGAAATATGCTTCTTCGTATGCAACAGGCATATGTGAAGTCTCACTTACACGGTCAGATGAGGTGTTTTAAATTAAACTGTTAGGGAGAAGTGATATGCTCTGCCTCCTATGTCATGAAACATTAATAAAGCAATAGAATGACTAGTCATTGCTTCCAAAGAAGAGTCCAGGGAATATAATTATTCATGAACTAATCTTGACCATAGGATAAAGCAGCAACTTTCCTAATAAGTTCCTTTTCACCTGCTTCTCATAAACAGAACCATTGTTGTTTTTAAAATTCAACCAAACAACAACACCTTTGAGGACCAGAAGAGCACCATCTGGTCTAAGGACAGACTTGGGCACAGTATTCATTCACAGTACGTGTTTTGGAAAGAGCAGGCACTGTTTGGGGCAGTGAGGAGCCCGGATGACATCATTAAATGGAAGGATCACTACAGAGTTAGGCTGAGCCAGGTCTACTATTGGGTATAAATCACTGGCCAATGAGAAGGCCCAAAGTACAATAAGTTACATTACATGTTTTCATATCAAGGGGTTAGAAGCAGTAAATAAAATCTCTGGAATCTGGTCTAAGACAAATGGAACCAAATGACCCTTGTTCCAAAACTGGGCTTTAAATGGCTCCTGAGACCCAGTGTTGGTAACTGGGTGGATCAGGACAGTAGGGGTCAGGTGTGAGGAGGCTCAAGTGCCAGCCTGGCTCTGCCGCCATAGAACTGGTGGACCTCAGTTCTTTATCTGTCAATCAAAGGCGTTCAACTGCAGATGATCCATCCCGTATACCTACCATGGCTCCAACACTGACTGCTTGGCAATAACAGATGAGCACACAGGCAAGAAGAAAATACATTTTTCCCTCTTTATCTTTGTTTCGGCCCATCACCATTTCTCCATATGCCCTAAATCCTGTTAATTCACCAATTAATAAACAGCCATCCTCAGTCCCAGTCTCCTCTCATGCTCAGCAAATTTCATGCTTGTTCAGTGACAGCAGCAGCTGCTGTTCTTCTCAAACCACATCCTTCCCCTTCGTCATGAGGCCTCCTCACTAGCCGCAATTTGCCTTGGCCAGAGCTCCCTCTACGTCAGCTTCACCAGAAACTGCCACCCATATGCAGAGTTCTAGTTCGTTAGCCTCTCTGAAGCAGATCCCGTTGGCCAGAGCAGATTCCAGGTGGTCAAGACCAAAGAATTTCATAGCATTCTGCCAGAATACTGAAGCTGAAAGGGGCCACAAAAAGCATCTACCTTGATTGCCTCCAGTTCGTAGATGAGGAGGGATGCTAATGCCCCAAGTGATTTATGTACCCAATGTGGTCTAGCCAGAGCTAGAACCCAAGTCTCCTTACTCAAAGGCCAGTTACGATTCTGAAATCGACAGAAAGAATACTAGCAAGATCTGAGCTACTGAGACCTAACCCTTTATAGTGGACTCTGATCCAGGCACTTTGCCAAGTGGCTTCTTAAACCTAACATATACAAATGAATTTGGGACCTTCTCTCCAAATCTGCTCCCCTTCCTATCCTCCTTGCCTTAGTCAATGGAACCCCCATTCGTCTCGCTGCTTAGGCCAGAATCTAGGGAATCATCCTTGACATCCCCCTCTTCCTCCTCACATGGCCACAAAAAAGAACACTTCAGTCCTGCCTTCTCCAGAGCCTATATTGCAACTCCCCAATTGTCCCCATCAGCACTGTCTCCATCCTGATCCAACCTGCTGCTGCCTCCTGCCTAGACTGTGGCCACATTTCTGATCTCACTATTCCACTGCCACTGCTCCTGTCCCTGTCAATCGATCTTCCAGCTAGAAGCCAGAGTAATCTTGTAAAACATAAACCAGATCACATCCTGCATACTCTCATGCCACTGCTTTAACCCATTAGTTTTCCCAATACATTTTAGGGCAAAACTCAGTTGTATGTAAGGGCCTGCCTGCTCTGGTTCCCTCATGATGTCTCTAATCTCATTTCACCCTAATCTTCCCATAGGTCACTAAGTTCTATGAATACTTCTTTTGGTTCCTCTAAAGTTTCAAGTTCTTTCCAATCACAAGCTGCCCCTCTGTACAAAATTCTCTTCTTTTTACTCCTGGCCTGGCTCAGGACCCACTGCCCTTCAGATCTCAGCTTGCATATCACTCTCTCAGAGTCACCTTCCCTAAGACCCTGCCAGGAGCCTCTCTCTGTATTTCTCTTGTATAGCATTTACCAGTTTTTGTTTAGTAACTATCTCCTCAAACAGTCTATAAGCCCCTTGAAGACAGGGACAAAATCTATTTGTTCATCGTTATAGCCAGAGAACTTAGTGTCAGGTACAGGGTCTTAAATAAATGTTTGTTGAATTTATTTCTTTATTAGTTTACAGACTAATGAATAGGCAAAATATTGTCTGCTATTTACAGATAAGCAAACAAAAGCATAGAGGGCTTAAGCAGCTTGTCCCAGACTTAGAACCAGTTAGAAGCAGAGGAGAAATTCCAACATAGGCTATCTGACCCCAAAGCCCATGTTCTTAACTCTTATCAGATTACACCAGAATGGAGCAGGCTGAGAGATATAAGAGATAGTGAGGTTTACTTGATTTATTTGGAACAAATGGAGTCTGGGAAAGGCTGAAAATGCCCCTCCTCAAAGATATCCGTATCCAAATTCCTGGAACTTGTGAATGTTACTTTTCATGGGATAAAAGAAAAAAAAAAAAAGAAAGAAAAGAAAAGAAAGGGAAGTCTTAGCAAGATGTAATTAAGTCATCAAGTTAAGGATCTTGAGTTAGGCAGATTATCTTGGATTATCTGAGCGGGCCCTAAACGCAGTCACAAGCATCCTTACAAAAGGAAGGGAGAGGGAGATTGGACAAAGGAGCCAGGGGTGTGAATACAGTGTAGAGAGATTTGAAGATCATCTTATTCAGGTGGGCTGCCACAACAAAGTACCACAGACTGTGTGGTTTATAAACAATAGAGATCTACTTCTCACAGTTCTGCATGCTGACAGTAGATCAGTGTGCTGGCAGTCAGGTCCTTGTGGAAAGCCCTCTTCCTGGTTTACAGACCCACTTTCCCATTATACTCTCACATGGTAGAGAACAGAGAGAGAAAACTAATTCTATTCATGAAGACTCCACCCTCAGGACCTAATTACCTCCCCCAAGGCCCCACCTCCTAATATCAACATTGGTGGATTAGGATTTCAACATTTGAATTTTGGGAGGGACACAAATATTCAGCCCATAGCAAAGAGGCTGGTATTGAAGACTGGAATGATGTGGACACAAGCCAAGGAATGCCAGTGTCCTCTAAAAGTGCCTCTGGAAGAGGCAAAGAACAAGATTCTCCCCTAGAGCCTTGGGAGGGAGTATAGCCCTGCCCAGAGCTCCATCTCAGCCCAGTTATACTGATTTCAGACTTCTGGCCTCCAGAACTGTGAGAGAATCCATTTCCATTGTTTTAAGCCACCAAGTTTGTGGTAATTTGTTACAGCAGACACAGGAAACCAACATAGAATCTGTAACGTTATTTTGCTAAAACACATCTGGAAAGGTTTTACTCCCTCCCTACTTCCCCCATCTGCACCACACCACACACTGTTGAGCCACAGATACACACGCACCTCCATTCTTAGCTCTCTCTCTACTGTACATTCCCTGGATCAAGAATCAGCAATGAGGAATCAGAAAATCACACAGCAAAACAGAGCAACAACTAACTATAAGGTTACAAATGCCTTTTTTTATTGTTGTTCAAACTAGGGCTAAAAATGCTTTCTTTTAAATTAGGGCTATAAATACTACAAAGCCCAAGACTTATATGAAAACCAAAAAAAAAAAAAAAATCAAACAACAAAAAAACAATGTCTTAACATCCCTTCCAAAACATTTTTGGATCCAGAGATAGCTGCTGTTTCACCTTTACAATACAGTAAATAATCCATAGTAGATGAACAACTGCTTTAAAATAGCAAAAGAATCAGAATGGATGGCATTAGAAGCCTCATACTCCTAAATTCATCTTTTGCTCTATCTTTAGGTCATATTTCTGCCTCATATACTTGGCTTTGAACTTGGCAGACTGATAACTCACTCTGCTTTAAGATGTTCTATCATTTTACAAGATGCCTACAAATATAAATTTTTAATGACTCATTTTAACATCCTAAGAAGTCAAATAATATTCATAAGGTGAGGGAAACTGTGAAGAAACATGTTTTAACATATTTTCAATATTCTCACCGAGGGGACAGGGGAAAAAGCCCTCTTGCCAGAGCAGCCATCTTTCTATTATTCCATTCAGAGTTTCCAGATGGGAAAGGGATATTAACTTGTTGGAGATTAATCCTGCCAAAGGAAATCGGAAATTTTCAAAGCTGTTGTCAATATGGCTCTGCTGTTTAAGATGAACATTCAGGAGGTGAATTCACAGCAGTTAAAATATGGTTGGAGAAATGACTATAAGAACTGCCGTAACAGAGCATAAACAAGAACTCTAGGTAATGAAAGGGAAAGAGAAAATATGGTTGAGGGAATTACGGGAAGTGACTTAAGTCACTTGCTGAGTCTTGACAGAGGGCAAGTGTAAGAAAATATTCCAGTGTAGGAAAATCTCCTGAGCAAAGATGTTTCTCAGAGAGCCCAGAGCCGCTTTGGGAAGCCGATAGAAAAATTAAGCAGTACCTCACTTATCATAATATATGGGGAGCAAGAAAGAACTTTAAATTCAACTGTCACATTTTATGGATGAGAATCTGAGGCCAGGAAGGGTTAAGTCACTTTCCCAAGGACAAATAGCTGTTTAGTGACCAACCTGGGACATAAACTCAGCCTGTGAGACCCTCCTGTAGTGTCTCCTGTGCCACTAGCTTCTCCACATTGATTTCAGACATCAGAGGTGGAAGTGTGTCTTCCAGCTTAGATAATGACAAGCTAGTTTTTATTTCTTAGAGGCAAATTAATTTTTAAGCACTATGAATATATTATGGGTCACTTCTACCTGATTGCTTTTTACCAGTTCTTTGCGCTACAACAAACAGATGCTGTCCCCCACCATATTCCTGCTCCTTCCTTCCATTACCTCCCCTGATCTCATTGGTGGTAGATAGCTATTTGGCCACTTATTTTCATTAAGACTATCTAGCTTTTATCTAGCCCTTACCAGCCACTCTGAAAACAGTAGCCTATCCCTTTGCTGAGTGTAGACACTGGGGAAGTGTGGGTGTGTGGATGCTAGTCTGTGAGTGTGTGGCCTGAATCAAACACGCCAGATGTGGCCCATGCCCAGCCATTTGTGGCATTAACCTGCCCGCTGCGCCTCCACCCTAGAACAGATGTCTAGACAAGATGGCCTCCCCATGCAGACCTTGGTTCTTGGCCTTTGCTAGACAGAATAACTCAGGGTGGGGACAACGCCAGGCATGAGACCCATGCGTAAGTCCATTGCTGAGGTTCTGATTTTAATGTTTCCCAGTGACAGAAGCACACCTGTCCTTTGTCATATATATTGTTTGAATCTTACCCCAGAATCCCAGAGAGGACACTTGTCTTTGTATAATGTAGTTTATATAAACGAGTAAGTTGCAAATGTATTTTCTTTATCTCTAGGCCATCACTGTGCAAACTCAGTGGGCATTTGGCCCACATGCCAACCACCAATTCTAGGGAAATTAAAAACAAGATCCCTCACAATTTTTAAATGATAAACTAAAAAGGTGATATTCTAAAATCAGCATTTTAAAGAATAAGAATATTAGTGACAGGGATGACATTAATTATAGTATTTAGCTAATGCATATCTGACATTATACAGTGATAAGCCGTTTGTTATAATCTATATAATGACAAACAATTTGAGTAGCCCGGCAGGTAGCTCACTTTCTTACTTTTTGTTTCTTTGAAGATCCTAACCTAAATCTTCCAGTGCTTAGGAAACATATATTGATGAGTGCATTAGATTCAAGAGCTAGAAGGGTTGAATGTTCCACCAGGAAAGAGAGCAACAATTAGATGCCTAATCTACTTTTTGGTTGCTCTTGGCAAGCATGTTCCAACACTTGGACACATTTTTAAAACATAAGCTGTAATATACCATCAGGTTTTTTTTTGCTGTTTGACTAATAAATAAAAAATCCATTCCTTCAACAAACATTAGCTACTGTGACACTGCCAGGTACTGGGAAGACAGTTGGAAACAAGAAGATGGTCTCTGCCCTCACAGACCTATAACGGGATTTCTTAGTATAGCATTAACATCTTAAGTTCTGCCCTAAAATAGCATATCACTTGAGAAGCCCCCTAAGTAATTGAAATGGCTTTTATAGACACTAATTAGTGTCATAAAGATATGCGTTTAACTCATACCACATTCTAAAATCTTTTGTGAGGCACTTTTGCCTCCAGTATGTTTTATGCGGCCTATTTTCTTCACTTTTATAAGAAACTGTCACATTTTTCACTATTTCTTCCAATTATAATCAGGGTCAAGAGGCATAGTACAGACCACCAACTATCCTCCAAAAATAAAACAACGTTGTCTGTCACATTCAAGTGCTACTTCTTTAAGTCATGTGCCAATGTCCCCCCTTGCCTGTTATCACTAATCCCAAGTTACCTTTTTCATTCTCCTTCATGGCTCACAATATAATCATTAACCAAACCAAACAAAGCATTCTTTTCCTATGATGCGGATTTCCAGTGAACAAAAACTCATCAGGCAATCCTTCCTAAGTACTGTGCCTATGCCAAGAGTTGATTCATAATCTGCACATCACAGGTTTTTCTCAAATGTGAAGCAAAAGATCTGCTAGAGTGTACGTGTGACAGTAACAGCTTCTTTGCACTTACTCCATAGATATCATGCACTATCTATTTGATGAGGAATTGTGCTAATAGCCTATTCTTCTTTCTCTAAACATATTTGTCATTAGCTTTGAAGATGACCATAATTATTAAGCTTTGCTTTTCAATAGTAGTATGACTTGTACCCTGTCTTCTCTGTGCGGAGTACAACTCTGAATATTATCTCTGTCATTTTGACCTCTTTTGGGATACCATGGTAAAACTTATCAGTCTCATTTTGAAAAGCACAACTGTGGATTGGATTTATTCTGGGAAAACGTAATAGGTTTACCTCTGTTGTGTTTAAAAATAATAGAAAAGCTTCAATGACTTCATGACATTATTTGATAAAAGGACAGTACACAGTGAAGTGGGGTTGAATGGACTGCTGGTTCAATACAATCTAATTTCAGATATTCATCACTATTCTTTTCTCCTTTTTTGGCTGCTTGTATTAAATCATCTTACTCAAGGAATCATCTGTCCCAGCAGCTACAAATACATATTCTATATTTGTGCTGTAGCCCTATTCACTATTTATAGTTCCAATGATTTTATGAGTTCTAATATTTACTGATTCATTCTATCTCTATTTCTGCCCTTTAACACTAAGCCATTGAGCCATTTTTTTCAGAACTGATCTATAATACCTACACTCAATGAAAATTTATGTGAACAGTAATGGCAAACAATGTAAATATATGTCAGCTGAGATGAACTGCACTCAGCTGACCAAATATTAGCCAATACAAAGTGATTAACAGTCTCTCTAGCCCACATTCAGTCTTAAGAAGATAGATTATTAAGAACAGATTCCTGGCTCGGCGCCTATAGCTCAACTGGCTAAGGCGCCAGCCACGTACACCTAAGGTGGCAGGTTCGAATCCCCAGCCTGGACCCGCCAAACAACAATGACGGCTGCAACCAAAAAAATAGCCGGGTGTTGTGGCGGGCGCCTGTGGTCCCAGCTACTTGGGAGGCGGAGGCAGGAGACTCGCTTGAGCCCAGGAGTAGGAGGTTGCTGTGAGCTGTAATGCTACGGCACTCTACCCAGGGGGACAGCTTGAGGCTCTGTCTCAAAAAAAAAAAAGAACAGATTCCTACAAAATAATATCCATGTTATTTTTAAGTAATAAAATGTGTGTGCATAAAATAACTTCACTGATTTTTCCTCTGAAACTGCCAGAGTACCTGCAGATCCTCTGATGGACTTGGGGGCAGGTAGAAGATCTTGCATGGTCTCCCAGCCACATTGGAAACTCTGCTCTCAGCAAATCAGCTTGCCTTAGGTCTATAGAACTCTCAAGCAAAAGCTGTCATGATTTTAGGCCCCACGATCAACTCAATCTGAACTCTTGAAGACATGTTTATTCCTTACCCTGTGCCCAATTTCCAGCCACTCTCCTTGCTACTCTGGTCTCTACAAACCTCTCCTCAACATCTTGAGTCAGGAAGCTTGGGATAATCCCAGCTAGACTTCTAACACTGAATTAGGGTCAGATCCTACTGCTGTCCTTATAAGGCAGTAGTTCTTAACCTTGGCAAGTCATTAAAGTCACTTGGAGAGCTTTAGAAGATGTCTAAAGCACTGCTGCCTAGACTCCACCCCAGAGCAATTTAATCAGAATCTCTGTGTGGGGTCTAAGTACTTACATTTTATAAAGCTTCCCTGGTGATTCCAATGTGTCACAGGCAGAATGAGGATCATGCAATAAGGTGGCTCGGCCATAGGCATCTTCAAGAGTAGCTACTCAGTTGAGATGCCAATTGGAACACCCTTGTTCTGGATTCATCATATCTTGCCAGAATGACTGTGGCAAGCTCTGTGTTGAATTCTCTGGATCTAGTGGCAATTACTAATCTGGTCCCTTTTACATCTAAGCCAATTGTAGTGTCCCACTTCTGCTTGCCCAATGATTTGGTGACATGCTTCTAGCTGAAGGAATATGAGGAGTAACTTACTGCAGGTGTTTGAAAAAGGTTTCTTCACTGAAGAGAGAGAGAGAGAGAGAGAGACATACTAGGAAGTTCCCAAAATGGTCTTCGCCATCTTTGGCTATGTTACTCTCTCCCTCCCGGACAGTGGTTCTCAACTACATGTGAGAATCACTAGGGCCTTTAAAGTACCAATGCCTGGACTGCACACCACATCACCAAATCACATAAATAACCACCTCCCGGGATGGGAACCAGGCATCAGTGTTATTCAAAATTGGCCCTAATAATCAATACTATAGGACATGCAGTAGCTAGTATGATGACCCATCTATGTTAATTTAGCCACCACTAAAGCTCAGAGCTTGGTTCTGAGCTTCCTGACATCCATTCTTCTCAACAAAGGACTACTTTCTCTCGAGAGTTTACTTTCCGATGGCAGACACAGACTTGAAAAACCAATCATTAAATCACAGTGATATAAGGGCTAGAACAGAAATTGGGAAGAAGTAATGGCCGGTGAAGGTGGGAAGACTTCTCAGAGAAAATTATAATTAAATGAGTTCTGGAGGGATCATCCCCCTCAAAGTGTAAGCAAAAGACATTTTCTTAGATGTAGTGCTTAGAACAGACTCTGTTACACACTGCAGCTCAGTAACTGTCAGTGGTCATCTCTGCGTGTCCCTCACGGGTTCTAAACAGCTAGTAAGATAGGACCAGATTTGTGGGCAAGAGGGATTTTCTCTGATTAGTACTGAGCCAGTGCTCCACTCGACCTCAACAAGCTCATTTGCTTTAGTGCATATTATGTTAATTAACTAGCTAACTTTAAAACCTAATGACTTAATTTTTAAAAATCCATGTCTTCTTGTTGCTTTAAAAGATTTTAATGACTGACTAAAAGGTAACTTTTTACAATTGGAAATACTTCAAAAAGTATTTGAAGATACTACTTCAAAACAATGTTACTGAGTAAAAGGTAACATTTTACAACTGGAAATAACTGCAAAAATATCTGATGCTCTCTGGGAATTGTATTAAGTATATTAAGACTAATATAATAATAATCATTATTTACAATGCATATTTATTGATGCTTTCCTAAGTGCTGGGGACTGCTGTAAATGCCTTACACACATTATCTTGCTTAATCCTAAAACCTACCTGTGGAGTCAGGTTCATCAGTAAAACATTCTTAAAACTAAACCTCAAACAAAATATAGGTTTGTTTTTAAAGTGTAAACTTATCCACAGTGAATGTTAAATGAAAATCTGAGCACCCATTTTCCAGGTCTAAGATACACTTTCTCCTCCGCCCGTCCCTGTTTTAGCATTTCTGAAGTCAGATGCATCTTACAATCACCGTTTACACTTACTCTAACAGTACGGCCCCCCTTCTCCCCAGGTGTTATGAACTTGGCATTAATGCATTTGTGAAAGGGAGAGAGGCGCAGCAGTTATAGTCAGGCTCTGTGTTTTACTCATTAACCAAATATATGCTGATGAGATGGTCTCTTCCACAGGGGGCTTTAAAATGGGAACCCAGTGACTAATGGCAGTATTATATTTCCCCTGGTGCTGGTAGCCAAATAATTCCCACTTTAAACTATAGAAATTATGTGAAACAGTTTGGGCCTGAATGTTAAGACTAAGTGATATGTGCCCGATCCTGCAGGTGGTTTATAGGCAAGATTTATCACTTCGCTTCAGTCCAGAAACCAAGGAAAGAATTAGAAATTCAAGAACACCATTCAAATCCTGGGTCTATCATTAATTTTCTGGGTGCCGTGGGCAGTGACTGAAATGCCCTGGGCTCTCCTTCTTCATCTGTTAAAAGATATCAACTGTCCCTACAGAAGGTCTAAGGATATTAAGAGTAACTAATGAGATTGTTTTGGTTCCAACATACCTCACATATTCTCCCACTCATATCTGTTTCCTCTTTTACCACACACAAAGGCCCCAATCTCCCACCCCATTAATGATTCATTCTATTAAGGAAATCAGCTACTTGCCTACCAGCTAACATAGTTCTGCTTCATTACTTCTTGAATTAATTTCATTTTCTTCAATCAATCCGTAAGAATCTATTCAACTCCAAAAAGGCAGGTATTAAAAAATCAGCAGCAAAAAGGAGCAAGCAGAGTTCAGCGGGCTCATGGCACCAGACCTGTGCGTCCTCCTGTCCCTGGGTTTCCCCACCCAGGCAGCTCCACTGGGCCACTGGAGTCCCTGCTAGCAGCACAAATCAGATCAGGCTAATCCCACACTTACAGTCCACAGAACGAGAGCCAGACTCCACATTGCATCATTTCTTCTTTGTACCCTGTACTCCAGGCATGGCGATTCTTTTCATGACCATGAAATTTGTTCAGGTCTGATCTGAGAATTGTAAAGCTGTATGTGGGAGCAGGGGTGGGGGTGGGGGGCTGACTCCCTAGACCCGAGGAAGAAAAGCCGAGGTCCTGAAGAAACAATAAAGGCCCCTTTCTGGCAAAGGTGACAAGCCATAGCAAATGCAGAGCTTTGTAGTTTCTGGCATCCTGGGGGGTGTGTGTGTGTGTCTGTGTGTGTGTCGAAGAGACAGAGAAAGAGAGAAATAGAGGCCATTAAAACCGAACATACTAACTTTTCCACCACCAAATCTACAGCCTCCCACCACCCACCTCACAGAGGCCTCCTCTTTTACGACAGGGGTGACCTCATGCGCACCCTTCAGACCCACTAGATCCCCCTCAGCACCATCCTGCGACAACTGCTGTAATCATCCCCATCCTCTTCCTCTTCACCCAGGTCAGTCTCCTCAATACAAATGTGTTCCAACGTATTGCGCTCCTAAAACATCCTCAGTTGACCTCACATCCTTTTCCAGTCCTATTTTTGTACTCTTATAGTAGGACTCCTTGAAAGAGCTTCCTATAAGTCACATCTCAACTTTCAATTCCCTCTATTCTCTCCCTAACTCACTCTGTTTAAGCTTTTTCTCCCATCACTCTATCACAATCAGTCTTTTCAAGGTCACCAGTGACCTTCACTGAACCAAATCCCAAAGTCCATTCCCAGTCCTCACATGGTCCACTTCTCAGCAACTGACACTCTGGACTGCCATGGCTCAGTCCTCACACCTCTTCTCTTCTCTTTCTGCCTCCCTCCACGATGTGCTCCTCCAGTGCCATGACTTTAAATGCCATCTGTATCCTAAAAGCCCCCCACATTCATATCTCCATCCATGGACTGCCTCATGACTCTGGCCCCATTGCCATGGAGACGTTTCAAATTCGACAAATTTAAAACCTTAATTTTCTCCTACAAACTAGTTCTTCCCCTGCCCTCCCTATCTCAACAAAATGGCACCAACGTTTTGTTCAGGCCCCAAATCCTGAAGTTATTCTTGGCTCCTCCTTCTCTCACATCTTATGTACAATACAATCCAAAATCCCCAAAGCTCTATCTTTAAAATAACCCACATTAGAACACTACTCGCTTCACTCACTGTTGCCACCCGAGTTAAGCTGCTGTTATCTCTCACATGGACTCCCCAATTAGCTTGCTAATCTGTGCGTCTGCTTTTACCCTCATCTGGCCCTCTGCCCTCCCTCTTCTCAGGTGATCCCAGTATGACCTTTTCAAGGTATAAATCAATCATGTTACTCACTGCATAAAACCTTCCAATGGCTCTCTGCAAATCACTCAGCATAAAACACCCATAAAGTGCTACCATTCCTCACCAACTTGCCCAACTACATTTCCTACCACTCTTCCCCTTGCTCATGGACACCAGCAGCCTGGCCTTCTCCTGGTCCCTCCAGCTTGCTGAGTCAGGCCTATCTCAGGGGCTGTGCCTCACCTGGCCCTTTCCCTTCATTCTCTGTGCTCAAGTACTACATTACTGAAAGCCCCACCTAAACTCTCCGTAGAAAATAGCAATTGCTTTACTCTCAGTTCCCTTAGCCTGCTTTTATTTTTCTATTTAGCACTTTCATTACCTGACACAGACTACATATTCATTTATTTGCTCATTATTTCCCTCCCTCAACCAGACTTAAACTTTACATGGAATAGACTTCATCTGGTCTAAGCTCTTGGAATAATACTTAGCACACAGGCAGTGTTCAACAAATACTTGTTACTTTTGACAGATTGAATGAAGGATTATATCCCAGGATCCTTTGTGTTTTCCCTGAAATGGCCACTTTTCTAATTCCACAAGGCGCCCGCTGACTGCCTCAGGTCATTTGTGCCCTGGCCTACCAGACTTCATTCCATGCTCCCTGCACTGCACTCCCAAGGGCAGCCCCCCTCTTGCCTGCTCCAGTCCCACAGCAGCCCTAGGAACAGACTCATTTGTCCCCTGAGACTGTGAGTTCTCCCAGGGCACAGATTTTAATTGCTTTATATCCAGGGCTCAAGTGGCACAAAGTGGCTATTCAATATGTGTCTGTGGGTTGAAAAAATGGTGAGAGGAGGATGGGACCAGAAGAAGTTGGTCAATGGGTACACAGTTGTTAGACAGCAAGAGTAAGTTTTGGTGTTTTATTACCAAAACTTGTAATAGGGTGACTACAGCAAAAAACAATGTAGCAAATACTTCAAGATAGGGGTTGAAGAAAAGGGGTTGAATGTAGTCACTACAAAGAAATAATAAATGTCTAAAGTACTTCTACAAATTGACAATTATACTGTATCTCCACGCACTAAAATAGCACAATGTGTCCCATAAATATGTACAATTATTGTGTCAATTACAATTTTTTAAAAAAGTAATTGTGAGGATTTTGGTTGCTGCCCCATTTTTCTTAGAGAGGAGCAGGAGGCTTGTCAAAAATTAAAATGGAACTAATAAATGTCCTCCTTTAAAAAATATTATGCCAGGTATTACTGGCCAACCTCCTGGAGAAAAATAAATAGCCCAAATATAGTTAGATGAAGTAACAACTTCCCATAGATTTATCCAAGCATTATAGTTTGCAGCATAGATCTTACCAACAGAAAAATAAGAGTAATTAAAAAAAAATTGAGACACATATATAAGAAGAAGGGAAAACATATTTGAGGGAAGCAAAAAGTCAAACAAAGAAACAACATAATCTTTTCATTTTGAAAAGTAATAGTGTTCGGCTCGGCGCCTATAGCTCAACGGGCTAAGGCGCCAGCCACGTACACCTAAGGTGGCGGGTTCGAATCCCCAGCCCGGACCCGCCAAACAACAATGACGGCTGCAACCAAAAAAATAGCCGGGCGTTGTGGCGGGCGCCTGTGGTCCCAGCTACTTGGGAGGCGGAGGCAGGAGACTCGCTTGAGCCCAGGAGTGGGAGGTTGCTGTGAGCTGTAATGCCACGGCACTCTGCCCAGGGGGATAGCTTGAGGCTCTGTCTCAAAAAAAAAAAAAAAAAAAAAAGAAAAGTAATAGTGTTCAAGAGACATAATAATTATAGTAATATCAGAGGGGATAGGAAGAGTGTTTTGGTTAAGTTGAATGAGTTTTGTCTGTAATATCCATTTAAAAAAACTGGTTTCAAATGCTCATGTGTATTCTATGTCTGGTACCCAACTTATCCAGGGGCTGAAGAAGCTGGAATAGTGATCATAACAAACTAACTATTCATTCTCTGGTTACCTCGTCTAGATGCCAGACACTGTGCCTGGCACTGAGGACATACATGAAACGAAATAATAGACCTGGAGCTCATTGACCACCAAGGCTCAGAGAAAGAGACATGGACACAGTCCATGACAGTAAAGTTAAGAAAAATAAATAAGAAGAACACACAGAATATACAATGGTTGAAGGCTGGAATTAACTCACTCTGAGAGATCAGACAGACGACAGAGGATGAAATTCCTAAAGTAGGTTTTTAAGTAGAAGCTTGCCAGGCAACAGGAAAGTGGGGTGGGGTAACCGGAAGGGCAGGCTAGGCAAAGAGAATAAGATGAGAAAAGGTGTGGAGACATGAAAAACCCCGGAGCACAGAGGAATCTGGACTGAAAAGAGAGCAGTGCTTCTGTTGAGGGAGTGTAGTGGAGACCCAGCAGGGGGAGACTGGGAAATGCCTTGTGTTTCATGCTAAGACAACACGAAGCCAATTGTAGTTGCTTTTCAGGCAGGTTAGATAATCAGGTTTGTTTTATAGGAAGATGGATCTGACAGCAGTGCAGAGAATGAATTGAGGGCAGGGCCAGAGGCAGGGGACCCTGTGGTGAGGATTCCTCAAGAGGAAGCCTGAGATGACAAGGGCTTTAATCAGTAAGGACCCACAGTAGGGAAGGGACAGGACGGATTTCAGAAATACTTTGGAGGAAAAACAGGCAGTGCTGGTGACTGATTGATACAGTGAATGGGAGGTTAGCAAGAGTTCAAGCTGACATGGATGTTTGTGTCTTAAGTCACTGAATGGATGGCAGTGCCACTAATCAAGACAGGAGAAGGGGAGAACGAAGGTGACAGCTATTAAAGAGATGGTTGCAGCAGTGACTGCTCACCTCAGCCCCCAGTGTGGCTGTCAGGCATCCATGACACTCTGGCTGCTCTTGGGGGCTTCCAGAGCTGGCCTGTGGAGGAAGTAGGTATAAGTTCCCTGTCCCCTGGCCTCTCTGGAGAGGCATGGTGTCATAAGCTGGGGACACCACTTCCCGGACAATGTGCCCCCACACTTGTTGCACTGTGCAAAGGCCACATTAAATAAAGCAGAGATGACACAAACAGTGAAAAACCATAGCAATACAAGTTTACTGAGACATAAGTAAGTTTTGAGAGGTAAGCCTAGAATTTTTGAAGACTTAAAACTTGTCTTATCACCTACATTTATGCACCACATAATGACATTTCAGTCAGTGACATGCATGGTAGTGATCTCATCAGATGATAATACTGTATGTTTACGGTACCTTTTCTATGCTGGTATATGTTAGACACAAAACACACTGTGTTGCAATTGCTGACGGTATTTGCAGCTACATGTTGTATGTGTTTGCGCCTAGGAAAGCAGTAGGTTATAGTATTTGGGTTTGTATAAATATACTCTTTGACAGCCACCGCTCACCTTTTTGGCATCAGTGACTGGTTGCACAGAAGGCAAATTTTCCACAGACCTAGAGTATGGGGGTGTTTTCATGATGATTCAAGTATATCACATCCGTACCTCAGATCATCAGGTATTAGATTCTCATCAGGAGTGCATAACCTAGAGTGCCTCACATGTGCAGTTTTTAAGTGGAGTTCATGCTCCTATGAGAATTTAATGCCACAGTTTCTCTTCCAGGAGGTGGAGCTCAGGTGGTGATGAGAGTGGAGGGAAGTGGCTGTAAATGCAGATGAAGCTTCCTTTGCTGGCTTTCTGCTGTACAGCCTGGTTCTTAACAGGCCACAGACTGGTACTGGGTCTCGGCTTGGGAATTGGGCCCACAACTCTATGATATTTACACAATGACAAAATCTCCTAATGATGTATTTCTTACTGTTAAAAGACACATGACTGTATTACTTCCACATAAGATAAACACTTTAATTACAATTTGAAAATATTTCCAAATTTTACTTAGTTTGGGTGAATAAAAATGAATTAATAAGTTTTGAGCTTGTAAACTACCACTACCATAATCAATTCCAATAAGTTCTTAAAAATAGTCTTGTTATAATACAGACTACAGTAAAATGAAGAACACCATAAAGTCCTTGTATATCCCCATATGGCAAAATCCCACTTCATCCTCTCTCTCCCAATGAATACAATTCTCAAACACTGATAGGATGCATAGGGCAAGTATTTGAAGATCTGAAAAGTAGACAGTAGCAGGAGAGCTGTAGGTGAAGACCAGACTTCAAAATACTATTGATCTCAGTTGTGAGATTCCCTTTTTTCCCCCCCAATATATGCTGGACTGAACTTAAACCAGCCTGAAACCCAACCAGTAGGTAACAAGTCATGGACAAAAAAAATCCAGGAGAAATCCTCTAATATAAAGGGGGGAAAAACAGGCGAAGAAGAACATTTGCAGCTCAGAGAAAGCATGAAGGAAATCCCCCCTTTCCTCTTCTTTTCCTTCCTCTGTTCACACCCAATCCCGTGTACTCCTGAATGACTGCGGCAATATGCAGTCAGAGGTAGAAGGGTAGAAAGCACCTAAAACAGAGGGAGGGAAACTTCCCTTACATTTGGAGAAGCCGTGTTCCCGTGAGGCTGTGGTAAACACCCACTGCTTTTCTTGCTATGTCAATACTCCTGCTGCTTGGTGCTAGACACAGACACAGTTGTGGGCAGTGTGTGACAGAGGGGACAAAGCTTCCTTTGCAGAACATCTAAAGAAAGAAGCTCAGGGAAGCAGAAAGTACCAGGGAAATCTCAGAGTGGGGCCCAGAACCCCATAAAGATGTTTATAAACTCCTGAGCTCACTCCCAAGCTGGGAACATGAAGATCTGATCCTAAACAGCATAGCAGGGACTTTGACAACTGCATTAAGGACAAACCACCACCCAGATCTCAGACTGGCCACTGGGTTCTATGCACCTGGGACATATCCAAGCACCATTGCAAAGGCTTTAAAAACAAAATGGCAATTGAAACCATAACTTGTAGAAGGCTGCTTAGAGCTTACAACCTAACCCCGACTATGTTGATTACTTGCCACTTATATTATCCATAGATTTAAAAAAGACTCAAAGCCTCATAAGATTACATTCAAAATGTCCAGTATACAGTCCAAAATTACTTGCCATATAAAGGATCAAAAAAAAAAAAAATCTTGGGTGGTGCCTGTGGCTCAAAAGGGTAGGACGCTGGCTCCATATGCAAGAGGTGGCGGGTTCAAACCCAGCCCCAGCCCCCCCCCCAAAAAAATCTCAATGCGTATGAGAAAAGATAGTTAATAGATGACAATGTGAAATGAGAGAGATGTTCAAAATTATCTGACAAAGACTTTAAAGCAGTTATTAAAATGCTCAAGGAAGTAAAAGTGAACTCTCTTTAAATAAATAGATAGAAAATACCAGTAAAGAAATAAGATATAAATAAAACCAAATAAAAAAAACTGAAAATGAAAAAATACAATATCCAAAATTTTTAAAAAGTCCTCACTGGACTAGTTCAATAGCAGATTAGAAATAATAGAAGAAAGAATCAGTGAACTTGAAGACATAGTAATAGAATCCAATCTGAACAACAGAGAAAAAAAAATTTAGAAAAAAAGAATGCTCAAAGCCTCAGGGATCTGGGAAATATCACTGAAAAGTATAATATCTGTGTCATCACAGCTCGAGAGAGCGAAGAAAGGTCATAGTGCAGAAGAAAATACTTGATGACATATGGCTGAAAACTCCTCAAAGTTGGCAAAAGATATAAACCTGCATATCTGAGAAGATAAGCAAAACTTAAATAGGGTAAAAATCAAAGAAATCAGTTCTAAGACAAATCATAATCAAATACTGAAAACTATAGACTCAGAAAAAATTCTTGAAAGTGGCCAGGAACATCACCGTATATTACTTTGAAGAATGATTTGAATGATGTGGTGGATTTCTCCTCCCAGTAAAAACCTGGGAGGCCAGAGGGAAATAACACAGCATTTTTAAAGTAATTAAAAGAACTATCCAGAATGCTATGTGAAAATATCCTTCAATAATGAAGACCAAGGGAGGTGCCTGAGGCTCAGTGGGGAGGGCGCCAGCCCCATATACTGAGGGTGGCGTGTTTGAACTGGCCCTGACCAGCTAAAACAGCAATGACAACTGCAACAAAAATAAGCTGAGCTTTGTGGCGGGTACCTGTAGTCCCAGCTACTTGGGAGGTTGAGGCAAGAGAGTCACTTAAGCCCAAGAATTTGAGGTTGCTGTGAGCTGTGACACCATGGCACTGTACTGAGGGCAACAAAGTGAGACTCTGTCTCAAAAAAAGAAAAAGAAAAAGAAAAAAGAATGAAGATGAAACAAAGATATTTTCAAATAAAGGTAAATAAAGGTAATTTCTTGTGAGCAGATCTGCTCTAAAAGAATTGCTACAGGAACACAAGGAAAATGAAACCAGAAGGAAACCTGGAGCATCAGGAATAAATGAATAGCAGTAGAAATGGTAAGTACTTGTGTAAATATAACAGACTACTTTAAAATGCTGCCATCTTTAAAATGGCAGCAAATATAACACTGTCTAGTGAGATTTTCAATCTTTACAGATGTAATATACAAGAAAACTATAACAAAGGAGGAAGAGGACCTTTGAATGGATAACTCCATGCAATAACAGCAGAATAGACATTCTTTTCACCAAGGTATGACAAAATACACCTATTCTGATTCATAAAAATCTTACATTAAAAAAAAAAAGGAATTGAAATCACAAAAAAGTATCCTCTGAGAAAATTAGATTAAGTAAAAATTAATATTAGGCTGGGAGTGGTGACTCATGCCTATAAGCCTAGCACTCTGGGAGGCCAAGGCAGGTGGATTTTTGAGCGCACAGGTTTGAAACCAGCCTGAGCAAGAGTGAGACCTCATCTCTAAAAAACAAATAGCCAGGCACTGTGGCAAGCACCTGTAGTCCTAGATACTTTGGAGGCTGAAACAAGAGAATCAGTTGAGCCCAAGAGTTTGAGGTTGCTGTGAGCTGTTGATACCATGGCACTCTACCGAGGGTGACATAGTGAGACTCTGTCTCAAAAATAAATAAATAAAAAATAAAAAATCAATATCAGAATAATTGGAGGATCTCCAAACAATTGGAAATTAAACAACACATCTCTAAACAATCTATAGATCAAAGATAAAGTCTCAAAGAGAACTGGAAAATATTAAAGTGAACAAAATGGAAACATAACATACCAAAATGTGTAGAACACAGATAAAGCAGTGCTTAAGAGAAATTTATGCCATTAAATGCCTCTATTACAAAAGAAGGGTCCTAAGTCACTAAGCTAAGCTTCTACCTTAAGAAACTGGAAAAAGACGGGCAACATAAATTCAAAGCAAGCAGAGGAAGGGAAAAATAAAAATAAGAAATCTATTAAATAGTAATCAGGAAAAATAACAGAGAAAAATCAATGAAACCAGAAGCTGGAAAGATCAATGAAAGTGATAAAACTCTACCCAGATGGACGAAGAAACAAAGAGAAACAACATACCAACATCAGGAATGAAGTTATCACCACAGACCATGAAGACATTAAAAGGATAATAGAGAATACTATGAACAACTCTATACACATAATTCAAGAACTTAGATAACAGAAAGCTATTGAACGAAAACTATAAACTTCCAAAACCCTCTCAAGATGAAACAGATAACGTGAATAGTTCTATAATCTTTGCGAAATTAAATTTGTAGCTAACAACATTCCACAAAGATCTCCAGGCCCAGATTTCACTGGTGAATTCTATCCAACATTTAAAGAATAAACAATACCTATTCTACACGATCTCTTCAGAAAACCACTCAAGATAGTATAAGAAACCTGTAGGCTAATCTCTCATGAGCATAGATGCAAAAATCCTCTACAAAATATTAGCAAATTGAATCCAGCTATATATATATATATATATATATATCATTATTATTCTTTTACATTTATATATGTATATATGCATATATGTGTATATACGTATATTTATATATGTATACATATACACATGTATGTATGTGTATATATGTATATTTATATATGTATACATATATACATGTATGTATATATGTATGTGTATATACATATATATGTATGTGTGACATATATATGTATGTCAATATTAGCAAATTGAATCCAGCTATATATATATTCTTCTTCTTTTACATTTATATATGTATATATGCATATATATACATATGTGTATGTGTATATATAAAAATATATATGTGTGTGTGTGTATATATATATATACATAGCTGGATTCAATTTGTTAATATTTTGTTAAGGATTTTTGTACCTATGTTCATATATATTCTTCTTTTACATTTATATATGTATATACACATATATGTATACATACATACATATATAAATATAAAAGAAGAAGAATACACCACAATAAAGTGTGCTTTACCCTGGCAATGGAAAGCTGGTTTAATATTTGAAAATCAACCAATCTAAGTCCCCATATTAATAGCCTAAAGAAGAAGAATCACATGAATTAACACCACAAAAAGCATCTGACAAAATTCAGCCCCCATTTCATGATGAAATTTCATGATGAAATTTCCCAGCAATCTAGGAATAAAAAAGAATGTCTTCAAACTGAAAAGGACAATCACAAAACGTATAGCTGACATCATACTTAACAATGAAAGACTAGACACTTTCCCCTTGAGATCAGAAATAAGGCAAACATGTCCACTCTCACCATTCCTGTTCAACATTATAATGGAAGACCCAGGAGTACAATAAGATAGGAAAAAGAAAAATTCATATAGATTAGAAAGGAAGAAACAAAACTGTCCCTATTCACTGGCATGTAGAACTACTAAGAAATAAGATCACAGGGCTAGCACTTGTAGCTCAGCAGCTAGGGCGCCAGCGACATACACCAGAGCTGGTGGGTTCGAATCCAGCCTGGGCCTGCCAAACAACAATGACAAGTACAACCAAAAAATAGCCAGGCATTGTGGTGGGCACCTGTAGTCCCATCTACTTGGGAGGCTGAGGCAAAAGAACTGCTTAAGACTAAGAGTTAGAGGTTGCTGTGAGCTGTGACACTACAGCACTCTACCGAGGGCAACAAAGTGAGACTCCGTCTCAAAATAAATAAATAAATAAATAAATAAATAGAAAAAGAAATAAGATCTCAGGATATAAGGTCACACACAAAAGTGAATCATATTTCTATATATTAGTTATGAAAACTGCGAAACAAAATTTTAAACCAATACCAGTTATAGTAATTCCAAAAATAATAAATACTTAGGTATTGATCTAATAAAACACATAGAGGATCTATATATTGTAAACTACAAAACACTGATTAAAATGTCAAAGAACAATTAAACAGACAGGTATATGTTGGTGGATTGGAAGATTCAAAGGACTCATAAAAAAGACATCAACTCTTTACAAATTGATCTCAAGATTTAATGCAAATCCCATCAAATCCCAGTGCAATTTTTTGGTAGCTGTAGACAAGTTAATTCTAAAATGTATATAGAAAAGCAAAAAAATTCAGACTAATTAAAACAATTTTTAAAAGGAGAATAAAGTTGAAGAAATCATATTATCCCAAATTGGCAAGATTTACTAAAAAGCTTCAGGATTCAAATCAGATGTGGTACTGGAGAATGGAGAGACATGGAGATCAGTGGAAGAGATTAAAACATCCAGAAACAGATCTACACATACATGGTCACTGATTTTTGGTAAAGGTGCAAAAGGCAATTTATTTATTTTTTCTTTAGAGACAGAGTCTCACTTTGTTACCATCAGTAGAGTGCCATGGCATCATAGCTCACAGCTACTTCTAACTCTACCTCTAACCTCAAGCAATTCTTTTGCCTCAGCCTCCCAGGTAGCTAGGATTACAGGCACCAACACCCAGCTATTTTTAGAGATGGAGTCTTGCTCTGGCTCTGGCTGGTCTCAAACCTGTGAGTTCAGGCAATTCACCCACCTCGGCCTCCCAGAGTGCTAGGATTACAGGTGCAAGCCACCCAGCCTGGCACAAAAGGCAATTTAATAGACAGTGTTTGAACAAATAATGCTAAAACATCATCAGATAAGTACAGTCAAAAAAAAAAAAAAAAAAAAGAAAGAAAGAAAATCAACCCTGACCTAAACTTCACACCTTACCAAATATTTATCTCAAAATAATCACAGATCTAAAAATAAAGCATAAAATTATAACATTTTTTAAAAAGTAGAAAATCTCTTGTGACCTAGAATTAGGCAAAGAATTCCTATCCTGACAATGAGATTGTAAGAATTCCTATCCTGACAATGACAAACTGTAAATTATACTTCATCAAAATTAAAATAATTTGCTCTATAATACTGTTGAAGGAACAAAAAGACAAGCTAGAGACTGCAAGAAAATATTTGCAAATCACATAACTGACAAATGACTTACATCTAAAATAAATAATGAACTCTCAAAACTCAACAGCAAGAAAACAAAGCAATTAATAATGGGCAGATGATGTGAACAGATCCTATGCCTAGAATATAAGTACATGAAGAAATATTCAACATTATTTATGATCAGAGAAATGTAATGAGAAACCACAAAGAGATACCACTCCTAAATAGAATGACTAAAATTTAAACAACTGACAATACCAAGTGTTGGCCAGGATGCAGAGCAAGGAAAACTCTTGTATATTGTTGATGGGCATGCAACATTGTAAAGCCAATTTCTTAGGAAATTTCTTACAAAGTAAGAAATATGCACTTACCATATAATCCAGCAATCCCTCTCCTAATTATTTACCCCAGGGAAGTAAAAATTTACATTCACAGAAAAGCCTGTACCATGAATGTTTATAGGAGTTCTATGCACGTCTTGAGTTATATAGTGATTACATTTGCCTTGGAAAAGGTGCTCGTGTATACACACAGGTGCACACACACAATAGCAGGAAAAGAAAAATCAACCAAATGCAAGCAGTCTCATCAAGACACTTTCTCCTGCAGATAAACACTCCAAGCTCTACACTCGCACCCCGCACCACTTTGTCTCTGAACTCAAGATTCCTTGTTCTGGGAGGGACAGATTTGGGAGGGGCGGGGAGGGGGGGAAGGCACAGAACAAAGACAAAAATAAAGAACTATAGACAAATCCAGAAAACCCATGAAACATCAATCAACTGATCAAAAGAGCCTTTGAACCCATCGTCTGGGAAGAAACCTTGGGAACAGCCATAATAAAGAAATGTCTTGGCTGTCTACTCCTGCCACTCACTTACTCTTTGGAATTTTACATAGATAATGCTTTAACTGAAGCAAAAAAACCCCCCAAACAACAACAACAGCAGCAAAAAAACCAGTTTAAGCACTTGCCTACAAACTGTGTTAAACTCTTTGCTCTGGTCTGGTTTAAACAGAAAGATAGACCAACATTTCAACATAAACAGGATTCTCAAATGTATTTTTCAGAGATGCCGGCACCCCTAACTTGAGTCACTGCGACATGCAAGGAACCGATTTGAGATGAGAGCAAGTTGGACTTCTTTTAGGAGAAAAACATAGATGTTATTTTTTGATGGTTAAAATTTTCTGTATCCTTTCCCATCAAACCAGATACTTCCCATGGGTCTGGTTGTTTCTAGTGATGCACCGACTGAAGGGAAAATAGTGGCGAAGGTTAGGAAGGCACAGACCAGGGGACACACAGGTCAGACAACCAGTTAGCCAAAGCAAAACAGGGACCACATCAGTCCTTAGTCAAGAGGTAAAGAATTCATTGTTGGGAGGGAATATTACTCTTGTATGTCCTGCAGAGGCAGTCCTGGAGCTGGACTCTTGCCCATTCTGCTCCTCATCTACATATAATAGAATGCACTTATGGAGGCAAAGGACAGTTGCTCCAGAATTATATGCTGGAAAGGCTGTAGTTTCCCCTGTAAATTAAGGTGGCATTTCTGGTGACCATCAATTGCCCACACATGTGTGAGTCTACTTCTGGGCTCCCTAGCCTGCTATTTATGCCTCTTTCTTTCTCAGGTACCTGTAATGACTCTCACTGTCTGTCAGACCAAGTATAAATTTCCCATGCTGACATTGAAAGTACTTCAAAACAATTTAATTCGTCTCCCTCAAAAAAATATTTTCATGTGAAGCTCTAAAACATAAAGACTCCTTTTAAATGAAACCATAATACTATCCTTAGTATACCTTAAATAATTTCATAATTGCTATACCATGGACTCTCCAGTCGCTGCTCAGATTTCTTGATTATCTCATAAATGTTTATTTTTGTTGATTTTCCAAACTGGCATCCAAATAAGACTTATAAATTGCAACTCATTGGTATTTCTTTAAGTTTCTTTCAGGGTCCTCTATCTCCCTCTTCTCCTTGCAATTTATTTGCTGGAAAAAAAAATCAGTTTATTTGTCTTACGGAGTTTAAGATTGCCCGGATTTTGCTTATTGTATTCCTGTTTGTGGTGTCATTTAATTGGTTCCTCTCTATTTCCTGTAAATGGGTAATAAGATATTCTTGATTACCTATCAGATATTTCTATCCTCTGTATTCCTGTATTGTCATTTAATTTGTTCCTTCATCTTCTGTATTTCCTGTAAATTGATAATCACATCTAGAGGCTTGATCAGATTCAGGTTAGTCTTAGTTGCACAACAATATTTCAATAGAGGTGTTCTGTATTCCCATTAGAAAGTACAAAATGATCACTGTCCAGAACCATTAATTAATTAGGGGTTGCAAAATAATAATGTTCTCCTTCTATCATCACTTCTTAATTTATTAGCTGAAATCCCTTCTATAAAGAGAAACTCCCCTTCTCAGCAATTTGATTATGCTGAGACGAGTGTGTATAGGAAAAGACAGGGTAAAAGCTTGATTTCCTTTATTTATCAGTTTTTAAAATAAATGAGTTAATTCTCTGGCATTCGTAAAGGCGGTCAATTACGTGAGTTTCTTTTTATTATTATGAATTCTTGGGCTTGGATGTATTTGATCTGTTTCAAATCATTGTAGTTATTATCTCACTGATGCTCAAATTGTCCTTGTGGAAACTTCTTGGATTTGGCTCCCCGAGTCCTTTGGCTGTGGCTTTAGTAATCTCCAATCACTAGCTTCTTTGGTGTCTGACACGACAACAAACTCCAGGCAAAAGTAGTATGTTTCCTGTCACAAATTTAGAAACAGTACTTTCTACTAAAAGGAGTCCTAGTTCCTTTTAGTGAGAAATGATACTTAGAAATTGCAAACTGGGTGCTAAGGATGCTCACTGCTACTTGGTTGGACACTATGCCTCAGCCCTTCAGTTGACACAGCTAGAAAACTTCCTATTCTACAGACCATTTCATCCTAGTAAAACTAAATACAGATTCTTCTCATCAGCCCATGGATCATCCTCCAAAATTGACCATATCTTAGGACACAAGTCTAACTTCAGCAAATTTAAAAGAATATAAATTATTCCTTATACCTTCTCAGACCATCATGGAATAAAAGTTGAACTCAATAGCAACAGGAATCTTCATACTTAAAGTCATGGAAATCAAACAACCTTATGCTGAATGATAGCTGGGTTAAAGATGAGATAAAGAAGGAAACCACCAAATTTTTGGAACAAAATTGTAACGAAGGCACAACTTATCAAAACCTGTGGCTCGGCGCCTGTAGCTCAACCGGCTAAGGCACCAGCCACGTACACCTAAGGTGGCGGGTTCGAATCCAGCCCGGACCC
>NW_003852401.1:45729001-45768055 GCF_000181295.1 Otolemur garnettii
AGGAGTTGGAGGTTGCTGTGAGCTGTAATGCCACGGCACTCTACCCAGGGGGACAGCTTGAGACTCTGTCTCAAAAAAAAAAACAAAAACAAAAAACAAACCTGTGAGATACTGCAAAGGCAGTCCTAAGAGGGAAATTTATAGCATTGGAAGCCTTCATCAAGAAAACAGAAAGAGAGGAAGCCAACACCTTAGTGGGTCATCTCAAGCAACTGGAAAAGGAAGAACATTCCAACCCCAAACCCAACAGAAGAAAAGAAATAACCAAAATTAGAGCAGAATTAAATGAAATTGAAAACAAAAGAATCATTCATAACATCAGTGAAACAGAAAGTTGGTTTTTTCAAATGCTTGACAGAGGAGGTTTTACCTAACCTCATCAACTTTACATCTCTATCTCCTTTTTCCCATGCCTTAAATTTTGGTTTTCAAAGAATCCAACATAATTACTCATTCGCCTTATCCCTCAACAAACATTCATATTATCACTAACATTCATGATATGATAAACCACAGTAAAACAACAAGGGGCATGCAATCACGTAACTGTACTTTAAAGTCACTTGAAAGAGTTACTCCGTGCAGTTATGCCACTAACCCAAAACACAATTAGGTCCTTCTGTTTCGTTCCACTTTTGACTTTTAGGGCTTGCTTTAACAATAACTTGTTTAGTAATTATGTACAATATTTATTTTGTTCTAAAGCCAAATCTATAAAACAAGGTATAGTAAGAAGAAGTCTTTCTTCCCTGTCCCCTCTACCCTATCCCCTTCTAATATAAGCAGACACTTAAAAATATTTTTATATTTCCACCGTTTTTGTAAAATACCAATGGGATTAATACCTAATTAACATGCTATATACACATTCTCCACATTCTGGCTCCTTTTACTTAACAATATATCCTGAAGATTACTGCATAGTCTTAGAGATGGCCCATGTTCCTTTTTATACCTACCTAGTACTCCACTGTGTGTATGCCAGTTTCTTTAAATTGGCCCAAAGTGCTGGGTATTTGGGTTGTGTCTAGTCATTTGCTATGCCAGTAAATAACTATGTAATGCATATTTTCATATTTTTGCCAATGTTTCTTTAGAATAAATTCCTAGAATTTGGAGTCAAAGGCATATTTTATTTTGCTAAATGTTGTAAATTCCTCTCTATGGAAGTTAAGCCGCCTGCAATGCAGAGTGCCTTCTTCCCTGAAACTCTGGGATTTTTGCCAATTCCACTGGTAAGAAATGGTTTCTCAATACAGTTTTCATTTGTATTTCTCCTATGCTGAGCAAAGTTGAGCATCTTTTCATAGGTTTAAGAGACAACTGTGTCTCTTTTCCTGTGAACTGGTTGTTCATATCTCGGGCTCATTTTTAGATAGGGTGGATGGTTTTTTTTCCTATTCTGTTTTCAGAAGCTCATTATTTGTCTGTGGTAAAAAAACTGAAGGTATTTTTTCGCAATGAGTCATTTGCTTTGCTTATTTTTTTACATGCAAAAGGAATTTTATGGGAGGGGGATTCGAGGCTTCACTTCTGTGGTTTATCTTACAAGGGTACAAGTGAATCTTTCTATGAGTAGAATATGAACGTTTTAACACAATAACTAAGAAAATGACATGAAGGCTATGTTAACCAGTTTGATGGAAGTGTTTCGGATTGTGTGTGAAAACACCACACTGTATCCCAGAAGTGCATTAATGTACACAGTTACCATTCAATTAAAAAAAAAAGGAATTTTATATTTGTATGATCTAGTTTATCAATCTTTTCTTCTATTGGGCCTGAGAAAACCCAGCAGTTTTCTCCACTTTCAGGTTAAAAATGAATTCACCCATGCTTTCACTAAGACTCAACACAACATTTTTAATGATCATTATCTTTTTCCCTCAGTCCCTTAGAGAATATACAAAACAGCCTATGTCTAGTCAGTTCACATAGTAGAAATAGCCATCTGTCTCCCATTTTTTCGAGACAGAGTCTCACTATGTTTTTGAGACAGAGTCTCACTCTGTCACGCTGGGTAGAGTGCCGTGGCATCTTAGCTCACAGCAACCTCAAACTCTTGGGTTCAAGTGATCCTCTTGCCTCAGCCTCCCGAGAAGCTGGGACTTCAGGTGGGCACTACAGGTGCCCACCACAATGCCTTGGCTAGTTTTTAGAGACAGAGTCTCACTCTTGCTCAGGCTGGTCTTGAACTTGTGAGCTCAGGCAATCCACCTGCCTCAGCCTCCCAAGTGCTGGGATTACAGGCATGAGCCACAGTGCCTGGCCTAGCCATCTCCAATTTTAAAAATTAAGCACCTGATGTAGTTCATACAGTCACCCTCCTAACGCTGCTCTTTCAAACTCATGAACCCTTGGATCATGTAGGCAAGGTATACAGACAAGTGTGAGTATGTCATTGTGTTTCTCCTTTACACAGCTCCTCTGCACCACCTGTAGTCATGAGGTCAGATAATATCCAAGCCACCAAGTACTCCAAATGCTAAGAAAAAGCTAGACTCAAGGCATTTGGATCCCTCTCTATTCACAGAATGAACAGGAAAGGAAATATAGGTAAAAGGGGGTAATGGGTTCTCCCCAAGATGAGTCACATCTGCCAACTGGCCAGGGTGAGTAGAGGAGACTTGCAAAGATGTCTTGTGGGTGCTTTTATGGAAGAGAGAATAATTCTGGTGGAAAGAGCAGCTGTAGCCAGCTGCTCTGGGAAACTCTGCCCAGTGCCCTGGCATCATGGGCAGGCATGGCCTGTTTTGTGAAGTAGATCCAATTTAGGAATGAGGAACAGTTTCTTACTTCTCTTTCCAGAGATATATCATGTTTCCTATCTAAGACATTTCTTCATCAACAGGCTTTTGCAAGAATGTCTTCCACAACTGCAGTCTGGTATGTGGTCAGACAATGGCCTCACTTCTTTCAATCTCAAAATAAGGCCACAGAAATGGTCTGATTTTTTTCATGTTGAAAAATATAAATCGGCTCGGCGCCTATAGCTCAACCGGCTAAGGCGCCAGCCACGTACACCTAAGGTGGCGGGTTCGAATCCCCAGCCTGGGCTCGCCAAACAACAATGACGGCTGCAACCAAAAAATAGCCAGGCATTGTGGCGGGCGCCTGTGGTCCCAGCTACTTGGGAGGCGGAGGCAAGAGACTCGCTTGAGCCCAGGAGTTGGAGGTTGCTGTGAGCATGATGCCACGGCACTCTACCCAGGGGGACAGCTTGAGGCTCTGTCTCAAAAAAAAAAAAAAAAAGAAAAATATAAATCAATGATATTCATATATTTGATAGTAATCTCAGGGAAATAATAACCAGGACTAGCTAACTTTTGATCTATAAAGTAGTCATTCTCATACTTCAGTTATATAAGAAATATACACATGTATTAAATTTTATATATTTGTATTATATACAATATACATATAAATATATGATTAGTCTGTATGCTTTTTAAAACAAGCAATCTAAGTAATTCTAATGTAGGTTTCCTCATATTACACTTTGAGAAACTCTGTTAGAGAGTCTAATTCCTCCAAAAGTCTACCTTTCTTCCCAAATTTCTTGAATTTTTTCCCTAAGTCCTGAGACACTCTTGACACTGATGACTACTTTGGTGACTATTCTAGTCCTGGCATCAAGCACAATTCCTGGTATCAAGCACAGTGCCTGGCATACCATATGTACATCATATATGTTTGATAAGTTAGGAAACAAAAATCAGAGACAAATGGATATTAACATGCAAAAGATCCCTACTTCATACTGCATACAAAAACCAACTGGATTGGATCAAAGACCTATAAGTGTTAAAACTATAAAACATTTATTATAACATTCATAAAAAAACACAAGCAAAAATCTTCCTGACATTGGATTAGGCAATGGATTTTCACATGTGATATTCAAAACAGAAGTGATTAAAGAAAAGAAAATAAATTGGACTTCACCAAAAAGAAAAACTTGTCTACTTCAGAGAACACTATCAAGAAAGTGAAAAGTTGAGGGAGCAGGGTGGGGTCTCGGTGTGTGCCACACTTTTTGGGGGCAAGACACGATTATAAGAGGGACTTTACCTAACAAATGCAATCAGTGAAACCTGGTTTCTTGTACCCTCAATGAATCCTCAACAATAAATTAAAAAAAAAAAGTGAAAAGTTAATCTACAGAATGGGAGGAATAGACATCTATCATAGCACCTTCCCCCACGCTTTCTATAAAAGTTTTCCTGGCTGGGAGTAGTGGCTCACATCTGTAATCTCAGAGATGGAGACAGGTGGATTTCTTGAGCACAAGAGTTAGAGACCAGCCTGAGCAAAGCGAGACCCGTCTCTACACATAGAAAAACTAGCTGGGCGTTGTGTCAGGTACCTGTAGTCCCAGCTACTTGGGAGTCTGAGACAAGAGGATCGCTTGAGCCCAAGAGTTTGAGGTTGCTGTGAGCTCAGATGCTATGACACTCTACCCCAGGGTAAATGAGTGACATTCTGTCTCAAAAAAAAAAGTATTCCCTGGCACTAACCATACGGCCACTGCTCTTCCTCTTCCCTCTTGCTTTGTTTGCCATTTCTTCTCATCTTCTTTCTTTTCTCTTTGTTATCTTCTATTTCTCCCCCTCTTTCTTACTTTGTATCTATGAAATATAGCTTACATTTGTATTTTTATAAATGAGAGTCTTTTGTTTGTTTGTTTTTTAATATCAGTAGGGAATTTGTTTGAGGGCTAGAGAACCTGGGTACTGCGGTCTTTATTGCAGGTTGCCCACTTCTGTATACTTATCCAGGGTTTACGAACAGACACACACAAAGTAGGCCTTTGATCTTGAAAACCTAGGGATCCCACTGGGATGAGGATAAATATTTATCTCTATTTGCTTTTTTCTGTTGGGGCCTGGTTTCTGGCTTCCTCAATGTCCTATTTGGCCAAAGACCAGCCAGGTCAGGAAAAGATCACTCCACAGTTCTAGCCTTGAAAACATGCGGGAAGAGCCTCCAAACAGTTCCCATATAAAATTTTAAAGGGTCATCTGAGTACACTACCAGTGTAAGGAAATATGTACAGAGAAAAGACATTCTCTCTACTCACACTCAGAGAAAAAAATCCAAATACGGAATATTCTCTTATTAAATTCTTCCCATACCCTCACCTAAGACAAGAAACATTCTAGAATGTTCTAGGAGGGCTGAAATAGCTAGACAGAGGTTGCAGTGGAGGAAAAGCAAAGGGTTTGAGGTTTCATAGACAGAGGTTTTCAAATCCTAGCTTTGCTACCCCTAAGCCAAGCCTCACTTTCCTCATTTGTAAAACCAAGATAATCAAAACCTACTTTACAGAGCTGATGAAGGATTTACCAATATCATGTATGCAAAGCACAGGGCATGGTTCGTAGGACAAGGCAGTACAGAAGCAAGAGCTGCCAAAATCCAGTTTTAACCTCCACTGGGCATATTATGTATAGGGAAGGGACAACAGCAGATTCCCCAAGCGACTGGTTTCTACAAAGATGAACAAAGGCTTCTGCAAGCAGCTCAGGCAGGCAGAAGTCTGTAGCCCCCATTGTTGCCATCCCCACCTATCACCACTGTCACCTCTCCTACTTCCAGTGTTGGTAGTGCCACTGCTACCACTGTGGCTATCACTATCTATCATCAGTGTCACTTCTCCCACTTCCACTGTTGGTACTGCCACTGCTACCACTGTGGCCATCACCACCTCCACTAGTAACATCACTGGCACCTTTACCAGGGCCAAAACCGTTGCTCCTTCCCCCATCACGGCCAGCACCACCATCACCATCATCATATGACATCACCAAAGACCTTACCTACTAGGGAAAGAATAGCTAAAGGCAAATCTGCCTACCCTTGAGGTCTTAAAAGAAGGCTCTATTTGGAGAACTTTTGAATCACCTGTGCAAACCGTGGCACACTCATCTCTTAAAGTGTACGAAAATGGTCCCACCTAAAGCTACTTGCTGTGACAGATGCCACTGAACTGAAGAGAGACTCCTAGAAAGAGAGTCCTAGAAAGACAAACTCTCCTTCCCTTTGCTACCCATGTGGACTGGGAGAAGGGAGAAAAAGCAGGGGTTAGAGAAGCCTCCCCAGATGCCAAGAAGGGTCTCTAATATAGCTTTGTACCTGGGCTATTCCCTGTGTCCCAAAAGGTAAGGCCCAGAGCGTTAGGGCTGGGTGGGACAGGAGAGTGGCCAGGACCTCATTACTGGGGCTGGCCGTATTTCCATCTGCCAAGAGGCCACTGTGCACTCCTTGGCCAGAAGTTTTGTTACAGTGAACTTGAAGCCCACTGGCGACTCCGTCAGTAGTCCTATGGGAGGCTCATGTCTTGGGAGAACAAGGGGGGATATTTGTTGGTGTCCTGCCTGTTGCCATGAAGAAAATTGAAACAATATCCTTTCAAAATAGCTTTCACAGGGATTTTGCTGTATTTTCCTTTGAAGACATTAAAAAAAAAATCTAATAACCTTGTCCACATTAAAAAATATGGGTCACAAGTTTTTGCTAAAAAAAGAAAAAGCTATTTTTATTTCCTTGCATCCTTGCAACAACAGTTATAAACAGCTAAACTGAATTTTTAATTATCCTTTTAAAAATATTTTTTAAAAAATAAAGGTTATTCCTAGGCTGACACTGAATATGCCAGGTCTGTAGCTAGAAGCAAATTTTTATAGCTAGTTATAAACCCCTGAAATATGAGTTTATATTGGAAAAGCTGAAGCAACCTTAACTCTAACCACGCCAATGGGCGCCACTTTAATTACGGTCCCTGAATCAAATAAAACACAGTCTCTCTTCTACAGTAGCATCACAAAGAACCCCATTAATTCTCCAATTACTAAATGAGGAAACAACATTCTCTAGAATCCAAGCCAAGGAAAAAAGAACTTTGCATGTTCCAACTTAAAACCTTAAAACTGGGCTTCAAAGTTCCAGCTGCATAGGAGGGCGCTCCCTTGAACGGTAATGCTTACTTCACCTATTTAAAATAAGTGAGTCTCTTTGCCAAGGCTCACATAAGACTATTTGTTTAACAAATAAAGTTATGTGTTTCCTGGAATGTCTCTAATTGGGATTTGCATCCCACCTCCTAAGGGATTCTGGGCTTGGCTATATCTCCTTCAAGATTCCTTTGACCACGTGAGTCCAGTCTCAAGGGGAGGGAAGGGCCTGGCATTCATAAAGGAGGACACACATGCAAAACAAAAGGACACATGGCTGGTCTTCCTCCAACACATCCATCACGCTTTCAACAAGAAAGAAAAATGGGGAAGGTCAAAACGATATCCAGTAGGATTTATAAATTGAGCTATTCAGTAGGCAAGCAAACTTTAAAAATAGCAACTTGGGGGAGGCCAATTTCCCTCACCTCCTCCATCCTCTCGCTCCTCCCTCCCAATGTGCCCTGCTCCCCGAGCCATCTTTGCAACAGCAGTTAGACAGCCCTCTTTTCAAAGCCATGCTAACATCTTGGGAAACTCCAGGGCAAAAATCAAAGATTCTTTGGCTGGGTGTGTAATATAAAACTTGAAGTTGTTTCTGTTAAATAAAAACAGTCATGTTAATTTTGGTGCCATTAAAAACACAGGAAAATGCTGTTGCCAAATGGGTGGGGGTGGGGGGGAACGCTCACCAAATGGGAAGCAGTTGTATTTCCAAGACTTGAGAGTGATATTGCAAAAAACTAGAGCACAAAATTGAAAGAGGAAAAAGAAGTGTAAAAGAATGGTTGCCTTCTCTATTTAATTCTGTTCCTCCATCAAGGTAAAAGAATTCATCCATAATTTCCTTGAGGAGACTCAAAATTAAACTCTCAGGAGTTTCATTACCTTGCTCTGTAAATAATGAAACGTTCTTGCCTGGGCCATGAGCTCCCGGTTCCACCCTTCTGCAAAGGCTCTTAATAACACACTCCCATGGTTTACAGATTAACTGAGTATGCAGCAAGCAGAAAAAAATATTCTGTACTCAAGATCCTGTTTTGAGCTGAATTTGACAAATGGTTGGAAGAACAGAAATATTCTCTTTTCTGGTTCCACCTGAAAATTAGAGAATATTCCCAGCAATGTTACTAAATACCTCTTAGTTCACGAATACAAGAATACAGCAAACTTTACTTATAATCACAGTAAAAATCTCCCAATGCCTCTCCGGACATTGTCCTCGGCTGACTTTGACACCTGTGGGTGTGCAAGAGGGAGGAGCCAGAAATGCCACACAGGAAGCACGAAACTAGAAAACAGAGAAAAGGAAATGAAAGAAAGCTGAAGAGCAAAGACTTCTGAAATCCTCTTTAGGGGGCTGGAAGAGATTCTGGAACACTGATTTTTGTTATTTCTAAAAAAAATGTGTTGTGATAGAATATTTTTGATTTTCATTTTTTTTTTTTTTTTTTTTTTGAGACAGAGCCTCAAGCTGTCCCCCTGGGTAGAGTCCCGTGGCATTGCAGCTCACAGCAACCTCCAACTCCTGGGCTCAAGCGAGTCTCCTGCCTCCACCTCCCAAGTAGCTGGGACCACAGGCGCCCGCCACAACGCCTGGCTATTTTTTAGTTGCAGCCGTCATTGTTGTTTGGCGGGTCCGGGCCAGGGATTCGAACCCGCCACCTTAGGTGTACGTGGCTGGCGCCTTAGCCGGTTGAGCTATAGGCGCTGAGCCTTGATTTTCATTTTGAAGATAAATGTCATACTCTCTTCTGGTTTAAACTGTTATCCAAACACTGGGGAAATCACACTAGAGATCTTTGACGAAAAGTAAAATAATGTTCATCGCTATCGCTATTATAATACTTCTATATCCATTCTTTCCCTTATTCAGAAAATAGTAACAGAGGGTCACCACGCCAGAGACCATAGTAAGCTGGGGCTGCGATACAACTCAACGTCAACAGGTACCTTTCATATACACTGTTGGTTTCATTCCAAAAGCATGGCTTCCACACACTGACAGTGAACGGTGCCCCGGATTCTCAGTGACAGCACTAAGCACACGAGAACCCTGGACAGAAAACGAAATCCAAGTCAGATTTCCTTATTCTAAAGCTATTGTAAAATTCTTGTGAATCCTCCAAATTTGAAAAAATAGATAACTACTTAATAATTCACCGCCCCTGGACAGCCAACATTTGCTTCGTCTGTACCTACTTCCATTTAGTCTGGTGTGGAAACCTGGAGGAGAGACAAGGGAAGTGTGAAGGATGGCATCAAGAGGGCACACAACACCCAAACTGCCCGGGAGGCTCACCAGCTAAGAGACCTCATTAGATCCTCCAGAGAAGGAGGGTGAACAGCCTCTTGAAGGGCTGAATTAGAATTCAATGAGACTCAAAGAACTTGGAAAACTGGTTCAATAAAATGAATTTCCAGGAACACATGGAGACCAGTCTGAAGTAAGGAATGACTAACCATGTGTTAATAACGTAGTAAAAGGGTATAGAGCTGTAATGATCTTTAAATGGAAAGCGAGTCAACTGCCCAGTACGGTTGTTAACATTAAATATAAGATTCAGGGATAAGTGAATGAAATCACGGCACCAGGGAGAAGAGGTTCAGAAGGCAGGCTCCAAAGTCAGAGAGCTGGGGTTACAAGGCCCCCGTCATGTATTAATAGGTTAATACAAGAAATGTACGCAGCCCGATGTGAGACATAGAGTTCAGAGCTCAATAAATGAGTCCTAAAGTCAGCTGTGGAGACGGCTTTCCAGCTTACTGGGCCTGTTTTCAGACTTATCAAAATTTCTGAGTGATACAGAGAACTAGAAAATGATCCAGCCGAAAGCAACTGAGAGGACTAAAGAATAGGAAAATAGAAGCTATAGAAAAGAAACTCAAAACAATTGGGATTATCTAGCCTAGAAAAGAAAAGTCTGGAAGGGTTAGTAACAGAGCAAATAAATGGAAGTATGTTAGCCAGCAAGACGTAATCAGATATTCTGTTGTTGGAATTAGGCTGTAAAGGAAGGCGATTTGCTGTGGCAAGAGAAGTAAGGACTAGCCATTTTTTTTAAATTTTCTTTTTAGAAAGAGTCATTTGTTTTGGTCTTACACACCAGACAAACACATGTCTATTTCACGTCACATTCAGGCAGCCGTTTGAAAGCATGACAAAAATGACTGTCCAGCTGCTGCATTAGCTTCTAACAAGATCATCACATCCTGAAAGGGGCCAAAGTGCCTTACAATGGGGTAATGGGGGCTTGTGTGGGCTGTGACACAAATGACCAGCAGCTCCCCACACAGTGCTCTCTGGGCCTCTTTGCCCTTCTGTGATGGTTCTGTTTGTTTTGAGTGCCCTGCCAAAACAGCACGGGATCACTGTATTTTGTGTGTTTCTACAACAAATAACTGCCAGGGAGGTCAGTATGCTGAATGCCTGTGTGTGTATGTGTGTGTGTGTATGTGTGCGTTAGCCTACGACTTATCTTCATTTTATATTCACTAAAATGGTTGCCCTTTAGAGATACAAAAAAATTATTTGCTGTGCTGGTAAAGAACATTTACTGAATTTGTTCTTCATTGTCATCCCTGATTAAGGCTGAGATAAATCACATGTATTGCTTGCCTCCCATTGATGTCACTGAAAAAAATTAGATTAGTCTGGCCAGCATGACACCATAACAGGGCAGCAGCTTAGGCTCTGCCTACTATTTAAAATTGAGTATTAGGTGGTGTGCCCTAGACATACACGGAGGGGTGGGCTGGCATATGGACATTCAACTAAGTCTTTAAAAGCTGTTTCAGCAGCTCTACCCCAGCTCAACCCATTCTTCCTTAAGGAGCCTGGAAATTCAGACGCGTTTGATTGTTTCCATAACCCACTACTTTCCACTTCCCTTTCTGGCATTTCATTCCACTTCTTCTGTATTCAGATCACACTAGGCCTCTGCCCAAGTCTTAAGATTAAAACCATCAAAAGTCTTTGTCTTCCCAACATCCTCCCATTGAAAAAAAGAGGCAGCATTAGCCTTCCCTTTCATTTCTTTTCTCCACATGGTTAAAAAAAAAAAATTGCCCCTTTGTTGACTGGAAGCTGCCTTTTGGCCAGGGTTCTGGGTACCTTCTTGCCTGTTCACCTCTGAGACTGTGGGATACACACTTTATCCTGCAAGCCCCGCCACAGGCTCCCACACCAGCTGGCGCCACTCAGCAAAAGGGCATCACCTACTAAGTAAATAAAACCAACAGCACAAAAAGCATGAATACTACCTAGTTCTCTTAACCAGAAAAATAAATAGCATTTCTTAAAGCTATTTATTTATTTATTTAGAGACAGAGTCTTTTTCTGTTGCCCAGGCTAGAGTGCAATGGCATCATCAGAGCTCACTGCAACCTCAAAACTCATGGTCTTAAGCAATCCTCCTGCCTTAGCCTCTTGTGTAGCTGGGAGTAGAGGTGCACACCACCATATTCAGCTAACTTTTAAAATTTAATCTGATATTTTATTATTATTAGTTTTTTTGAGACAGAGTCTCACTATATCACCCTCGGTAGAGTGCCGAGGTGTCACGGCAACCTCAAACTCTTGGGCTTAAGCGATTCTCTTGCTTCAGCCTCCCAAGTAGCTGGGACTACAGGTGCCCACTACAATGCCTGGCTATTTTTTTGTTGCAGTTGTTTAGCAAGCTCAGGCCAGGTTTGACCCCCGTCAGCCCCAGAGTATGTGGCCGGCACCCTAACCACTGAGTTACAGGTGCTGAGCCTAATTTGATATTTTACTTTTTAATTTTTTTTACTATCCAGCTAATATATATATTTTAGTAACAGGGTCTGGCTTACATTGCTCAAGCTGATCTTGAACTCCTGGCCTCAAGCAATCCTCCTGCCTCAGCCTCTCAAAGTGCTGGGATTATAGGTATGAGTCACTGCACCCAGGCTTAATGCTATTTAAAAACAGCAAACAAATAGATTATTTTTTAAAAAGAGATTCTCTTTAAGCTTCCTAAGTTAGCAAGAGAGAAGCACAATTTATAATTGTTAAAATTAATGAAATCTAAAGAACTACATCATTACAAAACTGCTAAAAAGGGGTCATTATGGCTTCCACTTGGTTTACTAAATAAGGTCTTGAACCTAAATGAGCAAGACCTACCCAAGGACACAGTAGGTTTAGAATGAGCAACTTAAGATTCTTATTTCCAGCCCTGCTTTACTGCACGTACGTTTCTCCAAGTATTAGTGAAGCCCATGAAAGCACCGATAGGGGAATGTTTTTGAAATTTCCCCAAACAGAAACTTCACGTGGCTCCACCTATAGGAAGGGATAATCATGACACAGGCATATCCGCACTTTCCACAATGTGATGGATATGTTAAATGAAATCACTGTGATTTTCTGACTTTTTAAAATGCCACCAGGTGCTTAATGCAGCATTATTTACATCAGTAAAATACTGGGAAAAAAACCCAAAGATCCACATTTTGAAAAAGTTTAACTGAGAACATCTATAGAGTAGAATACCATGCAGCTAAATAAAAAAGAACAAGAAACTCTTTAAGGCCTGATATTATACCTAGGCTATAACGTTAAGTGATAAAAGCAGAGTGTAAGTCAGGGTGTGTGTTCTATCTCCTTTTGTTTAAGAAAACGGAGGAAGGATAATAATCTATGTAGTCTTGACTGGCTTGCATCTGCATGAAGAAACACAGAAGGTTAGACAAAAAGTTCACAGAAGTTCTATACCTAAGGAATGGGAGGAGCCTGCTACACTAAAGAAATGTACTATTCAAAGGTCTTTTATGGTTGATCCCTTTTGCAAAATTAAAATTCTTTTTGCAGAAGTACCTTGAGACTTCCCATTCTGGCCTACAGGATTATATCAGCCAAGACAGACAAATACTATTTACAAAATACTGCACATGCTTCTGGGAGAGCTGGGTGGTGAAGACAGGTGGAGCGAGCCTGGCGTTCAAAGGAAAAACAGTGCACAGGAGGCTGCGCACCTCCCCACAGCAGCTGGTCACACGCTTGGTCCTGGCCTTCTGACTCTCAGTCTCCCTGGAGAAGGCAGGTATGGTGACACAGGGTTCTTTCAGAAGTTTCCACCGCACAGTCCTTTCAAACACAGGTCAGATAATTGCTCTGATAATACTGAAAACAGATCAGAGCTGCTTCAATAGCTCGCAGGGCTCAATCTCTCATGTAAAAGTGACAGGAAAAGAGGTCAAGGACACAGAGCTTTGTCTAACCGGCGGGACCAGAACCCCAGTGCGGCTGCAAGCCAGGCAAACAAACAGACAAGTTTCAGATAGGCCGGTTGAATCCAGGTGGGATCCCAAATCCCCAGAAGATCAGGCACAAGATTTCTTTTTATATTAGATGTGGGAAAGGAACTAAGAAATGCATTTTGACATGAACCAAACAATGTCTGGTTTTATTCTACTGCCTTCTTTACCTTACTTTTCAGGAGGAAGAAGACTTAATATGTATATTTAAAGCTACAGTCTTGAAGGAATGCCTAACAAAAATGTAGGTGCTGCTCTAAATGCTCCTTCAGTGAATTGAGAAATAATTGTTTGTGCAATTTAAGTCGTAGGGACTCAACAATTCTGTAACAAACCTTTCATACTGTCATACTACCATGATAACTCATCACACCTACTCCTGTTTCCTCCCTGGAGCCATTATTTCAGAGAATCACGGGCATTGCAGGTTGGTGGAGACCACAAAGTTTGTGATTCTAACAAACAATAAGCTTTATATGCTTTTGACTCACAAAACTGCCAAATTTCTCTAAGACTACTAAAGCAAGGAATCAATATTTTTACTGAGAGCCTAACATGTACCAGGGATCTACATGTGGTTCCATCTAATCTGTCCTAAAGTCCTGGTAGTCTATGGCAATAGACCAATGAAGAACTCGGTAGGGTTTCTCAGCAGTCACAGCAGAGCTGGGGCTGGCATCAGTCTTTCTGACTCCAAGGTCAATGCTCTTCTTCATTTCACACTACCTCCCCTGGGACACAGAATATGAAGTGCACTTGGTTGCCTGGGGCTTGCCCTTACAGGCCTGTCTACACATTTCCATTGCTCAGCTCAAGCAAACAACCATCGTTAGGAACCACTTGCCCTGAGCTTTAGAGGCTAAGAGGTGCAGAAGCCCAGGCCCTGATCTGGCTGTCAGCACCTGCTGGGACTCATCACTCTGCATGATAAACTCCTCAGCCAAGCAGAAAGCAGAGCTTGCCCTGCCTGGTGGGTGGAAAATTATTGGAGGGGCAGGCAGAGAGTCCTATCTGAGTAACAGAGACAGTGTGATGCACTGCCATGGCCTGGGAAGATTCCTGGAGTCTGGGGAGGACAGGTTGATAAGCGCTGGTCTTCCTCTTGGATCCTAAGACAGTTCTCAGCAAGCTGTTTCAGGGACCAGGCAGGGATACTGTCTTTCAGATCTCCGAGAGCTGAATGAAGGGGCACACCACTGTTGATGATGCTTTGTGAGGTAACTATCTGTATCTGGGCCTTTTTCTTTCTAACTGTGAAGGAATTATTACAGAATGAGAAGATGTATAATTAAATGGTTTTGAGAACAAGCACTCTCTCCCTCACCTTTACCTTTAGAAATACAGTACAGATCTCCCTCCACAGACTGGGATCTTGGCCATGGAAGCCAAGGAAGAGGTGTCCTCTGGATAACGAGCCTTCATCCATATCTTCAAATACCTTGAAACTACCCAGATGTTAGCAGGCACGAGGCTGTATCCAGTGGTTCCTTTCCTTTGTCCATTCACTGTCCTCACCCCAGTGTCCTGACACAGGCATGGACATCCAAGGGGATGGGCAAGAATCTAAGTTTAAGAAGATTAAACTCAGACAGATCCAACAGAGGCAACCCAGGTGCACATAGGGAAGGTCACAATAATTCCTGAAGAGGTCTCTCCAGACAACACTTAAACCAAGTAGGTACTCTCAGGGGACTACACTCCAGGTTGTTACCAGAACAATAGAGGGGCCAGACAGGCCTCTGGGTCTGATTCCATGCAGTGGCCTGGGGACTGGGGCCTGAGCTCCCTACCAGGCAGTGTGTCCTGCTGAGCTCTGGGACCCATGATTGCTTGCAGCTCTGCAAGGAGATATCAAAGCCAAGAAGCAGTGGTCTGAAGCCAAAGGGGGGATGTCAAACAGAGAGGCCTGATGAAGTGTAGAGGGAGTCCATGGGGAGGGGGGAGGAAGGTCAAGAGAGAAGAGAAGTCAGGATGAAATGAAACAGGGTTGTAGTCAACCACCTCAGTAAAGTTCTGCCATGCATGCATTAACCCTCCATCAATGAAAACAAAATCCAGGGACCTGGTGCCTGCCTGCTGGGGCACATAAAGCTTTGGGGATATAATATCTTCCAGGTGGATGTGCCCAGAAGCACACAAAGGTGCCTGACAGGTCGTTTAAAACTGACTGTCAAGGTCAAAACAACACCACCTGCAGGCACAACTGAATGTCTTCCCCCATTCCCCGCCTCCGGGTTCTCTGTTGTTGTTTGTTTTAAACCAAAGCACAGTTTGAGCAGCAGACAAGCCTGACAACTGTTCAAACATATGTATGTGCAACTTATTAGCTTGCAAAGAAGATATATGGAAGCTAAAAACCAGAGAATGAGGAGAGACAAGTTAGCCACTAATTCTGAGGGGGTTATAAGAGGAGGTCTGAGCCATAAATTGCCAAGCTGAAGAAAGAAGGCCTTCGTCAATGGAAGCCTCTCCTGATGCAGTATTTGAAAATGCTATTTTGCACTGATGATGCACAGAGCAGAGGCGGTTATTATGAAATGAAGGGGCCCCTGCCCTTGAGATCTGTTTATTTTGCAATTAACTAAGGGTAAAAGAGGCCCCTTCTGAAACTTCTGCTTGGGGGCCTAAAATTTAAACGCCTACTGCTGCCTCGCTGCCCATGGAATCCAAGAAAATCCAAGCCTCATGATCTAACTAGCTCTTACATCAAAAAGAAAATATATATGTATGTTAAATTGCTGAACAAAATTCAATTACCCCCACCCCTGCTCAAATAAAAAAATCTAATTAAATCAAAAGAATGTTAGGGCTCTAAGAGACTCTGCAGGCTATTCTAAACCAAACCCTTGCTTTTCCAGAGAAGAAAATCAGGCCAGGGAGGCCTGGGGACTTGCCCAGAGTCCCCGCCTGTGATCGGGGGCAGCTTCTAGGGAGCACAGCTTCCTTCCAAACAACAGACAAGCAGAGAACATGGCAAGGGAGCCTTCTCCATCCTCTCACTTGCATGCTGAGGCTTCCTTCCTCAGTCTGGCTTTCTCACCTGAGAAAAGACATCAGTGGAAGCTTCCCAGGTGACATTCATCCAGCGAGATCTCACACCCACTGCTCTCTAACACCTTCAGCAGCATCAGGCTGAAGCACGTATTAGCACTCCTGGTGCCAAGACCCCACCCCAAATCTACTGAATCAGAGTGTCCGTGGCAGGGCCCAGGCAGTTGCAGGGATCCCAGGGCATATGACAATTCACTGGAGTGAAAGCAGAAAATAATAGAATTTACTGTTATAATTTTTTTAATCTTTAAAAACTTTTTATGTTATGTGTTTACTAATGTACCCAATATATTAATACCATACAACTTACAAATAAATATAGCTTTATGAAGGAAGCAACTGCTCAGAGAGAGGTGTATCATCAGAAAAGTGGAGGGTCTCTGGCAGTAAACTGTAGGTCTCCTGAGAGGGCAGGACCGGTGCTTCATCACTGCCACACAGCAAGGCCCTTGCCCGAGTGTGACACGTGCAGATTCTCACTCACCGCTAACAGAATGAAAGATGAATTCCATAGCCAGCTTGGACTCCCAGATATTTCAGAATAGAACTATTTCTCCTGGTATGTTTTAAGCAGCTAGTTTTCAGAAACCACAGTGGTCCCAAGAAATGCTGACTGTTGAGGGGCACCCGTGGGCACAACAGTTGGGGGAATGCTGCATATCCTGGCTCCGTTTTCAAGAGGCACAGAGACACCAGGATATTAAATCAGGATAATAAGGATATTAAAGGCTTTCTTAGAAGCCCTCCAGTAAAGAATCCCTTTTAACTTTGTTTAATCCATTTACTTCCTAAACTAATTAACCCACGGCAGTTCCTTTTCCCACATTATTAACATTCCACAAAACTAGTCTTCCTTGAAACCAACTTTTAGAAAATCCTGATTAGGCTAGAGATTTTATATTTCCTTGTGGCCACAGCATCATCTGCACTCATCATACCTGTCCATTGATGTGTTTATTAAATGAATTCTTGGCTTTGCCCATCCATCCCTTTCCACCTGTCACCTTTCAGTAGAATCTTCAGAAATTTCACATAAATAAAAAAAGCCAGAAACTATAACTGACTCATTCTGAAAGACAAGTACCATCCTTAGATTCTCAGGGGGTCCTCATAGAGAAGATCAACTCAAAAACCGATTTGCCAATCACAGTTTCCAACAACTAGGCAAGGTGACCTCCAAGGAACAAAGGCCCAGTGGTAGGTTCCTGGGCTCACGAGAGCACTTCCTCCTCCTTGCCTAACCCAAGGCTTGGCTGGGGAGCTCAGTCCCACTTGCTTGGAATGAAGTTCCGAGACTTTCACTTTATGTTTGAGAAGGGGGAAGTGGTTATTTTCAGCAAGTTCACTGGGAAGGTGAAGGGCAGATTTGGTTTGTCCAACAACTGCAGATTTGGCATTTTGTCTTTGAAGAACAACGGGGAGGGAACCTATGGCCTTCTGATTTCAAGACCGTTCTTTTTTTAAGCACCCACCAAAGGAGGGAAGGAAAACCTTCATCGTTCTCTGCCACATCCTTTTTAATAAAAGGATTTGTTCTGTAAAATTTAGATTCAGTCAGAAAAGGCCACACTCAAGGACTCAGGAGGCCAAATGTGGCCCCACGGCTGCACGTCCCCCCACCCCCTTCTGAGGAGTAACCTCTACAAACCACCACCGCATGGTTAGTTAACCAAGAAATATAACATGCTCTACTCTGAGCTCCACTGTGCGGTTAAATCAGGGTGGATTTCTGCATTGTACTTTTCAACTCCCACTTAATACTCAATATTTTTAAAAAAGTTATCCAGTTTTTAAAGGAATATCTCCTCATATCTATGGTACTTTAATATAATCAAGTTAACAAAGAAAAGGTAACTGAGGTACTCATCCAATTACATTTGGGGGGTAAGATAAACAGACGAGGAAATTTCTCACCCTCTTTATGCAAACAGGCCTCTGAGGTTCAGATGCCCGGTCAGTTCCAGCTGTATACTGGCTGCAATGCAACAGAGGCAATGTTCCCTCCACATAGCTTGAGAACTATTTCTGGAGTTGGTGCTGTCCCCAAAAGAAGTGCATCCTTAAAAGAAATACTTACCTAGGTCCATGGCCCATATATACACATGAGAGCCCAGAAGCCAGTAGTATGTGGTCACTGTGTAGTGGCCTGACAGAAAAAAGCCTGTAAGATCTGGAATATCCCAAGTTAAGCAATTTTGTGCATTTGATGCCAGTGTTCTTTCTCATCCAGGGAGTGTATGTTCTATTCAGTAACAAGACTTCTGAAAAGAAGTAAATGTGAAGGGAGGGGGGAGGGAGGCTTTTCTCTGTGATGGAAAATGGCAAGGCACTGCTGACCATCTCAGGCTCCAGGACTGGAAGAGATTAGGAGCCTACGATGACATCAATAGAAAGAGGCGATTACAAATGTAGGCAGAGGGATGATTGCTTCAGGAAGGCCTTTCAAAGGCCTGACAACTTCTCTTGAAGGATGGCCCCAGCAGTGTTCTCTGAAGGTAGGACTGTCAGTCTATGTGTGTGGAGAACAGTTCAAAGAAAACAAAACGCTTAAGCGTAATCTTTCAGAGGTTGAGGAATCATGGCATAATGATGATAAAATGCTACTTATGGACCCGACAAGCAACACAGCTGTTTGATGGCAAGAAGAAGATTCGAGCTAAACCAAAAGCTGTGAGTTCACTCTGCCTGCTGCTCCAGTAGAATAAAGGGAGCCTGGCCCCCCAAATACTCATGAGTTCCAGGAACTTGCCCAGTATCCAGATTCTATGGCTACCTCCAAACCAGCCCTCAGTGAATGCTCATTTTCAATGTTATCTTCGATCATGGTGACACTATGAATTCTATGGGGACACTCTGAAGCAAATATATATGTATATATGTGTGTGTGTATTATATATATATATGTACGTACATGCAGTGTGGGGTGTGTGTGTATATATATATCTCTCTCTCTCCTCAAAGTCAGTTAAGTCCTACCTGAGTCTGAACTCCTGGACACTAATGCCCATCCCAGGATGATGCCAGTTTACTTGTCTCTCTTACTTGACTTCCCATCTTTATTTTTTTTTAATTAATTGTTATTATTGTTTTTTTTTTTTTTTTTTTTTTTTGCAGTTTTTGGCCAGGGCCAGGTTTGAACCCACCATCTCCGGTCTATGGGGCCAGTGCCCTACTCCTTGAACCACAGGCACCGCCCTGACTTCCCTGTCTTTAAGTGACTTGGAGACATTAGATATCCTCACATACCTGATCTGTAAAAACTGGAAGCTACACATACATTCTCACCACCTACCTCAGTTAGTACAAACTGGTACTGTCAAAAGTAGCAAAATCATGGCCACCCAGGGCTTTCCGAGCCCCAGAAGATCATCACTTTATGAATACCAGTTATTATTTCAGGATAACAAAATGAAAGAACCAAAATACATTTCTGTCCATAACACAGGGCAGAAACAAAGTCAAATAATTTTCTCAGGAAGAAAAAGAGAAATCAAAAACAAAATGGAGAAACTGAACACAAAGAAAGCAACCAAGGGGATGTATCAGAGAGGGCATAAATCACCTTGCATATACCTCATTACTCAGACTCATTCTGTTTGTTCATCTCTACAGCAACGGCAGGGCTGCCAGTAAACACGGGATTAAAATTTTACAGAAAAAAAAAAGGATGGTATGAGCTGCTTTCTATCGTTCACACCCACCTGTTTAAAAAAGCAGAGAGCTATATTAAAGGAAAACAGGAGAAAGCCCTGCCCGTTCAAAATATATTTTAAAACAATCCATGCAGAAAATTGAGAATTTATTAAAATCTGAGAAATAAACAATAACAAGAAACAAAACCCACACAGAAACCAAACTACGGAGCACGTCAGAAAAAGGAGAGACGTTGGCAGCTGTGGTGACTGGAAAGGCCACCCGAACTTAAGGCTCAAAGTTTGATTCCTAAAGAAAAGAACTGCTATGGTTGTATCCTACCTTGAAACCAGGGGAGGGGGGGTCACCTCTCCTGAAATTTAAAAAGAATTGTTTATAAATATGGTGGTTTGGGTTTGGGAGATCAGAAATCCAACCAGAAGCTAACAAAGAACAGGCAAAAAAAAAAAAAATCTCAAAGCTGTGAAACCTTACTACTTAAGATAATGACAGAAATTTATGACTGCTTCCTTCCCCCGCACAAAGGAGCACAATTAGCAGGCTGAAAACAACAGGCCCTTTGTAGCAGCATGTTATGTTTTGCTTATTCTATTACACATTGGCTGGGAGATAAGAATAAACAGGACAACACCCTGTCTCACCAGGGGAAGAGGAGGTGGAGGGAAAGGCTGGTTACATTCACTCTTGGGCATGTATGTGCACACCGTTTACTTGCAAATTGAGGTACTTAAGAAAATTGTGCATGCAATAGTCAGGAACTAGTATAAGCATTCAGAAGTCTTTTATTGCACAATCAAACCTTTTAAGCACAAGCTGGGTGTAATAGGGAGCTTTATAGTTTTTCTTTATTGTGAAGCAAGCTGAAGATAGTTAAGTAATTGATAATTATTTCTCTATGCTCTTTATTTATCGACCTACTTTTATTCAGTCTTAAAAAAAATAAAAACTAGGATAAAGCAAATATAAACATAGCTTCCCTCTCTGTGACCTATAGTGTCAAAATAGCTTGCAAAGAATCAATCAGCAGCCACCAGGAGAAGAAAATATGGTGATCTGAGACTTCCAGATTCTCTGCAAAGGGGACAGCTGCCAAATCTGGGCACTAACTGCTCTGAGGGATCCAGCAATGGAGAATTCTGCTTAAGAACAGCAGCTGCTAAGCTAATCGGGTTCTAACTAGCTGATCACAAGATGGGATGGCAACTACAGCCCCAAGAAAATGAGTAAAGATGATTTGACCTCACTTGTGACACTGCCCCCACCACCCTTGACTACCCAGAATAACCAACCAGATGCATGCGCCTCGGGCATTTCTCAGTAGCGCTCTTGAGTGCTCTCTCTCTCTCCCCCCACCTCTGTCTCTTCCCATATGTGTTGGCAGCTCAGGTGACCCAAACTCCAAGGCCTTGGGTGACCCAAACCCTGAAGGACCATGAGATCCTCTGGAGCCCAGAGTGAGTTTTAGGAGGGGGCTGAGGAAAGCCATTCTAAAGAGCTGCCTGCCCGCCAGCCATACTGACCTTCATCCTGCTCCTGCAACCACAGCGGTTCCCACCTCAGGCCTTCCAACTGGAACTTCCTCAGCCTGGGTTGCTTTCTACCAGATGGTCACAAGGCTGGCTCCTTCCCATTCCTCAGTCTCATCCTGAACGTCACTCTTAAAAGAAGTCTTTCCCTCCTCCCCTAATGATGCTACCAATTCTCCCACTCTGGCACTTACTTGGCTTATTTTCCTTATAGGAAAATAAGGACCCATCTTAATTATTTGTTTTCACATATCCTATTTTCCTTCCCTGACTAGCGTATCTACTCCATAAGGACAGAGACCTCATCAGTCTCGTTCACCCTTGTAGGCTCAGCATCTTAATTATTATCTGGCACATAGTACATACTGGATAGAACTGTATTGCAAGAAGGAATAAATGAATAAACAAACAGGAAACAAATGAACAAGGCAATCTGGTGTAGCATCAGTAGAAAAAAGGTGAAAGCAGAATTTGTCACCTCACCATTGCTGTCATTTTTTTTTTATCTCAATTTTCCAAGTAGGACCATGGGTGATGCTACATGTGAATAACTGAACTGAAACGTGGAGCTAAAGAACATACGGCTTTTTTATTCTGTGCTCCAAACAGAAACCACCCTGAAATAATTTACGGAATATTCTTTTTTTTTTGAGACAGAGTCTCACTCTGTTGTCCAGGCTAGAATGCTGGGGCATCCCCCTAGCTCAAAGCAACCTCTAACTCCTGGGGTCAAGCAATGTTCCTGCCTCAGCCTCCTAAGTATCTGGGACTACAAATGCCCACCACAATATTTCTGTTTTTAATAGAGATGCGGTCTTGCTCTTGCTTAGGCTGGCCTTGCACTCCCAAGCTCAAGGGATCCTCCTGCTTCAGCCTCCCAGAGTGCTAGAATTAGAGGAGTGAGCCACTGAGCCCAGTCGATTTGCAGGGTATTCTTAAAATCCAAATATAGGAAAGAAAAAAGAAGAAGAAGAAGAAGATATTTGGATGTCAGCAAGGTAGTTCTGCCAACCTAATTATGCCCCGTGACATGTAATTGTGAGCTGCTGAAAGACAAATGGCGAAGCAAAGCATTCATTATAAACACATGCAGAGGTAAGACTGAGGTGTTAATTTTTAAGCAACTGTCATAAATCTGGTCCCAGGATATTATTCCACTAACATTACTGCTATCATAACAAAGAGTGTAAGTGTGACCATGAGCTCCTTTCATGTATTTCTCAATACTAGGAAATTAGGCTTGTTAGTCGACCCCTAGCTAAGACCCTGAAGAGAATGTGCAATGAAGGTGGCAGAATAATAGTTAAGCAGCAGTCGAAGAGAGCTGTTCTGTGTAGGGGAGATGCATTTAAAATGCATTTATATCTTTGCATAGACATCATAGTACGCAATCTAAGAGATGTATACTCCACGGCTCCCGTCTTTATGAAGGCTAAGATACAATGAAACAAAACCAGAAAGCCCACATACACCAAATGAGAAAAATATGGGAATGGAACTATCAATAAATAGAGTATCTTAAAGGCAAACTCAGAACAGGATGAAAGCATCTCTTCCCTGGAAGAGCAACTCAGAAAAGGACTAGGAGTGGGAAGAGGAAGTCAACAGGTCACAGCTGCTGCTATATTAAAAGGTGATAGACTGATAAATGTTCTAGTTACTGCTATGTTTGAAAAGGATTCCAAATCCGAAAATGTTGTTTGCATATTTACCTCCTTATAAATTGATTTGTCATAGTCAAATAATCAAGACGTTCCAATGTAATTGTTTCCACTTCAGTGAAAAATCAGAATTGGGCTCAAAAACAGAATCAGAGAGAAGAGTTTTAGGCTTACTTCTACAAACTATAATATATAATATATAATATTTCATACAGTGACATCGCCGTGGATATTACCCAAAGTTTTAAGAATCTCTTCAACTTGGTTAATAATAATTCTCTCATTTTAGTTCATGTGGGAATGTTTAAGGGCATTTGCCAAAAAAGAATACTGAAATGGTATAGAATGGTATTCGTTATAATTAAGGCCTAATCACTAAAGGAGTCCAGAGGAATGGAATTTATGATCTTGCATACATGTTTATAAAATATAGACTCAAGAAAGAGCCATTTAATTTACCGAGAAATCCTCTGATCTCTCAGCGTATTGTAAGTAGCAAGACCAATGGCAAGTTTCAGTGTGGAGGTCTTTTTGGTCTGTGCCTCCTAGCCCGGGGGTCTCTCTATTCCTGGGTAGGGTACAAAGTTACCTCACAAGACTGTTGTTTTTGTTCCACCTTTGCTTTGCAGAACCTCAAGCAAAGCCCTGACCATAAATAAAGCAGCAGGGCCTCAGCAGCCCTCTGAGTCATAAACCCCACTCAGCTGCATGTGGCTCAAGGTGTTGGGATCCCGATAGACTCAAGCCAAGCAAGTGGAATCAATTTAAGTCAGAGCCTGGAAAAACACAGCGCTCCCCCTTGCCCACCCCAACTGGCAGTGGAAGACACCACAGTCGTCCTTCCACAACTAAAATACAGGGGACGGTAACGAAGCCCAGGAAAACATCGAGACCTGGGCAGACTTTATTCCACAGTCTAAAAAGGGAAAAAAAGAGAGAGATTTTTGACAAGCAACCACAAATTCTTAAATGTACGGTTCTCTTGTTTTTAAGCATAAAAGCAGTCTTGTTATTTCTAAGTTATTATCACTATCACATTTTTCTGGCATTTGTGCCCAGTACCATTTGGCCTTGGGGTACTTAGGCTTATTACTTTAAAAATACGGAGTTAAGCATGTTAAAATCACTTTAAATATCTCAAAAAGCAGCAAACACACAGCCTACCTGCTTGGGCATGCAATCGTGAAAAGAGAAGCTTTATAGAATGGCCTGCAGGTCAACAAATTCTGGGTTTGGCAGACTAATGCCAGGAAGGAGCTATAGAAAATAAGGTCCTGTGTATGAAAAATACTCTGCCTTTGGTTCCCTCAGGCCAGAACTTGGAACTGTTTGCAAACATGCCCTAAAAAACTGCAACTCTCATAAAGTGCTAAAAACTCCCAAATAAACACGGCCCCTCAAAACTGTGTACAAATGAGAAACATTTAATGAACAACCCTTTCTTCACCAATAATTCTGCTTAAATTAAGTCCAGCAGACTCTTCAAAGGGACCCAAGAAGCCCCCTCGTTAAGACAAATTCTATATATAGACATCCAAGACAATTACATGATGCACATAACCAAATATATATAATTATCCTAGTTTCTACATTCCCATTATCTTCATAAATATAGGATAAAAATCAGCCTAAATGACTTTCTCAGACCTCCTCAAGGATTAAGGCAAGTCAGGCAGCTTTTTAAAAGTCTATGTATGTAGTAAAGATCAAAAGCAAATGTTCTGGTCAGTTCTTTTCTACTCATGGGTTTTACTAAGAATGTGTGCAGTTTTCAGGGAAAACACCACAAATGACAGCTGCTCAAAAGCATGGAAATTAATTGGCACCAGGAATTTCCTTGACTAATAGGGAAAAATTTGAAGTCACATGTTTTGATGAGCTTATTTTTCCCATCCTTAGTCAAGCATATTCACTGTTAATGATTAAGATTTTCAAATAGAAATATAACCAAGTAAAATCCTGAGTACATTCCCTATTTTTTTCTCACTAGAACACAACTACCCATGACTGGATGAACAATAGCATTAATGAATAGATTTGAGCTGTAAATAGTACATAAGGGAGAGCTTCAACTTGCAGGGTTTGATTTTCTATAGGAACGAAACCAAAACACAGTAAGAATAATGCATTTACTGTATTAAAAAACAGTCGCAAGACAAGTGATTCCCCCAGCCCCCGCAGAAAGCCATCTGTTTTGAGCTGTTTTTCTAGTAGTAGAGCTGGATTTACACTGATGCATCCATGGTCCCTCGCTCTCAAGTCGGGGCCCTTGTGACTAGTGGTGAGAATGGATGAGACAGCTGGTCAGGATTAGGCGAGCAGCCTGTGGCCTTGGACGAAGTCGTGTTACTATGTCCAGAGCCTGATGCCATGACCTTGGGCTCATCAGCATTATGCTCTCATCACGCAAGCTAACAGCCACTGATCACCTGTGATCTAACATATACCACTCCATTTTAATCCCAGCAACGATGTAAGCTTTTTATTTTCAAGGGAATCTGAATTGAGCCCATAATACCGAAAACCTCAGGCATGATGGAGTATATGTGAAAACTGTCCCTTCAAGGCAGCAATGAGACGTCCAAGCATGTGCAAGGAAAGCAAGAAATAGTCAGAGAATTTCCAAAGCATATCCCCCCAAACGCCACAGTGGAGCAACATACCTGGCCATACCCAGACTTGGAAAGTTGGCAGGGACGATGAGTACATCCAGCCGGGAGAACGGGTGTGTTCCTAGGACAGAATGTGCTGCTGAGAGGCAAGGAGGGATCAACCGCAGAAGGGTCTCTTGGCAGACTCTCTTGAAGCACATCGGGGCAAAGACACGATGAGGAATGATCTCCTGGATGGTGGCAGAAGGATTCTGAAAGCGGCAGGGGTATTCCATGTGACCACAAATGCCAATGTACCTGGGGAACAACACAAAATAAATACTACATAGACGCACTTAATAGCAAACTGTGTTTATTCTTCTTGCCATGGAGGTGAAGAACTCTTGCAGATGTGGACAACTTTAGGAGACAGTGGTTCAGGCAGGCTCACAAGCAAAGACTGTTCATTTGAATTCTTGGTTTGAATGGCTCTGCACAGGAATGAAAAATTATAAGTCAAAATACTTACTGCTTGAATGGATGGAGTAGCTTCAACCAAAGCTAAATGAAGGTGGTAAAATCTTGACTTGGAATAAAGTTGGGGGAAAAAATCCTAAGACAAAACAATAAAACAACCTCCCACACAAAAACAATTTCTGCACTCAATAATGTACTTTCAAGTTATCACCAGAGGAAAAATCTTCTCCAAGTAAGGGGTGATTCATAACTCAGAAGGTAAGGAATGACAGACCCAAATTAAAGATCCCATTCTAGAATTCCCTAGAATAAAAGACTCAGTCTGAGGTGGAACAATGAATCAAAATGACACCTGCAGATTCAAACCTTTCAAAAGAACACAAACCATTCTACTGCAAAGTAATCTAGGTGCTCTTTATAAAGCTCATCATCAAAAGTTGTTGTTAGGGAACGCAGAGGCACTTTTGATACAGTATTTTCCCCAATCCACTTTCAATGCAAATTTAAGCAACTCAACCTTTTAAGGAAACAGATTAGAGCCCAGCCTGCACCATCTGACCACTGCCAATTATTCCATCAAAGGCGGAGCTAAAGAAAAATTCCGACAACCTGACTCATAGGCCTCAAGAGAACTTATCTATCCAAAGAAATCTACATCAAAGAGGACTCTATTTTTTCACCTGTTAACACATCCTTTATTCAAACACAATGGAAAAATCTCTCTAAATTTAAGTTATAGTTCTTACTAGAGGTGCTTACTTTCATTGAATACTGAAATGTTGGCATGTCCCTATACGAGCAGACTTCAACAATACTTCTCCAAATTTATGAAGTGCCTTTCATCCATCTAACGCCAGTGTTCAGAGGGTGTACAGGCTGTGTAAATAAGCCTCACCCTCTACTACCATGGTGCATAGGATACAGCTTCCTGCACCAATGAGGTTTCATCAAAGTTGAGGGTAAGAAAATAGATGGAGATTCACAAAATCTTCTTCCAGGATAAGGTAACATGAACGATATAATTATTGACCTTGAACTCTGGCTAGTGTCCCTGAATTGAAAACCTTGCTTTGTAGAGACAGTGAGTAAAGGTGCTGCTGGTAAACATGAAACAGTTAAGGCTACAATGAACACCTAGTGACACTGCTGTACTATGCTGGCATAGCAATTCAATCCAAGGTCTCACAAAGTGAAAAAGACCATTTATTAAATTAACCACCATGTTACCTTTTTCTAATGTATTTGCACAGGTATAAAATATGCTTACTAATTTAAGCTCATATACTCTCTATTGAAAAGCTCTCAGAGCCTGTTCAATAATGTAGAAACCGGAGGTATGCAAGCATCTTCAGGACAAAGGTGGGGCATGAGTTTAAATTCTATCTACCACGGCACAATTTTTCAAAGAGGCTGCCCATTGGCCTCTCCAGAAATACCCCATGGGGAAAGATTATTGCAGCCAAGAACTCTAAGGTTAGTGAATAAATTGAGGTAGGCAAAGATTGGAGGTAGGCAAAAAAAGCCAATTTGTTAAAGGAAAAAAGGTGAGTTAAGTTCTCTCTGGACATAATTGACACTAGCTCAGGTGATGATAATGATTTCAGTTGTGTGAATTAGCATCTTTTGTCATAATCAAAGGCTTGGAGAAAATGCAGGACTTTAAGGCAACCACACAATGACCAAGTGAGACTAGGATGGCTCCCAATAAAAATGGAAGTGGAAATGGCATCGGGAAAACCACTTATGGGTTCTCACAGGGGGATCAGGAAACTTGGGCTCCAATAGCTGCTCTCAGACTGGCTAAATGTGACGCAAGACAAGTAACTGGGGTCTCTTTTTCCTCATCTCTAGTAGTCTTAACAAAAGTGACTGCCAGAGGGAGGGGTAGGAGAGAACTGACTGGAAAAGCATATGCGGGAACTTACTGGGGGGATGGAATATTCTCTATCTGATTTAGGGTGTACGCAATCCTCAAAAAGTCATCCGACTGAACAGTTAAGATCTGCACGTTTTGTTGTATGTATTTTAATTAAAAATAAATTTAAAACTGAAGATGGTTTCTTCTGACACTATAATTCTATGATATCCTATGACATGAGCCTCCTTCAGACAACAGCCTTGTTTCTGAAGAGGTCAGGGAATATCGCACTTTCACAAAGTCGTGAAGAGTCTTCTCCAGATCCAGCATCAACTCAAAGATGCTTTATCTTCCTCTCAAGGCAACTTTTCATTTTCTTATACTTTACAATGCCAAAGAGGACCTCTCCCATAATCAGTCTCCTCCTCTTTAGAATGAGTAACTTCAATGCCTTTTCTTCTTTGTAGTGCCCATTTCCCATGCCTTTAATCAATTTTGCTGAATTCCTCTGGACTTACCAAGTTAAACTGTATCCATACTTTAACTGTGTGGCTCCAACAAAGGCCTCAAGAGATTAAATAACATAATACAAAGATATCCCTGTAACTAGAGAAGGTTATATTGCAGCCACATAAAATTAATAAATGTTGACACTTTATCTGAGTGCCTTATAATTAATGCACTTGCTAAAATGCTCCCTCGGAGTGGGCTGGAGTATATGTAAAGCTAGAGCTGGAAGAGGGGATATTCATCCTAAAATTTAGCCGGTGAGAACAGCAATCAAAAGTTCAGTGACCAACACTTTGGCCAAATTTCTGGAACCCGGATAACACCGGGCAAATGAAAACTTGTGCCACATAAGGTCCCAGTAAAAGTTAGACTTACATGAATTGAGATGGTGGTTTTAGGAAGGTTTGAAGGAGAAAGGGGGCTGGAAAGGCAAAAGGGACCAGATGTGAACATAACTAAAAACATTACTGAGATTGGCACTTCACAGCACCTTGGCTGGAAAACTTTGCATGGAGTCAGAGGTTTTGTGGATAAAAATACAAAGCTACTTTCTGATGACTAAAGATAGCATACATGAAGCACGCATCCAGGCAGGATTAAGCAAATGTAAGCTATTATTTTATCTGCAGCCCATGCCTGATGGACAAGCACTTTGATAAATGAAGGGAAAACTTTGTCATAGTCTATCAGTCATGGAAGGGAGAGTGGGAGGAACCCGATTCCCAGGACTCATGGTTCTATAAAAGGACATACTTGCCTAGAATGGCACCACTGACCTTCCAGCTCACCTGATTGGCTTGGCTACTCTGAGCTTTCTCTTTTGGAACCTGCTTGCCCACAAAGGGGGTACTTTGGGGCCTGCTGTCTGCCCTGCGTTAGGCAAGCTGTGTGTCTGTGTTGTGGAGGTCGGTAGCAATCCAGCTGGGTTGGGATCTGGGCGGGTAAATTTATTTAATTTAGAAATGAAGTGTTAGAAAACCCACAGACAGCACCCACCTAAGCAGTCCCTCAGTCCAGCTCTGCCAATAACAAAATCTTTATTTCAATCTTCTCTGTTCCTCAGCTGGCTCTGAACTCCAGAGGACAAGAGAGGAGGAGCAGTAGTCTCCTCTTCACCCAAATCACAGCAGGAGTTTTAGATTTCTTCTCTTCCCAGAATCCCCATTTGATCTGGCCATAACCTCCTCCTTTTAGAATAATGGATGTGAGAAAATTGAGAAGCCATTTCAGTTGCTTCTGGGCAGGAAAGAAAGAACACACAGGAAGTGGCTGCTGCCCACTCCCCACCTGCATCTCCTGGGAATATGGCTGGAAGGGCAAAATAACAAATGTCTGTCTTTGCCTTACCCAGGCCTAAAGTACGCATCTTTCAGCGGCACAGCTCCTCTAACAACCAATTAACCTCCAGGCTTTAGAGGAGAAGCAGAGAACATCTTCACCATGGAGAATCTGAGAACCCTCAGACAAAGTCTTTACTCTGTAGATAAGGAAAATGCAGCTTGGCCCCAGAGCCAGATCCAACCCAGTAAGGATGGCACCTTCAGGCTCATAGTCAGTGCTCTAAAGTTCAGTTTCTTTGTTCCAACATGAGACACTCCTATCAATAACAGTAGCTGGATTATGACCGTGACTCTCCAGATGGCAGGGTGGATCAGACTCCAGGTAAGGAATAGGTATTTTATACAGTTTTTTAAGTCTTCAGGTAAGATTCTAAATCAGGCCAGGTGCAGGGGCTCACACCCGTTAACCCCAGCACCTTGGGAAGCCAACATGGGAGGACTGCCTGAGCCCAGGAATTTGAGACTAGGCTCACAAACCTAATAAGACTCTACCTCTACAATAAAATTAAAAAGAAAAAAATTAGCCAGGCAAGATGGTGCACACCTGTAGTCCCAGCTATTTAGAAGGCTCAGGCAGGATCATTGCTTGAGCCCAGGAGTGAGAGGCTGCATTGAGCTGTGAGCCTGCCACTGCACTCCAGCCTGGGTGACAGAGCAGGACTCTTTATAAAGAAAGAGTAAATGAATAAATAAATAAAATTGATTTTATTTTTAGAGAGACAGAATTTTATTCTCTTTTATTTTAAAGAGACAGAATTGTCTCTCTAGGGCAGGAGTCCTTAAACTTTTTTAATAGGGGGCTAGTTCACTGTCCCTCAGACCATTAGAGGGCCGGACTGTGGGCCCCGGGACGTCGGCTGCCATGCAGGACAGGCAGCGGTGGCAAAAACACCCAGAAGGCTGGATAAATGTCCTGGAGGGCTGCATGTGGCCCGCGGGCTGTAGTTTGAGGACACCTGCTCTAGGGAGTCACCTGGATATGAATATGAACAAATAAACAAGTTACTCTCTGAGAATCAGTATACTTATCTGTAAAATGGCAATAATAATCTATCCAATCTATTTTAAAGGCTTATCCTCAGGACTAAATGAGATGACATTTAGATCAAAATTTTTCCTGACTCCCAAACACTAATGGCTTCAGTTTCAATTCAGGATAGGGTAGGATATACTGCAGTAACGAACAACTCCAATGTTTTAGTGACCTAATGCAAAAAAGTTTACTTCTCACACATGCCAAATCCACTGTGGATCCAAGTGACTCTCCTGTCCTATTCACTCAGAAATTTGGGCTGCCTACAACTGCAAAATAAGGCCTCCTCTGTGACCCCAGTGCACTTGAAGAGAGCACTAAATGGTCTCTCATGCAATTAAATGTTCCCACATGAAAGCAGCATATGTCGTTTCTGCCCATAATTCTCTTCTTCCCTTGAGAGTATATAACTAAGAGCTATCTAAGGTATTCTATATAGCTCAAGAAGATGGTCCAAAATAGGCAAGTTACTGAAAAAGAAGTAGAAATTACCTCTGTTCTACCAAAAAAAGCAAAATACAGGCAATAAGATGTGCCTGTCGGAAAAGAAAGCACATGGCTTTAGCTCCTAAAGATACCGACCACCACAGTCACCACAGTCAGAGTAAAAGCAGCATGGTAAAATAAAACCAACACAGAAAGGATCTGCAGTAAGAGGATCTCTCAGCTCGTTTTTCAAAAATGAACTAACCATGTGTACATTACTCTGGCTTTCCCCACCAAAACGTAGTGACTTTCTATAAATAGAAAAATGATTTAATCGAGCTGGGTATAAAAGCACTACAAATGAAGCCTGATGCACACTTCTGTGCTTCTGTGCACTCCCCTTCTCTCTCTTTTGGCACTCAAAGCTAAAAAGATTGAACATCTGGCTAGGCTGCAACTGACTATCCAATGGTCCATACCAGGGGTGGGGAACCTGTGGCCTTCTAGGTCCTTCGGTGCAGTCTTTTGACTAAATCCAGATTTTATAGATAGAACAAATCCTTTCATTTTTATTAATACATTTTTGTTCATCTTTTATATTTTTTAAATATCAAAGAATAAAATATGTTTCAATGAAATAATCCACCCAGACTGGTACAATTAGAACATTAGAAAGCCATAAGGGCTAATCACACTCATGGTTTAGTTCAGACTTCCCCTGCCTGACTGACACTACTAGTACATGAGGCTGGTGGGTGAAGTTTATGGGGGTCAAGTATGCCAGTCTGTTACCAGCTTTTGATAACAGTGCACTGTGTTTCTGTCAGAAGTGGAATTTGTTGCACAGCTTCACAGTATTTTAAAATTCTGTCTGCTTGACAGCACATCATGTCAAAGAAGATCCAGAGAACACTGAAGGAAGAAAACCTCTTTTTAAATGAGGATTGGGAATTGCAATATTATTGTGTTTCTGCTAAAGATAAGATGATTTACTTGCTTTGTGATACTGTAATTAACGACATTAAAGAAATTCAATGCTCATCAGCATTATAACACTCATCAGGACCACAAATATTTAAATAACAGGGAGATTGTACGATAGAAATTAGAAAGATTGTATTGTAGAAATTAAAAGATGGAAAGCAAAAGCAAAGCAAATTCTTCCCAGTAACAATAAGATCTAGAAATAGTCATAATCCCATGGAAGCAACTTATAAAGTAGCTTATATAGTCAGGAAAAATGGGAAGCCATTCAGTGAAGTAGAAATTTTGAAAGTATGCATTGTCAAAGTTGCAGGATGCTTAGACCCCACTAACATTTCAAAGAGAATCATAACTACTGGCAGCAAGAAGAAACTTCAACTTCACCGAACTTCATGCAATTCTTCTAAACGAAAATACAGGGTGTGTAGGGGTGTGTATTTGTATATATCTCTCCTGTATACACTATTCAGTCACTTTGGATGCATCAACTGATATTACAGACTTGGCACAGGTTTTATACTTTGTTCAGGTCATAACAGAAGATGTTCTTTGCTATAAAGAGTTACTTGCTTTGGACACTCTTGCAAATACAACACAGGGAATAGATATCGTCAACAACTTTCAAGGTAAATGTCATGAAGTTGCACTGAATTTGGTAAATTTAGTGAGTTTATGTACAATGGTGCACCTTCCACGACAGGAAAACATGAAGGGCTTATTACACAGATAAAAAAGGTATCAACAGATCCACATGCTCCTGTTTCTTTTCACTGTATCTCGCATCAGCAAAATCTCTTGTGCTACAATGATTTTCTTAAGTGAGGCTTGTGAACAGGTTTATGTGTTGTTAACTATACTGGTACAAATGCAACATGGCAGGATCAGTTTTGTAAAATGGTAAAGGTGAGTGATGAGGTGTTTAGTGTGGATTTGCTCATTAGCTGTAACACTCCAAAGTGCATTGGCTAGCGCAGGGATAGGTATCAGCCAAAATTTTATCTCTGTAAAAACAAATCATTAAATTTTATGAACAAAAGAATCAGCCATGTGAATTATTGAAAAAAGATTTCTATTGGAATGCAGCATTTCTGAATGATATCATTTCAAATCAAATGACATAAATATTTCTTTGCAAGATGAAACTAAGTCTATAGATAAACCAGACATTTCAAATAAACATCTTTTTTCGAAACATTTCTTCTTCAAAAGGAAGTTTCCGATAAACATTTAACCTCAGTTAGCATCAAACAATGACTTTAAAATTTTCTTAGCCATCAAACCAAATGTTAGCGAAGGTCACTGTGAACAGGATGATATATACAAATCCTTTGAAGAATATGCAGCTGTTATAGACCCATGAACTGGGGGTTGCCATGAAAGTTTCACTGACTTTGAGAATCATGATATCACACTCAAATTAGTATTTCAGCCTTACCTAGTCGATATTACCCAGGCACCGAAACAACTACAGATGGAATTGACTGAGCTCTCAGTAGATGACATTTTAAAGTCATTGATGCTAAGAAAAATCCAACTGAAATATGAAAAAATGCAGTGGAATATCCACACCCTCAGCAACATGTTTTCTTGCTTTTCAACCACTTATTGCTGTGAATCTACATTCTCCTACCGAACCCAAATCAAGATGGGTTAAGATCACAAATGACTGAGACCCATCTAGAAGATCAACGAAACTGCAGGCCTCTGTGCTGCAACCAAATGTGCCAATGCTTTCCCACAAAAGGAAGACACAACAAAATCGTTATGAGATTAGTTAACTTTAAAATTAACAAATAGCTTTCACTTTTTGAAATTAAGTATATAGTAGTTAGTTTTTTTTTAAATAATGTACCTTTTTAAGTGTATAATTAAAGTTTCTTGAAAGCAGCCTTATTTGATTATAGCTAAATTAATATAGCCTTCCAAGATGAAAAGGTTCCCCATCGCTGGCCTATACTAATTTTTAAAAACCTCACATTGATTTTCTCTGGTTTATGCTGAAAAGAAAAGAAAAGAAATCACTACTGATGTCAACAAAGCCCTGATCCAGCAGGATTCCCCTAACCCAATGGTCTTGTAACACTTTTCTTATGTCTGCTGCTCCCAAAAAGGCTCCCCCTAAGGGAGGCTGTTCTTACAATGCACTGTTAACAGCAGTGACCAGAACCAAGACAGCAGAGTTGCCCATAAAGTGAGGCATCAGATAAGCAACTTCTTTTTATTAACTTATGTTTTGGACTACATGAACACTGAAAACCAAACTTAAAAGTTATAGGAGAGAAAGTGTTCAATGTGAAGATCCTTCATTTAACCAAACACATATAAATATTTCACCCATATTACAGGATTTCACACACACTTATTTTCTTTTCTCTTTCTGCATAAATAATATGCCCACATTTCTACCTTTCAACTCTTTCCTTTCTAGTAAGGCTTTTTCAGCATTGATGAATCCTGTTTTGGTTTAGTTTCTCAGCAAGGATGACTCACATTCCCAGAGCTAGGAAGAAACGCATCACACTGCTCGCTCCAGCGTTTGTTTTTCAGTAAGTTCCCAAACACAAACCTGGAGTTAGCCTCGGAAGGTGGCAAAGGTCCCTCTGCTGCCAAATCATTGGATGAGCATGTTTCCGGCTTCATTTCTGTCCAGCATCCCACTGCAATTGTGAAGGTGGAGGCTGGCATCGGCATAGTTACATAGTAATGCCAGCTTGAGTACCCTACAAACAGAAAGAGAAAAACTTCAGTGAGTCTGGACCTTACTGTGCGTTTCTTCTTCTGAAGCACTTGAAGAGCTGGTAAGCTGGTAAGCGCCAACTCTTGGGGGTGGGTCACAGCAACTAAAGGAGCATTATTCTAGGACTCAAGGAAAGCACAAGAGGCATGATGGTGGGCACCGCCGGTGGCTCAAGGAGTAGAGCGCCAGCCCCATATACTGGAGGTGGCATGTTCAAACCCAGCCCCAGCCAAAAACTGCAAAGAAAAAAATAAAGAGGGATGATGGTTTCAAGGCAGCTAAGGAGGTTTCCAGGGATCAGTTGACCCCCTTCAAGAGAACCTAGAAATAAAGGTAGTGGTTGAGGTGGTCACTCAAAGCTGTAAACACAGAAGGGCATAGGCCATATCCTCCCATAAAAACAAGAGATGTCTTATCTTCATTGCCTACCACAGTATTTGGCATAAAAAAAGATGCTTAATTTATATCTATTCAATGAATGAATGGACAAAGGAATGGTCACTTCTGTGCTGTAACTATTATACTTTATTTAAATTCAATTCAAGTTAATCTAAAATGGACATAGTAGAAAATACCTGAGGTCACAGAAGGGAAACAGATGGGTTTTAGTAGCAACTCTGAAACTAATTCACTGAGGAAGTTCAGGTCTCATCCCCCAATCCTTTATTCTTTTTCTTTTCTCAAGACAAGAGTCTGGCTCGGTTGCCTTGGGGAGAGTCCAGGAGTGTCATCACAGATCACTGCAACCTCAAACTCCTAGGCTCAAGTGATCTGCTTGCCTCAGCCTTTCAAGGTTGAGACTACAGGTGTCTGCCATGATACCAGCTAAGTTTTCTATTTTTAGCAGAGATGGGGTCTCACTCACTCCAGCTCAGGTTGGTCTCTTGAACTGAAGCAATCCTCCCACCTTGGCCTCCAAGATTGCTAGAATTACAGGCATGAGCCACCAAGCTTGGGCACCCCCTCCACCCTTTTTATCTGTTTAGTGGGTCTTCCACTCCTCACTGCAGCTGAAAACCAGGCATAAAGGTTCAATGGAGCCAAGGACTTCTAACTAATTTGTAACCGGGATGGAATTATAGCTGGGGCTCCCTCCCCAGATGGGTTTGGGGCTCCTCTCCCCACTTAGCCCAAACTTTACAGAAGACTGTTTATCAAAGGAAGGAATGATTGATAACTTATACTATACTTCCCTCATTTCTAAGATGGGAAAATAATTTTAGTGTTTCTGAAATCGAATTTGCCATACAATCTGATTTAACAGTATTTTTTTCCTGAGCATCTGCTATAAATTGATGGTGTGTCTTAAGGGGAACTGATATCATCTTATATTATGGAACACATTTCTCCATTCCTTGCATTCCCATGGCGAGGAATTTCCATTAGAGTAACACCTTTTTTTTTGGTCCCCTTACAAACTCCTTTGAGGGAGCTATTGTTCCCTTTCTTACTTTAAATTTTATAAGGTTAAACACCCATAAAGTGACCTGTGATTGTCTAATTTGGTTAGTGAATAGATATCAAATTCAGGTTCAAAATATTAACATGTCCATACTGGCCAGCAGACCTAACATGACATTTTTCAAAGTGCTTTACCAGTAAAAATCAATAACAGAGGTTAGAGTTTGATCTCCATATGCTTGGCTCCTTTGTCTATCTCTCCACTAATTCTGAACTCAAGAAGGTAGAAAAGAAAAAAATAAATATGATTTGTGCTGAAATTTGAGTTTGGATGTCATCAGAGGAGATATTTGAAGGAGAAATATAAAAGGCCGTGCTCAGAACTGCTGGAATCCCATCACGAGGCAGCTATTCTCTCAAGTTTGCTTATAAGTTTCATCCTGCTTCTGGAACCAAAATGGCCACTCTTGAGATTCCCTCTCTTTGTAGCTGACTAAGTTGAAGGCATGTTCTTCTTTAAAGAGATATTCAAATCCACTGATGCTGGAGCCAATCCCGTGATTGCTTCTACTGGGCTTGAAGAAAAACCACAGGCTTAAGAGAATCACTGCTCTGATCCCTAGCCAGTAAGACGTGGGTAGGGACAGTCACAGAACTCTGGATGAGAGCATGACATGGATCCAGCATGACAAGCCCATCTCCCTAATTATTCCACTTTCCCACAACTACTTCATTCTCTGCAACCTGATGCCTCCCATGACTGCTCCATGAAAAACTTCAGTTTGTCCTAGACAACATAGTGAGAGCTGGAGCAGGTGGGAGGGAGGGTGGCCGTGGAAGAGAGGGTGGCGGTGGAAGAATAGGAAAAATGTTGTGGCTGAGGAAATAAATCTTTCGAAATGTCTTGGTTTAAAAAAAAAAAACTCAAATAACCAAATTATCTTAACAAAGGGCTGTGATCTGCCCTTGTTTCTTTGAAGTCCATTTTAGAGCATATACCCCATGGGCCATTAGATTTTCCTTTTTAAAAATTTAGACCCTTGGGGGGAGTAAATAAGCAGCAATGATAAGGTTTTCAGATAAAAATGGAAGTTTGAATGAATGAAGGCATCTTCACTTCCTCCCCAAACCTCACGAAAGGATAAAAGGATTTTTTAAGGGATAAACCAACAACAGGAAGAATAAAACAGGAGACAATAGCTACAAAATAGCACTGGAAGCCAGAACCGGATGGAAGAGTGGCAAACGACACAGCACACCTAAGTCAGCGGCGGGGAAAGACAAGACCCACCTCATTGTACCTCCTAGAAACCCTGAAAGGCTCTGGGGCAGAAGAGGTGCTAAACTGAGCAGGCCTGGTTTGAAAGACTCTGTAAAAAGGGCTCAGATCTACAATGACCTCCCCTACTCTGCACACCCGGGTCTATCCTCCTGCGTACATTCTGGCAAATAAGTGGAGGTTTATTTTTGAGGCAGTAAGAGAGGGCCTCTGGACTAGGGGGTAGGGATGGAGAAAGGAATGGCAAATGGATGGGATTAGATGGACAAGTGCAGAGAGGATGCTGAGATCACCAGCCATTTCCCCACATTTGGTTCCCAGAGGCTGGCAGCCAGGTTTTCACCCTCCACGCAGGAGACTGGGGAAGTGGACGAGCCAAGAGAAGATGCTGAAGTATATTGACATTGCAGGTTTTCTGGGATCGGCCTGTAGTGAAGCTCATGGGTGACAAGCCTTCTGTAAGCACTCAGAGCTGCCAGTCAGTATTTCAGCCTCTGCTCCTAAGTAAATGCAAACCAAGGACCTTCGGACATCTTTAGAAAGCCTCAGCGCAAAACCCGGAGGCCAAACAGAAACGGGCAAGTTGGAAGATAGTAATCACACAAGAAGAAACAACTTAAAAAAAAAACCAAAACATAATACAAATGCTGAGAATTAAGAGAATTTACGGTAACCCTGAACAAGTATAGTATAGTATAAAAAAAAGAGAGAGAGAGACTCGTAAGTTAGGAAAATCAAAAATAGGAAAAAAAGAAAAATGCAGTAAAAGAGATAGGACAGAATATGAAGCTAAGGAAATCTCCCAGACCATTAAAAAAAAAAAAAGAAAAAGACAAAAAGATGAGGAAAATAGAAGTGCAGTTCCGGAGGTCTGAGGTCCAGGCAACGGAAACTTCAGAAAAAGACAACAGAGAAACTAGAAGGGAGGAAATCAGCGGCTGAACAATTGGGGAAAACTGTCCTAAACTGCATGGGGCGTGAGTTTCCAGATTGAAAGGACACAAAATACTCATGACCCTGGATACAAACTGACCCCAGTAAACTGACCCATCAATTAAGTAATCTTAACAGAAAAAGAATAACATTTTTAGTTCTGAGATAATACTAAAATCATAAAATATGACTCAGAAGGAAGAAGTAATTTAGAGAGGAGGAATAGGAACTGCCCCGTTAAGAAATCCTTTTAAGAATGAAACCCTGGCTCGGCGCCTATAGCTCAACTGGCTAAGGCGCCAGCCACATACACCTAAGGTGGCGGGTTCGAATCCCCAGCCCGGACCCGCCAAACAACAAT
>NW_003852401.1:45768199-45779264 GCF_000181295.1 Otolemur garnettii
GGCTCTGTCTCAAAAAAAAAAAAAAAAAAAAAAGAATGAAACCCTACACACAGCAGCCATTCTCCCTACATTCCATATTGAATTTTTGACCTGAGTTTTGCTGCCTGTTTGGTTCCTGTACCATCCATCTAGTCCATGGGCAAGATAGGACTTGGGGAAACAGCAGGAATAGAAATTACTTCCAAGAGAAAACGTTGCTAAATGGAATAAGAGGAATTTGTTAGATCCCTGCACAAGGTCACCCAGAATCCACATCGCGTACCCACCGTGTCCCAGCATCTTTATCAGAACATCTGTGCCTTTTGGGTGATGTGGACAGTGTACTGGAAGCCATAGAGGAATTGGCAGGGCAGAGAAATGGAGATGAGCAATAAAAAAGTCAGGGCCTTAAGTGACCTGGAGTTTGGGAATGAGATGGCAATAGTGATAACAGAACCTGAATGGAGTCCAACAAAAATATTTTAGAACTGTCATTGTTTCCTTGCAGTCTTCTCTGAAGTTAAATAATGGGAAGAAAATGATTTCTTTGGAAATGTATTGAAAATATCACACAAACTCATATTTTAAATGCTCGAAATGATCTACTCCTATACAGCCCATAAAGATGTTGTATTTTCTTAGATTCCTAAAGTTCCTCTACTTAGTGAAGCTCATTCAGAATAAACTGTTTCATATTTCAAGCCTTTAAAAAAGCAAAGAAGTTTTCTTGGCTACCAAGTGACAGTCAAATGGGGGCAGATCAACTGGTTGGGCCAAAAAGGAACCAGCCAGGAGCCCAATTCCCAAAGATTCTGGTCAAATTCTTCTCAGAAGCTTGTCACTAGTGTCTGGCCCTGGGCTTCTTGCCCCAATCCTGGGTGAATGCTGGAGCCAGTGCTGAGATCACTGAATGCTTCCAGAGCTCTGGGGAAAGTTTTAATTCATTATTATGAGGACATTTCTACTATCCTCAATTGGCAGAAAAGTTTCTTTCGAGTTGTCTGTTCACAGATTATTCCAATGAGCCCAATCGTGCATAAAGACTGCCCACTGTCAGAGTGAACACCTGACCTCATCTTCAAATCAGGCGGCCAAAAATGCAAATTACAAGGTGGAAATAAATGCTGCCCCCAGAAAGCGGAGCATGCATTCCCAAGACAAAGAGAAATAATTCCCGGATTGTCTATTGTTCGGGATAAGCCTACCTTGCAAAGAGAAGGAATGAGAGTTTATTTCTCCTGCATACCTCACTGATTGCGTTCCAGCTCTGGAATCTGACAGCTGGTGTTTGATTCCCTGCTCCACATTTACCAGTTTGGGCATATGACTTAATCTCCCCATGCATTGGTCTCCTCATGTATAACAACAGAGTAATCGTTGTATCTACCCTACAGGATTTTGTGAGGTTTAAATTAGATAATACATATAGTGATCACTAGACATAATAATTGGCACATAGTAAGCGTTCAAGAAATGTTAACTGCCATTTTCGTCATTGTCACCGTCGTCGTCATCATCATCATCTGCAAGCTCTCATCTTTACATCTGCCTCCCTCTGTTCAGGCTGACTTTCTGAAGGCAGAGGCGAAGAATGTTGAAGGTATGGCCGCCACATGTGCACAAAAGCCCGTGACCTGATGAGGCCCACATCTGGGGTTTAAGGTTGAATGGCATTAAAATGCAGTCCACACAAAACGATCCATTTAAAGGAGAATGACAGCCTAAAGGGGGCATCCTGTATGACTTCATATAGAATGGGCCATTTGGAGACTATTTAAATGATGTTTACTTTAAATGAGCCATCCTCAATGAAACAGACAGTGAATGCCTTCATTTTCTTGTTGATTCAATCTACTTGGACTAGATTTCCTCGCTACACCAGCTGCAAAACAAAAAGAACACGCTGTACTTGAATTAACCCAGAGTTTTTCCTCTGCAGAGGCCAGAAGCCCATCACTCCACTGGATAATTTCACAGCCAGACTAGGATTCATCAGCAAGCTTGCAGAGAGGGGGATGGTAGGAAGGGGCCCAGAGGAAATGTCGCTCCCTAACTGTGCAGGCTTGAGCAGCCACCAGCTTGCCCGCCCTCCCTTCTGGACAGATTCTGTAAAGTTGGACTTCTGACCTCTCAGAAAGAGGTCGGAGTCCCTTAACACCCCTATACTACTTTCTCAAATTGGGCCATTATTGGGGGGTTAGAAGTCTATACTTCAGTTGTCTCACGAGTAAGGCAGATGTATAATAAGAGATACTGTTCTTTTAATCGCAACAGCAGCTGCGACAAGATCCAAATAGTCACTTGCATCTCCAAAACAGGAATGAAAATTTCCTGTGCTTTTTGTAGGTGTAATAGGATCTGAAATAGATCAATTTTCAAATCACTAAAGGAAGTTTTTAAAATTTAGTTTTGGAAACAAGTATCATGAAGATACAAAATTATAGCTAGATGGGAGAATAAGTTCTGTGTGTTCTATAGCAGTGTAGGATGACTACAGTTAACAATAATACATTGTAGTTTCAAATGGCTGGAAGGAGGATACTGAACGCTCCCAACAGAAAGAAATGGCATGTGTTTGAGATGACAGATATGCTAATTACCCTGATCTGATCACTATGTGGGCGGAAACATCACCATAAACCCCACGAATATGTACAATTATTAGTCAATTAATAAAGAAATTATTTAATAAAAACTAAGTATCATAGCTAAGGAATATTAAAACAATTACCTTAATTATTTATTTTCCTCACTGACTACTCTAAAAACTGTCCTCTGAATAGTTAATGAAGATTCCATCTTCCACAAGAAGAAGAATAATTGTCAGTGAAGGAGGAAAAATGAAGAACACGATAGTCGGTTTGTGGGGTGAGAGACAGAGAAACTTTTTATCCTAAACCTGGGAAAAACTGCTAGTTATTTGAGAAAGACATCTTTGTAAGGAAACACATTTTAAAAGGAGAAAAATCAAGATACTGTAATTATTTTTACACACAAGTCACCTGTCCTAACACTCAATTAAGTACAAAATTTATGGAAAGTCAATGTCTTGTTTTTAGGAGAGTCTTGAATAAAGCCACTCCAGAGACCTCAAAAGGCAAAGCCACAGAAACACACACATAATCACTCTGCTTCTGCAGAGGCAAAGGCAGATTATCCGGCTCTGCAAAGTTAAGTAGTTCATAGAATTTCTTGTATTTAAAGAGTTACTGTGTTCACTGAAAATGAAAACAGGCACTTAAATGTTTCCTATTAAAAGCATCCATTTTACCTCTCCAACCTCTCCACTACGGGTTAGACAAAGAGCATGAAGCGTTCAGAAACATCCAGTGATACTTGCTTTTATTTAACATATCCTATTTCTTTTCTCAATTCTGCCACAGCCCCTACCTCTTTCCTACTTCAAAAGTGTTTCTTTCTTTAGCCACAACTCCTTATTTCAGAGCTTCCTGTCCAAACTATTCCATATGCTAAGATTATTTTGGAACAACTTTGTATCACAAATTAAAGATTTAAGCAACAATATATATAGAAATATCTATGTATAGGAACAGGTACATTTGTAAGTGTACAAAGACACACTGTATATAAATATGGATTACATATTTTAACAATACAGGGTGTCCATAAGGTTTATGTGCAATTTAAAAGAGGTTTACATTGGAAATTGCACATGAACTTTATGGACACCCATATGTATTATGCATACATGTGTACAATAACTATATACATAAAAAGGAGGGAAATACATACATGGTTAGTAAATATAATAGATACATGAAAAGGAGGGAAACTTCCCCATTGGGGCTGCTCTTCCCCTCTTGGCCTCCTTCTCCAGGGCTTGGTCTTTCAGCAAACCCCAGCTTGCCTTCTGTCCCCACTTTTTTGATGCTGAGTCTACACATTCTGCTTTTCTAAGCTAGAGCCACTCTCTTGAATACCCATAGCGTGACTGTCTTTCGTTAGTTCTTCCCGGCTGTTGCTCAAGGGTTGTAACTGGCACCAGAACAAAGGAGACAGTAAGACGCCCTGGGCTGGTAGGCACCAGCACTGCCTAAGTGGGGCGAAGTGCCAGGTCAGGGCACCGCTTTGCAAGCACTGATGCCACCCGCCAAGGCTTCGGGTTTCCTTCCCTGCAACATGGTACCGCCTCAGGCACAGAAGACCCAGGAGAGAATGACCTTCAAATCAAGACCATTCTTGCGAACTAGGTAAAAGAGCGCCACCTACTGAACACAAGGCGCCTCCGTGGGTTTTGAGATTTTCTTTGTTGGCTAAAGGAATACCTAAAGGAATACATTGCGCCAGACTTGTCCTTCCAAGTCTCATCAGCCACTTCTGACCTGTGATACAGATGACCTAGTTCCTCTTAAACTGAAGCACAAAATGGATCAGTTAACTGGACACCAAATCGTACTGCTCCAGATGGCCACTGGTAAACGTTAGTACCTTACTCACATGGGAACATTCATGAATGTGAAGTCCAAGACAAACATCCACAGCAACAAGAACTGGTATTTACAGGCCTGCCAGAATCACTGTTGTCCAAAAGAAACCATGATGACTTTCACATATGTCGTGCATGGTTAAGTGCCGTGCCAGGAGGGTAAGAACTAGTCAAAAACAAAGCACAAAACTAAAGAATTAACTGACAAAGATTCAGAAAGTACTAACTAGCTCCTTTCTAATAGGAAAACATGAGTATATTTACTCTACACACCTACCACCTAAAAACACATGAATAAGTATGTACTAGCCCAAAATAAAGTTTTCCCAGTTTTAGAAACAAAAGAGTTTTTCTTTACTTTGCGTTCTCTCTTTGTGGGGAAAACACTTAATCATAACCATTCCTAAATGCCTTTTAATTTACCATTTCCTTATACGTAATTCCTGGTTACATATTGTGGGAGTAGTCTAAATAGTATTGCTCATTTTGAACCATCAAGAGGGAAGAAAAGTTGGCTTTCAATTGCACACAGGAGGGTCTGATCTCTCAAATCTTGGCTTTTTCCTGGAATTTCCCACACAAAGTCAAGAAAAAGAGAATGTCAGAAAGCTGGTCTATTGGGCAGGCCAGAGAGTAGTAGCAATTTGCCCAGAATGAAGTAATGTCTACAGTCTTTCATTTGCACAGAAAAATGAAATCAGATCCTATGCAAGGGCACATGTAGTTTTTAACACCTTTCACTTCTTCATATGCTTTTTCCTCCTTCGTTTGGAAGGAGCTTAAATTAGGCACTCTACTTTATTTACTTGAAGCTTCCCACAAAAAAAAAAGGAAAAAAAATAGAAGCGGAGTATTTTATTTTTCTAGGAAGTCAGAATATGCTAAATTTGACTCTGTAAAAATAAAACAGAACCAAACAAAACAATTGCCAGAGGAAAATAATAACGTACTAAACCAATTTTTTTTCTTTAAAATTTAATGAGGCTGGAGAAAAGGTATAAACTCCAATCAGCAGAAAGAAATGACCCTGAAGTTAATTTTGTCTTTGGACAAAAATGTTTCTTCCATGAACATATTACTTCTAATTACAAAGAATACATTTATCCACCAAATAAAAACTGAGTGCTTTTTATATACATGGCACTGTACTGGCCACTGAGTCTCCATGCTCAATAGCGTAGTTGCTTTCTGGCAAGGAACACAGGCCAATAATAACATACAGGATAACATATCTGTCTGTCCAAATGGCATTATGCTGAGGAAGTTGAATAAGAAAGGAATTAAATGAGTTAATCTAAATCTATGGCCTTGACTCAGCTAGCCTTCTTGTAAAAAGAATAATGACTATTCAGCTAATAAAATTCTTTCAATAAGCTTCACCCTGAAATCTAAACCATTAGCCTTTTTAAAAACAGGAGGAAAGATTTCCCTTATGAAGCAAGGGCTCAGAGGTCTGTCTTCTGCTTTCCACCCCTGTCCAAGGGCTGCTGTCAGTTCTGTTGCTGTTATCTGCTCCCAGGTGCTTTACTTCTTTGGGGAAATCAGCTGGTGCCCGGCAAATGTGCTAATCAGGCTGATGTGTCACTGTGATGGAAACTGTGACTTGCTGGGTCAGGTTTTGCCACTCATGTTTTCAAGGTTAGCTCATCGTTTTAAAGGGCATTATGCACAACAGAATAGAGGTCCTATGAGACCTATCTAGCAATCTAGAAAACGCAACTTAGAAATGAAATAGTAGCATCTTGTATTCACACACTCTTTTTCTCTAAGGCGTGTAGATGTGTTTGTAGAAATTATTTCATCCTTGGAGCAGACATTTTGGTTCTAGCAGGGCGTTATTAGTACTGTTTCCTGGTTGTCTGCTGATAAATCCCAGCTGTAGTCTGTAAAAGGAATTACAGTATTAAGAGCAGCATTCTTCTTCCTTGTCTGGCTCCATCCTCCCTCACTTTGAACTGGTAAAGTCTGTTCTGTAATATCATATAAGGTGGAAGTGGTATGCACATAAACAAACTTCAATGAGCATCTACTTTATTACAACTATGCCCTCAACCGGAATTCTGAAGAAAAGATCCACAGATATATTCCTGGAAGTGTAAAAGTTTTCCATGAAAATTGTAAAGTTAACTCTTCTTTTAATTTTCTGATAATAATCTTCAAATAGACAAAAGACAACAGCAGCCAGAGAGAGATGATAGAGATTAGAACACTTTCTTCTTAAAAAGACCATGAAGCAAATAATCTAGGCTTTGGGAGCTTTTGTTGCAAATACTCAACTCTGCTGCTTTAACATGAAAGCAGCCATGGCCAATAAAACTTTATTTACAACAGCATGGTACTGGCACAAAAATAGAGAGGTAGATACATGAAACAGAATAGAGAACCAAGAGATGAACCCAGCCACTTTATCGTCATGGGATCTTTGAAAAGCCTATCAAAAACATTCATTGGGGGAAATATTCCCTATTTAACAAATGGTGTTGGGTGAACTGGCTAGCAACCTGTAGAAGACTGAAACTGGACCCACACCTTTCACCATTCACAAAAATTGATACTCACTGGATAAAAGATTTTAACTTAAGACATGAAACTATAAAAATACTAGAAGAGAGTACAGGGAAAATGCTTGAAGAAATTGGCTTGGGAAAATATTTTATGAGGAGGACCTCCTTGGCAATTGAAGCAACACCAAAAATATATTACTGGGATCTGATCAAACTAAAAAGCTCCTGCACAGCCAAGAGCACAGTAAGTAAAGCAAACAGATGGCCCTCAGAATGGGAGAAGATCTTTGCAGGTTCTGTTTCTGAAAAAGTTCTTATAACTAAAATACACACAGAATTCAAACTAATCAATAAGAAAAGAACAAATAACCCCATTTCTTTGTGGACAAGAGACTTGAACAGAAGAAACTTCTCTGAAGATGACAGGCGAATGGTCAATAAATCCATAAAAAAAAGGCTCAACATCTTTAATCATCAGAGAAATGCAAATCAAAACCACTTTGAGGTATCATCTAACTGCTATAAGATTAGCCCACATAGCAAAACATCCAATCTATAGATGTTAGCGTCCGTGTGGAGAGAAAGGAACACTTCTGCACTGCTGGTGGGAATGCAAGCTAATACATTCCTTTTGGAAAGAAGTTTGGAAGACACTCAGGAAACTAAAAGTAGACCTGCCATTTGATACTGCAATTCCTCTACTAGGTATATACCCAGAAGAGCCAAAATCACTTTACAACAAAGATATTTGCTGAATGTTTATTGCAACCCAATTCATAATAGCCAAGACATGGAAACAGCCCAAATGCCCATCAATCCATGAATGGATCAACAAATTGTGGTATATGTATACCATGGAGTACCATGCAGCTCCCAGCAGAGAGAGAAGAGTGATACTGGCAGGACACCTCTTCTGAGGCAAGTGGCAACTCCTGGAAGGCAATCTACAGGTACATAATACACCCCAAAGGAAAAGTGTCTGTCCCCTCCCCCAAGAAAGGTGTGCTTTCCCTTTGTTTCCTCTTCAACCGCTCCTCTGAGTCTCCTACAGATGATTGATAAACTGAGGATCTATTCTCTCACTGCACGAGTGAGAGCTGCCTACAGAGAGGTCTACTATGCTGGAGAGACACTGCTGAGACTCAGAACACCCTCCCTCAGGCAGAAAAATGGAACTGGCGTTTGTATTGCCATTTTGAGTTTCCAGTCCACCCTCCCCTGCTTGCCCGCAGAGACAGCTAGAGGAGACCCAAGACAGGACCCACCCACCCTTGTGAGACCAAGCCCCTGTCCCAGTCCTTCACTGGGAGAACTGCTTGATCCACACTTCCTGGCACGGACTGATCCTGCCAGCCAGAGCATTCTGCACTCAGCTGTCTGCCCGGCTGCTATCCCCACTTCCTGGGGCCTTGGCGGCCCGCAACCATGACCGGCTCCTGTCGGGGAGGGCTGTATTGCCCCACAGGCTGCTGTCCCTGCTTCCTGGGGCTTTGGCAGCATGCAACCATGACTGACTCCTGCGGGGAGGGCTGCATCACCCCGCCGGCCATGGTTATTCTGGTAATCAGAATAACCAGAGTAGATCAACCCCCCCACCAGGAAGGATGGGACAGACACAATTGAAGACCCATTCCATAAACAGATGTCTGAGATGTCAGAAATTGAGTTCAGAATCTGGATAGCGAATAAGATCAACAGAATGGAGGAAAGAAGGGAACTAGAATTTCAAATTATTCAAAAGCTGTCCCAGGAATTCAATGATTTCAAAGATAAAATGACCAAAGATTATGATACACTGAAGCAAGAGGTTGCAGCCCTTAAAGATCTGAAGACTATGGTTGAATCCCTCGTTCAGAGAATGGACCAGGCGGAAGACAGGATCTCTGACACTGAAGACAAAGACTTTGAACGTGCCCAGTCATCCAATGATCATGACAAATGGAGAGCAAAAACAGACCACTCACTCAGAGAGCTCTTGGATAATTTGAAGAAAACTAATATTCACCTCATAGGAATCCCTGAAAGTGACAAAGTTGCTTCACAAAACACAGAGGCTCTCCTTCATGAAATTATGAAAGAGAACTTTCAGATATGCCTAGAGATCCTGAAATTCTGATAGCAGACAGCTTCAGAACCCCAGCGCAACTCAACCTGAACAAAACATTCCCCAAGCATATCATAATCAACTTCACTAAAGTTAACATGAAAGAGAAAATCCTGAAAGCAGCTAGACACAAGAAAACATTAACTTACAAGGGGAAGAATATTAGAATGATTGCAGATCTCTCTGCCGAAATGTTTCAGGCTAGAAGAGGATGGTCATCAACCTTCAACCTCCTAAAACAAAACAACTTTCAACCCAGAATCCTGTATCCAGCTAAACTGAGTTTCATTTATGACGGAGAAATTAAATACTTTAACGACATTCACATGTTGAAGAAATTTGCCATAACTGAACCATCCCTCCAGGATATCCTCAGACCTATCCTCCATAATGACCAGTGCAATCCTCCACTGCATAAATAAACCCACTGAGAAAATTTTGATCAAATTCCAATCTCCACAGTGACAAAAGGAACAAAGATGTCCACTGGACTTTCAAAAAACTCGATATCCAAAAGCATACCAGGCTTATCAATAGTCTCAGTCAATGTGAATGGCTTAAATTGCCCTCTAAAGAGGCATAGGCTGGCTGACTGGATACAAAAACTTAGACCAGATATCTGCTGCATCCAAGAAACTCACCTTACTTTGAAAGATAAGCATAGACTCAGGGTGAAGGGATGGTCATCTATATTCCAGGCTAATGGAAAGCAGAAAAAAGCAGGTGTTGCAATTTTATTCTCAGATGCAATAGGCTTTAAACCAACAAAAGTAAGCAAGGACAAGGATGGTTACTTTATATTTGTTAAGGGTAATACTCAATACGATGAGATTTCAATTATCAGTATTTATACACCCAACCAGAATGCACCTCAATTTATAAGAGATACTCTAACAGACTTGAGCAACCTGATTACTCCTGGCTCCATCATAGTCGGAGATTTTAATACCCCTTTGGCAGTGCTGGATAGACCCTCCAACAAGAAGCTTAGCAAAGAAATCTTGGATTTAAACTTAACCATTCACTATTTGGATTTAACGGACATCTACAGAACATTTCACCCTAATAAAACTGAGTACACATTTTTACTCATCAGCTCATGGAACATACTCCAAAATAGACCACATCTTAGGTCACAAGTCTAACCTCAGCAAATTTAAAAGAATAGAAATTATCCCTTGTATCTTTTCAGACCACCACAGAATAAAAGTTGAACTCAGCAACAATAGGAATCTGCAGACCCAAACAAAAACGTGGAAGCTAAATAACCTTATGCTCAATGACAGTTGGGTCAGAGACCAGATCAAGAAGGAAATTACCAAATTCTTGGAACTAAACAACAAAGAAGAGATGAGTTATCAGAACCTCTGGGATACCGCAAATGCAGTCCTTAGAGGGAAATTTATAGCACTGCAAGCCTTCCTCAAGAAAACGGAAAGAGAAGAAGTTAATAACTTAATGGGACACCTCAAGCAACTGGAAAAGGAAGAATACTCCAATCCCAAACCCAGCAGAAGAAAAGAAATAACCAAACTAGAACAGAATTAAATGAAATTGAAAACAAAAGGATTATACAACAGATTAACAAATCAAAAAGTTGGTTTATTGAAAAGGTCAATAAAATAGATAAGCCATTGGCCAACCTAACCAAGAAAAAAAGAGTTAAATCTCTAATTTCATCAATTAGAAATGGTAAAGACAAAATTACAACAGACCTCTCAGAAATCCAAGAAATCCTCCATTAATACTACAAGAAACTTTATTCTCAGAAATATGAAAATCTGAAGGAAATTGACCAATACTTGGAAGCATACCACCTTCCAAGACTTAGTCAAAACCAAGTGGAAATGCTGAACAGGCCCATATCAAGCTCTGAAATAGCATCAATTATACAAAATCTTCCTAAAAAGAAAAGCCCAGGACCAGATGGCTTCACATCTAGGATTCTATCAAACTTTTAAAGAAGAGCTAACACCTATACTACTTAAGCTTTTCCAAAATATACAAAAAGATGGAATACTACCCAACACA
>NW_003852401.1:45781972-45787651 GCF_000181295.1 Otolemur garnettii
ATGGCTATGTTGGCCAATTGGATGAAAGTATTTCAAATTGTATATGGAAACACACACTGTATCCCATGATAGAATTAATGTGCACAAATATGATCTAATAACAACAAAAAATGAGTATAAATGACCACAAAAATAAAGTAAGTGAGGTGATGGTTATGTTAATTAGTTTGATGTAAACATTCCACATTGTATACCAAATTAGTACACTGTACCCCATAAATGTACACAGTTATGATTTAATAAAAAAAAATTTATTTACAAAAATAGGCAGTGAGCTGCATTTGGCTGGTGGGTTATGGTTTGCTGACCGCTGAAATCACCCACGTATAACTGAGTAGTGCCACATTATTTTGTTGGGTTTATCTTATTTTATTTTATTCTTTTGCTACATGATTTTAGAGTTTACGTCTGCATCAGTGTGTAGGATTGCACAGGGACATGTAAGATTGCTCTAATTATTGAGTAATAATGAGAAAAGAACATAAGGATGATGCTTTTAGTTGTATAAAAGCCAAATGACATCACAGCATGGTGTGTAAGCAAAAGTTTACAGCAGATAGAAGACGAGTGGTGGAGAACCGGATAATCACATGGCTCGGGGTAGAACAGATGTTCAAACTCAAAAGAAACCGCATGGAGCCGTCAGCACCACATTCATATTGTGAGGGACAATTTCAGCAAAATATTAATCTTTACATTAAATTTAAGTTGTTAATTTGAATTTTATCCATTTACTGCTTTGGTCTGTGTTTAATTTGTAATTTTATTTTGGGTTGACAGATGAGTTAGGATTACAAACATACAGAATTTATATCTAGTCTTAGTTCTGCAGTTTTTAAAATATTCTGATATAAATAATTTCAGTCAGGACTGGTGAACTTTGAGGGCTTTTCTTTCCCTATCTAAAAAGAAAAATAGTGGAGGGAGAGTATTTGGTGGGATCTCACCTAATGTGCACAATGTAAGGGTACATTTCAACACAACTAAGAGTATATTATAAATGTCTTACCACAAAAAAATAAGTGAGGGGATGATTATGTTAATCAGTTTGATTTAAGCATTCCACATTGTATATCAAATCATCACATTGTACCCCATAAATGTACACAATTATGGTTTAATAAAAATTAAGCTTAAAAAATAATGAATAATAAAAATCAGAAAAAAGAAAAAGAAAAATAATGCTCAAGTTTGAGAAACACTATTAAACACAAGGCTTTCCTGCAGGGCCAAACCATGAATGAGAAAATCTATAGGTTTGGTAAGGGTAGAGTAGGGAGGTGTAGTTATCACAAGAAACTGTTACAGACAGAAAAGGGAACTGGAGGAGCCTGGCATTAGTGTCTAGTTGAGATTGCAATGTGTCATGTACTCAATCAATCCGCCTATCGGGGAACCAACTAAAGAGGGTAGAAAAAGATCCTTTGTGAGTCTAGTAGATACTGACTAGACAATTGCCAGTATGCACCAGAGCCTGGATAACGGAGCTATGTGTATCTAACTATCTTTTATCTGTTGAAATGAGAGGGAGTTTCGGTCAGCATACAGGTGGAGAGTCAATGGAACTAAGAGAAATCCACATACTTTGTCCTGTCTATTGGTACACATCAGAGAGGAAAGCATGAGCACCATGGTGAAAAGAAAAAGACTGAAGAGCGGCCAGGTCAGTGGCTCACATCTGTAATCCTAGCACTTTGGGAGGTGGAGGCAGGTGGATTGCTTGAGCTCAGGAGTTCAAGACCAGCCTGAGCAAGAGCAAGACCCTGTGTTTAAAAATAGCCAGGCATTGTGGTGGGTGCCTATAGTCCCAGCTGCTCAGGAAGCTGGGGCAAGAGGATAGCTTGAGCCCAAGATTTTGAGGTTGCTGTGAGCTATGATGCCATGGCATTCTACCCAGGGTGACAGAGTGAGACTCTGACTCAAAAAAAATAAAGAAGGAAAGAAAGAACGAGAGAAAGAGAAAGAAAGGAAAGAAAGAAAGAAAGAAAGAAAGAAAGGGCAACGCCTGTGGCTCAAAAGGGTAAAGCACTGGCTCCATATGCCAGAGGTGGTGGGTTCAAACCCAGCCTAACAAAGGAGGTGAAGGACTTCTATAAAGAAAATTATGAAACCCTAAGAACAAACCATGCTCATGGCTGGGGAGAATTAACATTGTTAAAATGTCTATACTTCCCAAAGCAATCTACCTATTCAATGTTATCCCTATTAAAATACCAACATCATACTTTCAAGATTTGGAAAAAATTATTCTGTGTTTTGTATGGAACCAAAAAAACCCCGTATAGCTAAAGCAATTCTTAGTAATAAAAACAAAGCCAGGGACATCACCATACCAGATTTTAGGCTGTACTACCAAGCCATAGTGATCAAGACAGCATGATACTAGCATAAAAATAGAGACATAGACATTTGGAATCAAATAGAAAATCAGGAAATGAAACTAACATCTTACAACTACCTAGTCTTTGATAAACCAAATAAGAACATACCTTGGGGAAAAGATTCCCTATTCAATAAATGTTGCTGGGACAACTGGATATCCACATGTAAAAGACTGAAACTGGACCCACACTTTTCCCCACTCACAAAAATTGATTCAAGATGGATAAAGGACTTAAATTTAAGGCATGAAACAATAAAAATCCTCAAAGAAAGTATAGGAAAAACACTGGAAGATATTGGCCTGGGGAAAGACTTTATGAAGAAGACTTCCGTGGCATTGCAACAACAACAAAAATAAACAAATGGGATTTAATGAAACTGAAAAGCTTCTGTACAGCTAAGGAGACAACAACCAAAGCAAATAAACAACCTACACAATGGGAAAGGATATCTGCCTATTTTGAATCAGACAAAAGCTTGATAAGTAGGATCTATAGAGAACTCAAATTAATCCACATGAAAAAAGCCAACAATCCCATATATCAATGGGCCAGGGACATGAATAGAACTTTCTCTAAAGAAGACAGATGAATGGCTAACAAACATGAAAAAATGCTCATCATCCCTAATTATTAGAGAAATGCAAATCAAAACCATCCTGAGATGCCATCTAACCCCAGCGAGAATGGTCCACACACAAAATCTCAAAACTGCAGATGCTGGTGTAGATGTGGAGAGAAGGGAACACTTTCACACTGCTGGTGGGACTGCAAACTAATACAACCTTTTTGGAAGGAAGTATGGAGAGCCCTCAAAGAACTCAAGCTAGACTTCCCATTTGATTCTGCAATCCCATTACTGGACATCTACCAAGAAGGAAAAAAAATCCTTTTATCATAAGGACACTTGCACTAGACTGTTTATTGCAGCTCAACTTACAATTGCCAAAATGTGGAAACAGCCTAAATGCCCATGAACCCAGGAATGGATTAACAAGCTGTGGTATATGTACACCATGGACTACTATTCAGCCATTTTAAAAAATGGAGATTTTTACAGCTTTTGTATTAACATGGATGGAAGTGGAACACATTCTTCTTAGTAAAGCATCACAAGAATGGAGAAGCATGAATTCTATGTACTCAATGTTGATATGAGGACAATTAATGACACGGGGAAGGGGTGAGCAGAGAGAGAAAGAAAGGGGGGGAGTGGGGAAGGGATTAGCAGAGAGAGGGAAGGAGGGGTGGGGTCTTGGTGTGGGCCATACCTTTTGGGGGCAAGACACAATTGTAAGAAGGACTTTACCTAACAAATGCAAACAGTACAACTGGGTTTCTTGTACCCTCAATGAATCCCCAACAATTAAAAAAAAAGTAAATATCAACAATAACACAGGTGAAAATTTAAAAAAAGAAAAGAAAAGAAAAGAAGGAAAGAAATGAAAGAAAGAAAGAAAGAGAAATCAGGAAGCTGAGGCAAGAGGATTGCTCAATGTCACTGTGAGCTATGATGCCGCAGCACTCTACCCAAGGTCATAAAGTGAGACTTTGTGTCAAAAAAGAAAAAAAGACTGCAGAATAAAGGTAAAAGAAGATATCATTCTAAGGATTCAGAGGAAGAGCAGGTATCAAAAATTAGTTTACTACAGAAACTAAAAGCAGTTTAGGAAATGGACATTGTCATTATGATACAAGAATATATAACTTCTATGAAACAATAATAAAAAGCCATGAGAAGATAAAAGGCTGAAACATAACAGATTGAGATCAAAGGCAATAAAGTAAGAACATTTTTAAAAATGAAGGACTAAAAGAAAACTAATGTTACAATAACAATTTAAATATCTAATGGAATTAGTAAAGAACAAAAAACGTAGGCTCTATTAAGCATAGAGTATAAATGTCTTAATACAATAATTAAGTAAATGAGGTGAGGGATATATTAACTAATACGATGTAAGCATTCCAAATTGTATACAAAATCAGCACACTGTACCCCTAAATGCATTATTGTATACATGATCTACCTCTTTTTGATTTAATAAAAAAATATATAACTATGAAAATCAGTGGTATAAAGTGTAAATAAAAAATAAAAAGGCAAGTCACACAGATAGGGAGAATATATGTGACAAATGGTTCCTATCTGGAGTATTATATAAATAGTCTTATAATCTAGTAATAAGACCGCCAACTAACTCACATTAAAAAAATGGGCAAATGGCTTGAAGAGATACTTTTTAAAAGATATAAGAATGTGCCCTAAGTACAAGAAAAGATGCTCACCATCATTAGTCATCAGGAAAATGCAAATTAAAACCACAGTGAGATAGTATTTCACATCCCATTGGAGGGCTGAAATTAAAAGGACTGACGATACCAAGTGTTTCGAGGATGAGCAGCAGTTAGAACTCTCATCCATCGCTGGTTGGAATATTAAATAATACAACCACTTTGGAAATCGTTTGGCAGATACAAACATAAACTCTTATGATCATGAAAAGCTATGTTCATATTTATGTATGAATGTTCACAGCATATTTTCTATAATGGCCAAAAACAATCCAAATGTCCACCAATAGGTGGATGGATAAACAAAGTGTTTTATTCACACAATGGCCCGGTACTCATCAGTTTGAAAAAAGAACGATATGGATGATAATGCTGAGTAAAAGAAGGCAGAGACGGTGGACATTAAATGGCTCCACTTCTATGTTTTGTTTTTCTGTTTCTTTTGAGACAGAGTCTCCCTCTATCACCTGGGCTAGAGTGCTGTGGCCTGAGCCTAGCTCGCCACAACCTTAACCTCTGGGGCTTAAGCAATACTCCTGCCTCAGCCTCCAGAGTAACTGGGACTATAGGTGTGTGCTGACATGGCCTAATAATTTTTCTAATTTTAGTAGAGACAGGGCCTTGCTTTGCTCAAGCTGGTCTTAAACTCCTGAGTTCAAGCAATCTCCCAGCCTCGGTCTCTCAGAGTGCTAGGATTATGGGTGTGAGCCACCATGCCGGCCTCCATTTATGTGAATTTTAAGAAAAGGTCTAACCGATCTAGAAGCAGATTCTCGCTCCTACTCCAATCTCTGTTTTGGCCCACCTGCCTCTACTCCAGTCTTCACCATGTCCATCAGGGTTACCCAGAAGTCCTACAAGGTGTCTACCTCCGCCCCACGGGCCTTCAGCAGCCGCTCATACAGCAGTGGGCCCGGTGCCCGCATCAGCTCCTCGAGCTTCTCTCGGGTGGGCAGCGGCAGCTTCCGGAGTGGCCTGAGCACCGGCCTGGGTCTGGGTGGAG
>NW_003852401.1:45789126-45793312 GCF_000181295.1 Otolemur garnettii
AAAAAAAAAAAAAAAAGAAAAGGTCTAACCAATCTGTAGTGATAGAAATCAGACCAGTGGCTGACTGGAGTGTCTGAGAGAGGAGTGAGTGCAAGGGCACAGGGGAATTTCTAGGGTAATGTAAATGTTCTATATCACCATAAGGGTGGCAATTCATTACATAAGTGTATACATTTGTCGAATCTCATTGTATGCGTTTATTGTATGTGTGATGGTTTACTTGAATTAATTAAGGAACACCTACAGAACTCCTAAAGCATTACCTCTGAGTGTGTCTGTGAGGGTGTTTCCAGAGGAAATTGGTATATGAGTTGGTGGACTGAGGGGGGGAAGAACTGTCCTCAAAGTGGATGGGCATCAACCTATGGGATGGATACCCTGAGAGAATAAGAAGGGACTAAAAGGATTTCTTCTCTCTCTCTCCTGGAGCTGGGACACTCTTCTCCTGCCCTTGGACATTAGAACTACCCCCACCCTGGTTCTCAGGCCTTCAGTCTTGGAATAAGAATTACACTATCATTTTCCCTGGTTCTGAGGGTTTTGAACTTGGTCTGAGCCTTGACCCTAGGCATTCTAGGGTCTCCAGCTTGCAGATAGCCTGTCATGGAACTTCTCAGCCTCCATAATCACCTGAGCCAATTCCCCTAATAAATCTCCTCCTATATATCTATAATCAGCTTTAGACAGACTGTGTTATGGTTCATTATTTCACTTTCGAGAATCACAGTCTACAGCGTCCAAATTTCAACTTGTTTGGCTTATACGTGTTAATGGGAGAGCTTCATTTGTTTCCGTCCATGTGAATTTTGCCTTTCTTGATTTTTGTCAACTTTCATGATGACCCACATATTGACCCTATTGGTTCTGACTCACTGGGGAACCCCAATATAATATGTAAAATATACTTTAATAAAGCTGATAAAAACAAAAGCACCCACATCTACTAGATGCATTCTAGAAAGTTCTGAAATTACATAAATTTAAAAAATTCTATGAGCATATAGGCAGAAAAAATCAAACTACTTTCCAAGAACAGAAAAATTTGGTATCAGATTTCTCCTCAGAAATACTAAAGAAGAGATGATACTGAAGACATTTATAGCTGCTAAAGAGGGAAAAGAAGTGACTTAAGAATTTAAGTGAAGTCCACAGCTATTGGTAAACTAAATTGTGAAACATGCATTTACGGAATACTTGATAATCACAAGTGAATACAAAAATACCGGCTCGGCGCCTATAGCTCAACCAGCTAAGGCGCCAGCCACGTACACCTAAGGTGGCGGGTTCGAATCCCCAGCCCCGACCCGCCAAAACAACAATGATGGCTGCAACCAAAAAAAAATAGCCGGGCGTTGTGGCGGGCGCCTGTGGTCCCAGCTACTTGGGAGGCAGAGGCAGGAGACTCGCTTGAGCCCAGGAGTTGGAGGTTGCTGTGAGCTGTAATGCCACGGCACTCTACCCAGGGGGACAGCGTGAGGCTCTGTCTCAAAAAAAAAAAAAAAACAAAAATACCAATCTAAATATGGAAGGGCTTAGAAAATACACCACACATCATTTTTTCAGAAAAAAAAAATATTAAAGCCATTTCCCAGCCACCTGAAAGATGATTAGAAGTTGAGCTCAAGAATGAAGAAAGTCTAAACAGATATTACAAATTTGACTTGAAACTAAATGAAAACAATAAGTAATTCCTACAGGATGCAAAATAAAGAGATAATGTGAGTCCTAGATCTTACATTTTATTACTAAAACTAGAGAATGTGAGTGAGGAAAGATAATGGAAGTAAATACTTGTTAAATTCCTTAATTAATATGTAGTATAGTACAGAGCTATTGGCTAACTAAATTGTAAATTATCCATTTATGAAATATTCCATAGTTATAAAAATAATGAGGAAGCTTTTTATATTCTGAGGTATCTGTAACTATATAGTTATCTATAAATAAATTTATTCTATAAAGGGAAGCATAATACAAAAATGCATATAGCGTGCTACAATTTATACAACAAAAAGAGGAAAAACATTATTCGAAGAAAATTGGTAACCTTGGTTGCCTTGGGTGAAGATTACTGGGTGGTTGGGAAATCAAGGTAAGAAGGAGACTTTATTGCAAATGTTTTATCCTTTGTTCATTTGTAAATGAACCATGTAAAATCACCTATTTTTAGAAATAAAATTTTTAAATGTATTGCTTGTTTTGCTTTGTTATTACCTTAAGAATCAAGACTCACTAAAGACTTTAGTACACATGTGAATATAGCTTATGACAAAGAAAATATCACAAATTAGAAAAGATCCAATAAATGATCTTGAAGCAAATGCTTTTTTATTTGGAAAAAAGTAATATTCAGTCCTCATTTCATAACCCAGATGAATAAACTACAGAGAGATTGAAGAGTTAAATTACACAAATTAAACTATAAAAATATTAGAACAAAATAGGTGGATCTTAGACCAGAGAAAAGACTTTCCAAGAACAACCTGATAAATTTGACTTCAAAAAAATTTAAAGTTCTTATAAATCAGAAACATTATTTAAAATTAAAAGGGATAGTGAAAATTAGGGAAAGTACTTTTCACAAATATAATGAGGTTAACATCTTAGTATTTTAAAAGGTTGATCAAGGATGAAGGAGAGAATGGAGAGGAGGGAGAAGGTTTGATAGAGGGAGGGTAAAAGACGGGACCACACCTACGGAGCATATTGCAAGGGTACGAGTCCAATCTGTCAAGTGTAGAACATAATTGTCTTAACATAATAATCAAGTAAATGATGTGAAAGCTATGTTGATTGGTTTGATGTAACCACATCAGATTGTATAAAAAAATCAACACATTGTAGCCCACATATGCATAAATGTATTCATGATCTATGTGTATATGACTTAATAAAAAAAATAAAATAAAGAGCTGACCAAATTAGCAAACAAGACAAACTTTTTGAAAACCTCATTAAGTCCTCAGTATAAAAATGGGCAAATGAGCAGGGCCTGTGGCTCAGTGAGTAGGGCACTGGGTCCATATACCAAGGGTGGCGGGTTCAAACCTGGCCCTGGCCAAACTGCAACAAAAAAAAATAACCAGGTGCTGTGGTGGGTGCCTATAGTCCCAGCTACCCGAGAGGCTGAGGCAAGAGAATTGCCTAAGCCCAAGAACTGGAGGTTGCTGTGAGCTGTGACACTGTGGCACTCTACCAAGGACAACAAAGTGAGACTCTATCGCTAAAAAAAAACTGGCAAAGGAAATGAGGAACTAGAAAATGAAAATGGTTAAAAAAAATATTAGGACATGTGAAACTCATTGATAACCAAATTAATTCAAATTAAAGAGAGACCTACTCTTGCCTATCATATGAGCAAAGGTCTAGGAGACAGAAAACCTCATAACTACAGATGAATGTGTGAAGTGGCACAACCTTTTTGGAAAACAACGTGGGATATATTATCAACAGCCTTAAATATCTTCCAGCTTTTGACTCAGTAATTCTAGTTTTGTAAAAAACATCTCCTTGGGAATTCAATGCAACTTTATTTATAATAGGAAAAAAAAACTAGAAAAAAATCAAAATGTTTAATAATATGGAAGTGTTAAATTCTGATATGTTCATATAATAAAATATTGTGCCAACATTAAAATCATATTTTAAAAAACATATAAATGACCAAGAAACAAGATACCCTATGAATGAGAAAAGCATACTAAACGCTGTTGCATGCTATGACGATAATTTTGGAATGACACTATGTGCAATACATATAGTGGGGTTTTTTGTTTAAGAGATAGGACCTCACTCTGTTGTCCAGACTGGAGTGCAGTGTCCTGTTCATAGCTCACTACAATCTGCAACTTGTAAGCTCAAGCAATCCTCCTGCCTCAGCCTGAGTAGCTAGAACTATGGGTACATGCCATCACACCTCGCTAATTTATTTTTTTTTTAATTTTTTAAAGATAGGGTCTTGCTATTTTGCCCAGGCTGATCTCAAACTCCTGGGTTCAAGCAATCCTCCTGCCTTGGTCTCCCAAAATCCCAGGATTTCAGTCATGAGCCACTGTACCTGGACTAGAATTTTTTTTTTTTTTTTGAGACAGAGCCTCAAGCTGTCCCCCTGGATAGAGTGCCATGGCATTACAGCTCACAGCAACCTCCAACTCCTGGGCTCAAGCGAGTCTCCTGCCTCCGACTC
>NW_003852401.1:45793620-45801866 GCF_000181295.1 Otolemur garnettii
ATTTTTTTTTGGTTGCAGCCATCATTGTTGTTTGGCGGGCCTGGGCTGGATTCGAACCCACCACCTTAGGTGTATGTGGCTGGCACCTTAGACACTTGAGCCACAGGCGCCAAGCCAGGACTAGATTTTAAATGCTGAAAGTTAATGCAACAAACGTTAGCAATAATTTTTCTCTGCAATTATTTAACATTATTTTTACTTTCCTACATAGTTTACAGTTTCCGTAATAAGTATGTGACAGGAGACAGTATACTTTAAATACTATAATACTACAACTACAAAAATTTTACCTGGCATCAACATGCTCAGGATCTCAACTGAAAGAGTGAATTATTGCAATAAGCAAGTAATTCCCAGATAAAACCTTGACTACTACCATGCAGTAGCACTTGCCTTCCATCTTTCTTATAAACCTTCGGCTCAGAACTTCATGTAAGCAAGTAGCGTGTAGAACAGATCCTCTACCAGGACAGCTCCTGGGGACGGGGCAAAGGAGCATTCTCTCTCCACATAGTGAATGACCAAGTATAGGCACCATAACTGAACCACAGATAACTCAAACATAATGATGTTTCCAGGACGCACTTCCCAGCCCAGAAGGTCTTTAGCCAAGACCACCTACTTAAGGCCTACAAACTACCAGGTGAAAGCAACTGCTGAAATAATCTATGAATTGATAACTCTAGCATGAAGAGCCCCAAATCCCATACCCAGGCTCCTAAGTGCCCCTCCCTAGCTTGTTTTCTCTGGCAGTATGTTTTATAGTATGTTCATTTCCAACCCACCTAATAAAGGAGCTCTTTAAAGTTTAGAAAAGCAGTGCTTCATTGGATTCCTGGGTCCAACATGTGTGCAATACATAAATAAGCAAAGAACACATGTACAGTACCTTCCCGAAGCTGTGTTGGCTTGGCAGAATTTTCCCCACTCATTAAAACAACAAAAGATGCAGCTGCTCTAACTGTAGCCTGCCATGTTGACATGGCAACGGGTGGCTCCTGGCATGGAAAAAGGGCCCTGTTGTTTATGGGAGATCCCGTAGTATAAGCACATGGCCTGCAGAAGAGAGACAAAGAAACAAAGGGGAAGAATCTTTAAAATGAGTTGTCACTTTTCTCACCACCATCCTTGTGAAGGTTAAGTTGAGCTTTCAAAGAGAAAATATTTGAGGCTATAGTTCACTTGTTTCAAAACATTTTGAACTGACACTGCCAATGGCTGGCTATGTGAATGGCTAAGTGGTTATTTCTCTCAAATGAATTACTTAAATATGTAAAGAGGTTTTTTTCTTAAGGAGAAAAATATTTTTCGGATAAAGTTTTAAATACCAGTCTACCAAATTATAATTTATACTACCCTGTCTCCTTCCCCTTAGGCCTGTATGTGTTCAAAAGAAAAAAGTTTTAGAGACATTCTTACAAACCTTTTGGAAAGTATTCTGGAAAAGAAAATGTGTTTGGAGATCACTGAGATATTAATGCTTGGAAAAACAAGCTGGTGGTCTCAAATCCAGGGCTGGCAGGCAAACACCCCCAATCTTGGAAACTACCATCTCAAATGCAGGCCTTGTGGAAATCCTTGTGTGGAGGCCAAGAACGGGGGTTGGCATATGAACAGGACCGTAGGTCACAACAACCAGGCCTGCGATGGCAAAGCCAAATGCAGAGAGTGGTTACCAAAGCAAGTGTACGAAACCAATGAAACATTCTGCTACAATTAAAAAATACAAACCTGCCCAAACCCCAAAAGATCCCATCTATGATCAAGGGAGCCATTCTTTTGATACCACAGAGTAGAAGGCACAAGACCAATTCCTCAGGAAAACATCTGAGGAAAATGTTTCCACTTTCTGTTTTTCATGAGTTACAATATACATGTAGTCTTAATCAGCTTGACTTTTAGAGTAAATGAATACAACTAAGTGCTACTCCTTTGGAATAAATTGGTTTCCTTTTCTCATTAACATCATTCTAATTGAATATTTATTGTATTCCTACAGAATGAGGTTACTACTCTACTGGTCAGGGTCCAATAGGGAAAAGAGAAACCAGTCTAGATCTCAACAAACAGAGGTCATTTAATACAGGGAATGGGTTATAAAAATGTCAGGAGAGCTGAGAAACCAGAGGACAATGAGGCAACCCAGAGATTAGCTGCAGCAGTGAACAGACAGGAGGAGCTGGGCTTACAGTGGCAGGAGTCATCAGGCAGAAGTCAGTCACAGTAGGGACTTTGCAGCGGAAGATGTGACCACAAAGGAAACCCAGTCACTCTGAAGCTAATAAAGGAATCAGAGACAGGAGAAGTAAGACCTTGTTTCTTGCCAACTTGTTTGTTCGTTTGCTTATTTGAGACAGAGCCTCAAGCTGTCCCCCTGGGTAGAGTGCCGTAGCATCAAAGCTCGAAGCAACCTCCAACTCCTGGGCTCAAGCGAGTCTCCTGCCTCAGCCTCCCAAGTAGCTGGGACCACAGGCGACCGCCACAATGCCTGGCTATTTTTTGGTTGCAGCCGTCATTGTTGTTCAGGCCCAGGCTGGATTCGAACCCTCCAGCTCTGGTGTATGTGGCTGGCGCCTTAGCCACTTGAGCCACAGGCGGCGAGCCGTTTCTTGCCAACTTGTGCTCTCAAAGTTTTCACCAGTGCCCCCCATTGGCCAAACCTAACGGGAAGCCAGAAGATAAGAGAGCTGGGAAATGAAGTTCCTTGTCATTTAGAGAAGATCACAATAAGAACAGGAAATGGATCTTAAGGCCAACAGGCAGTTGCAGTTCACTTGTCCTACAAGTTGTACCTGCCACAATAACTCACAAGTTTGACATGAGGCAGGGAAAGATCAGAAAGTCAGAAGACTTTGGTCCTGGCTGGGCTGCCAACATACTTAATGACTATAGGAAAGTCCCTTGACCTCTCTGAGTCATAGGAAAAATGAGTATTGGGTAGGGGATAGGCAGTGGGTGACCTCTACTGTCTGTTCTGGTCCATAGGTCTATAACCTATCCCAAATTTACAGATCCAAGGACAAAGAGCAAATTTTCACAGAAGGCCTAGAATCTTCCATCAGCTTCAATAACTTCTGAGTTCCTGCACTGGTCTCCTTGGGTCCTTAATCAATCAACCTATCTTTAGTGAACTGCCTAGCTTCAGTTAAGAACCCAGTGAGGGAGACTGCTGGAACTCACCTCCTCCCAGGTATAGTGGTGGTGAGAGGGATTCCGGAGCAGCTCAAATAGCCCAGGTGAGTGGGGTCAAGGCACCCCTTGCTCTGAAAAAGTCTACCTATTGTTTTGTGCCCCCCCGCCAATATCGCAGAAGGGTCTCAAGAAGCAAAAGTATTGTCAGCGGAAAGAGGGCACATTTCCACTAACCAGATGGCTGACGTGGAAAATAATGCTTTCCTTTTTCACTCAATCAGAATGGACCACACATAGTTCAACAGTTCCAGGAAGCCACTTCCAATCCACATGCATCTGTACAGTCAAACCTATTTGCGATGTTTACAAGGGCCCTTGCCCAGAGAGTTCCTAAGACTTCCTCTGCCTCATGCACAAGGGTGCCAACCTCATATTGTGGCCTGAAGACATAAGATGCCTAGGCCAAGTCTGAAAGAATCTGTGCTCTCAGCACCTCACCTACATAGGAGGTTACAGGTCTTCCCTTCCCTACACAGAGAACAAATCCTCCAAAAGTCTGGCTTGCCAAGATGATGCTCTCCTCCCTGTAGGTTGGGTTAGAAACCATGCTAGCATATTATTATGCATTCTAACTATGCCCTTATGTGTGTGGTTCCCAAGGCTTCCTCCTTCAGTCTCCACACCCCTTTCCTGAAGAAACAATCGGATTTGAGATGAGCTCTTCTCTGAGGAACACTGTAGATAAAGAATCAGAAGGACTTAGTGATTTGCTGACGAAGAGGGAGAAGGAAAGGAAGACCTTTTGGAGGTAGCCAGCTTCCAAGGTGACCCCCAGTAAGCCAGGATCACTTGGCTTGGTATTTGTACTCTGTGGAGACTCTTCCCACACTGTACTCGGGTTGGTCTTAGTGACCATAGGATATGGCAGAAGTAATGGCATGTTACTCCTGAGATTAGATTACTTAAAAATCTGTGGTTTTTACCTCAGAAGTTCTTTTCTCTCTTTCCCTCCCATTATTTACTCTGGGAGAATCCAGCTGCCCTGTCATGAAAACAGGCAGCCTAGGGAGGGACCTGCATGGTAAGCAGCGGAGACCTCTGGCCAACAGTCAGTGAGGAACTAAGGCCAGCAACATGCACGGGAGTTTGGAAAAGGATTTACCAGCTCCAGTCAAAACTTGAGATGCCTGAGGCCCCAGCCACAGCTCAACAGCAACCTTGTAAGACATCCTGAGCCAGAACCACCCAGCTAAGCTGCTCCTGGCTTCCTGACTCTCAGAATCGGTGTAAGGTATTGAACATTTGTTCTTCTAAACTGCTTCATTTGGGGGTAACTTGTTATGCAGCCACAGGTAACTGACACAGAATTTTCTGAGATTTCTGGCTCAGCTAACAACATGGATGATAAAGCTATTAACAGGAAAGGAGTCTCAGGAAGGGACAGAGACAAAGGTAGAGGGCAGCCACCTGTTTCATTTGCTCGTAAAGAGTTTTACCTACCACATAGCAGAGGACACTTTTATGGGCACAGAAATTGTGTTTTCCTAATTCCAACCAGTGTAGTGTTCAACAATGGGACTGAATGTCTGAAAACAGACCTGCCTCAGAAAATTTGGGAAGAATGATTTTATCAAGTAATAAATATTGATATAATAGGCAAATTTGAGTATGCGTGGGGCTGGAAATCCTTCCATTGACTGGATTAAATACTACCATATTGTCCCCATTCAGTATTATGTCCTTTCTATCCAGTACTAGACATTCCATTCCAGACATTTGTTCTGATCCCTCCTGTAATCAATCCTCTTGAAACCTTTCTGCCTTCACCATTCCCCATTCCCACCCTCCCTTTTACATGGTGGGTGTATCCTTTTTTCTGAAGTGTACTCTAAAGTGTGTCTTCTTCCTAACCTTCTACTTGGTATCCAGGGCTGTCACTCCGAACATGTAGATCAAGTCATCAATTAAAAAGACATACCCATAAATATGTCCATGCCTGACAGGATATTGATCACTTTCTTTTTTTTTTGAGGGTACAAGAAACCATGTTTCACTGATTGCATTTGTTAGGTAAAGTCCCTCTTGTAATCATGTCTTGCACCCAAAAGGTGTGGCACAAACCAAGACCCCACCCCCCTCCCTCCTTCCCTCTCTCTGCTATTCCCTTCCTCTTCTTCCTCTCTCTGCTCTCCCCTTCCCCTACCCCCACCGTGTCATTATTTGTCATTAATTGTGCTCATCAAAATTGAGTACATAGGATTCATGCTTCTCCATTCTTGTGATGCTTTACTAAGAATAACGTGTTCCACTTCCAGCCATGTTAATACAAAGGCTGTAAAGTCTCCATCAATCACTTTCTTATTGGAATGTCTTTATAAATAGGAAAACAGTCACATAAGAGGGAGGTCCTATGGTAGGCAAAACTTCTTGGACATGTAAATTCTCATTGTGGTCCCAGCCTACTCCTTTCATGGCTTTTTGTTTTTCTCAGCTACAGGCTCATTCCTCCCTTCTCAACATGTCCAAACCACGTGCCTGTGACTTAGAGTCTTTTTAACCATAGGCCTTTTGATCTTTTACAACCTGATACCCTACATATGTCTCAGGTCATAGTGCAAATACGTCCAACAATTTACAGGTAGGTAATTGTATTTTAACAGGATGAAAGCTTTATCCTGAGGAATCTGGGGTTCTTACCAGCACGTGGAGGATGGGGTCTTCAGAGTCATGAGATCATACTCCCGACGTAGTGACTCAAGAGCAAAGGTGGCTCACATCACGCACACAGTCAAATGAGAACTATGTGGATAGCTAATTCCCTGCTCACCCGCCAAGCCCTCCCCCCTCCAAAGGCAGGAAAATCTATGTGCTTTTATAAACAGGCTCTGTAGTTATCTGAATGTATAATCACAAAATAAATGCAGCTGTGTTTATTTGACATGCACAGCCTTGCACCTCAGCCATGTTGCTGAAACATTTATGGGCGAGATGTACAGGCGCCAGCCCGACATCCTCTGATGGTTATAACTTCATTATTTCCAGACTGAATAATTCCTTCCTGCACACAAAGGAAAACTTTCTCTCATCAGGGTTCACCTCACATGCCCTGGGATATGCATCCACGTGGGAGACTCCTTGGGGAATTCAGGTTAACTACACAGGAGTTGGGGAATAGGAAGACAATAAAAGAAAGAAGAAAAAAATGGGGTAAGACAAGGTAAGAGGCAGGTCCATGCCTGGCTGCCATTAAAGAACTTCTACACTGAGGAAGAAACTGTCAGAGTAACAGTGTCTTGTTAAATGTGTGTTACCGAGTGGTCAAAGGAGGACAAGACGCACCAACTCTGCTTTTCAAGGGGAGAGGTCAGCTAACACTAACTTGTTTGCTAGCCTCCTAAAGGAGGAGCCATCCGTAAAGCAAAATTCGGAGGGGACTGATTCAAACTGTACATTTTCTTTCTATTCAGCTGACCACTAGTGCATTTGTCTTTTTGCAGTCAGGAGAAAACGGAGTTGTTTTTAGTTTTAAAATGTTTTAGGTTCCACTGCCATCCATCAACTCACCTTTTTTTCAGAGCCTCAGTGGTCACAGTTCAGTGACTGGGGAGAAAGCTGACAAGAGAAGCAGGCTGGAGGTAATGAGCCCACCATGGGCTTGATGTGGCACCGTGTGTGGCTTGATGAGGAACCGACTTGGTCCCACAGATATGGCAGTTTAGTGGGTCAGGATCTTTTATAAGCTTTTTAGGGTTACAAAATTGTCAGGCCTCCTCCAGTTCCTTCCAATGCATTCTCCTTTTTTGCACCCAATCTTTTTTATGACTCTATGTTCTCATTAAACCTAGATTACCGTTTCCATTATAGGTGAGCAACTCTCTTGCTTTCTTGTGCCACAAAAACCAAGAGCCAGAACTACTAAACAGGAAACGTCAACTATGACTCACCCTCTTTCTCTCTCGTATACACACACGCCCACACTCAGCCTTCCTATCATTCTACTCTGTGGCACAATTACCAATTCATCAATCTACAGAATATATAGCAAGTCCATGGAAAATGATGCTTCGATTTGGACAGATACATTTTGTGTGAAGTCAAAAAGAAAGATTTGCGTAGAGGCAAAGTGGACAAGTGCTTTTGAGTCAGAAGTCCACTTCTGCTGCTTGTAAATTAAAAGAGTACTTCTCATCTGGCAGTCCCTGTGGATATAAGATTGTATAGGTAAAAAAAAATCTGAAGAGGGCGATGCCCCTGGCTCAAGGGAGTAGGGCACCAGCCCCATATACCAGAGGTGGTAGGTTCAAACCCAGTCCTGGCCAAAAATTGCAAAAAAAGAAAATCTGAAGATCCTCTCATGGAGTCTTCCCATTTTATACATGAGGAAATTAAGCCCCAGAGATGTAAAATGAATTCTCTAAAGTCACATGGCCAGTCAGCAGCAAACTCCCACTCATACCCAGGTCTCTTGGCCCTTGCCATGCAGCTTCTTCCGAACTGTGAAATATCTGTTGATATTTTGTTATTCATTTTTTGTTTGGTTGGTCATTGGGTTATCTGTTTGGATTAAGGCAGTCCATCATCTTTTCTCCCATGGTGACTCCATTGGGATTCTGGGAAAAGGAGGTATACACATTCTGTGCAGTAAAGGGAGAATAAAACATGAACCCTTTCACACATTTTCAAGGTTGGGATTATTAATTCCTCCTTTGCAGTTATACATGTACAATGATATTACAGAATTAATGTATATTTCCACTTCAGTTATCATAAATTTTGTTTTGGTTTCTTGAAGCAAGTAAGGAGGGAAAAGGTACTAATTGTAGAAATGTTTTTCTTAGACCTGAAATCTCTTCTAACACATCTTCTGCTTATTCTTTTAATTTTAAAACTTTTCCCTTGGCTCAGCGCCTGTGGCTCAAGCAGCTAAGGCGCCAGCCACGTACACCTAAGGTGGTGGGTTCGAATCCAGCCCGGACCTGCCAAACAACAATAATGGCTGCAACCAAAAAATAGCCGGCGTTGTGTCGGGCGCCTGTGGTCCCAGCTACTTGGGAGGCTGAGGCAGGAGACTCGCTTGAGCCCAGGAGTTGGAGGTTGCTGTGAGCAGTGAAGCC
>NW_003852401.1:45801897-45806180 GCF_000181295.1 Otolemur garnettii
AAAAAAAAAAAAAAACAAAAAACAAAAAACTTTTCCCTTATAGTGAGATATAAAACAATTAACATTCTTTTTCTCTCCACTGAATTAGTTTTATTGTTTTATATCTCACTAAAAGGGAAAGTTTTAAAATTAAAAGAATGAGCAGAAGATGTGTTAAAAGACAATTCTAAGAGGGTCCTTATCTAACAAAAGCAATCAGTGTAACCTGGTTCTGTGTACCCTCAATGAATCCCCAACAATAAAAAAAAAATCTTCCTGGTCCCATACCAGCGCAGTAAATATAAGAGAAAAAATGTAGTTCTTGTATTTTGACTTCATCCTGATTTTGTCTAAAACAAAGACATATCATCGTACTTTATGAATGTTTAAATTTTAATATTACTTTCACTTATATATTTTCCCAGTTAGTTTTTTTTTTTATTTTTAACACCAATCTAAGTAATTATAGTTTTTCTGATAAATTTCCTATATGTAACTGAATTTCCGCTCCATTAAAACTCACATTCAGTGATGTCATCAGCATAAGTCCAGATCTCCTAGACCACCCGGCTGCTTCCACAACTATTACAATGATCCTAAGGGAAAAGGGGATGGCTTACCCAAGAGAAGGCTTTGGTTTTAAGTAACATTTTATTTAGGAGAATCAAAAAATGCAAGGAAAATGAAGAAAACACACAAATGTTTCCATTTTTAAAGTCTTTTCCCTTAGGTATATTGAGGATCTAATATATGTGCTGCCAAAGCAAGCACGAGGTATACTGAGGATCTAGAATCAAAGAGATATTGTCTCATTCCTTTCTAAAGATTTTGTGAAAACACTTTTACACACCCTTAACCCTATTGTTGGTCTCATCAAAATATTTTAAAGGGTACACACACCTACACACCACACGAAACTAAGTATCTTTTCTAAGAAGTGTGTTGTATTAGATTTAATGTATATATTCCTTCTGTCAGTCATTTTTATATGTTCTCTACAATCCATAATCTGAATGATGGAGGCAAGAAAGACCATTTGGGTTCAAGAGTTGGCACAACCCTCAAATGGTTAAATTAAGGTAAGGAAATGGAGTTTTCTACTTCCAGATCTTTCACATGAGAACTAGAGTGATAATGGGAAAGAAATTATCGATGGTTATTTAAAAGAAATCCTCTTTTATAAACTTCAAGTGCATTTCTTCTCCATAGAACATTTCCACTTGGCAAAAGTGGGAAGACAGCTTACAAGAGGGGAATTTCAACATAGAAAGATGGGGACTTCTTTTCAAATTTGATGTTTTATTGTATACCTTTTTTTATTTTAGAAGGGTTTTATATTTATTTTAAAAATCACAACAATAATAAGGTTGCCACATACCCATGCCCAGTTTTCCCCATCATTGCCATTAGTATGTTATATTTGTCACAATTAGTGACCCAGTACTGACACACTGTTACTAACAAACATGCAGCCTTCATTCAGATTTCCCAAGTTTTCCCTGAATGCCCTTTTTCCATTCCAGGATACCGTGTCAGGCTCCTCTTACTGTGACGGTTCTAAAGCTTTGCTTGTTTAGGCTGACTTCACAGTTTGGGGGAGTATGACTGATTCAGGTATTGTGTCAAATGTTCCTCAACTGGGACATATCTGGTGTTTTTCTCATGAGTAGATTGGGGTTAAGGGCTTTGGGGAGGAGGACCACAAAGATGCCATTTTCATCACATCATACCAACAGAACATACTATCAACATGACTTATCACTGCTGCTGTTGACACTGACCATCTTGCTAAGGTAGTACTGTCCGATTTCTCCAATGCGAAGTTACTCCCCTCCCCCTATTTCCATACTCTTTGTACTCTTTGGAAGGGAGTCGCCATGTATGGTACACACTTCAGGAGTGTACCACACTTCCTCCCTGAGGTTGAAATGTGTACATAACTTATTTGGAATTCTTCTGCATTGTAGAATTGTCTATATTTCCCCATGTTTGTTTATTCAATCATTTATTCATTTCAGATTGGATTCATAGCTATTTATTTTTACACTTCAAATTATCAAAAACTACTTTAAATATTCTGGGCTCTGCACCTGTGACACAAATGGCTAAGGCGCCAGCCACATACACCTAAGGTGGCGGGTTCAAATCCAGCCCGGGCCCGCCAAACAACAACAGCTGCAACCAAAAAATAGCCAGGCATTGCGGCGGGTGCCTGTGGTCCCAGGTACTTGGGAGGCGGAGGCAGGAGACTCGCTTGAGCCCAGGAGTTGGAGGTTGCTGTGAGCTATGATGCCACGGCACTCTACCCAGGGGAATAACTTGAGGCTCTGTCTCAAAAAAAAAAAAAAAAATATTCTGCTGCTCAGCTTTGGCCATTAGTAGCTCTTTCAGATGGTTCCTTGTCCCTTTGCCATATCCCCACCATATGGCTTGTGCTACTATATGAGCACTTCCTTTTGATGATGCTACAACAAGCTCCATCCTCATCTTATGTATTTCCTGCCCCAATTCTACCCATTCTCCAAAAAGCCCTCCATTATTGGAGAATGGTATTAGAAACCAAGATCTTGGCTAGATGCACTCACTTCTAGACCCTCTCAGCTGATAAGCAAAGATATATACATAGGTATACTAACCTATGGAAAGACACATATCTATAATTATTTCTATATGCAACTACCTGTATTTAAATTAGGCTAAACATGAGTTCCCTGTAGTGTCTCCAACTCTACTCACTACTGCATGAACCATTTCTAACTTCTTCCCCCACTACTACAGTGAGAAACCTGGCTTCTGCCATCTGCCATCCAATTACTTAACTGCTCAACTCCAGGACACATGAAAAGTGTGGTACCAAAACTGTTAACCTGTATCCTCAGAGAAAATAACTTTATTAACTAAATGACAGTAATGACTTTTGCCTTTAGTTCTACAGACTCCATTCATTTCCAAAGTAACTTAGGACAGCACCTTTTCCTCCCACCCCCTTTAATGAGGTTGTTTCATACATTTATAATACAGTTACACTGTTGTGTCACATTCTTTTATTCTATCCCAGGATCATGCAGCCTCCTAAATGATTATTCATTTATTATCAAACAAAATGATTCAAAATGATTTAAGTTTCATTCCCAGCCAGGATAGGTAAGGGTGAAAAGGGGAGAAGCCAGTGATGGAACTTGAAAGTTATTGATTTAGAGATTTTCTTAAGTTTTTGTCTAATCTCTTGTTTAAGACCATGAATTTAGTGAAAGATAATATATTAAATTTATCTTTGAAATATACTTAAAAATTTTGCATAAGTCAGTGACATAGCCAAGATCAAAAGAAAAGTTTTCTCCTTTTCACACGTGAGATATAGAATTTTCTAGGAGTTTCCAGTAGCTTTCTTCAATTTTCTTACCTGTAAAATGGAAATAAAAGTTTCTCATCCAGGACTGATAAATTTATGGGAGGTATACTGACATAATTCTGCCACTCAAGGGTAAATATGTAGCAACTATTTCAGTTTTATTAAATATAGAGTCTTTGCCAGTGTTTTCAACCTTTTTTATCTCATGGCACACTTGAACTTATGGTTAAATTTCTACAGCACACTTAAATTATGTTGATAAAAAAAAAAGTAAAAATGGGGAACATATTTACTGTGCTTTGAATATCTTTCAAAAATAATTTAATTAATGGTCTTTAAAAATTTTCACAGTACACCTAAGATCCTCTCATGGCACACAGGTTGAAAATCACTGCTTTGCCCTGGTCAAATAAGCTCTACCTAATTATGCTTTTCACATAACTGTAAAATGTTCTGTTGTTGCCCAATTATATTCATAAAGTACTGTGATCCTGATAATTATGATGCACTCCTGTCACTAAATTATTCCAGTCTAGCAACCTGGCATCCTTAGTCATTTTAAAGTTCTTAAGGTATCCAAATAATTGCTCCTACATACTTTTAAGTACACAGGAGACTTTCGAGAGATTCAGTGGCCATTTGTGGAAGATTATCTATTTTTTTTTTAAGACTAGGCAAGTGCAGTAGTGAGAAAGGGGAAAGAGTTCAATCTGTAACTGACTTGTTAACAATCAAGTGAGATAGATTACCTTGCCACCTTCGGAGCTGCCAGATTATCTTGACTTTAATAGATAAATAAAAAGAAATAAATTAGGGATAAATAATAGATAAATAAAAAGAAATAAATAATTCTGAAAATAAGAAGAAAGAAAAACATCTTTCTAGGATTCCTTTTAAAAATAACGTTTCTTGGCTCGGCGCCTATAGCTCAACCGGCTAAGGCGCCAGCCAC
>NW_003852401.1:45806380-45854915 GCF_000181295.1 Otolemur garnettii
AAAAAAAAAAAAAAAAAAAAAACGTTTCTTATCCTTGTAAGGGTGTCTAGGTAATGTTAACATGTTAACATATAATCACAAACTTCAGAGAATACAGTTTAAACTTCTGCTGTGATCATGCATTTTGCTGAATTATCAGAAAAGTTATCAAGAGTAAATTCACTCCTTGAAGGAGCAAAATGTGCCTAAAGCACCCTTTAGTTTCTTTATAGAAATGAGCATTTATCCACAACTCATTCTTACTCAATACTTTTGCATGTAATTTAATTCATAAGTCTAATCTTTCTTTGTAGTGAGCACTTTGGAGAAAATCATGTTTGAGGTCATTACTATTTCTTCCAAATACTGTCAATAGTTCCTTCCCCCCCCCCCCATTATTCTAGTTCAAGAATGAAATATCTGGGAGTATAAAAACTACAATTTCCTAGTTAAATATTCATCAGTATATTGTTAAATTTTATTAAAATTCCCCTCTCTAACAATGTCAGAAGATGTGAAGATACAATAAGAACACCTGTTTCTTTCCCTCATAATTTCTAAAGAATCTCTAATAAGTTATTCTATAAATAAATCACTATGCTTTTTACTGATGTAAGTTTGTACCAACCCTGTAATTTCCCAAGGGCTGCCTCACACTCTCATAGAAGTAAGACGGGAAGTGAACTCATTCTGAGCGGAGTGGGAGAGCAGAGCAGGAGGTAAGATCAGAGGCAAGGAATAGGATAATTAGAGCTCAAAGTCAAAGCGATGTTTGGGGGAAAAAAAACCATATATATATAAAATATATAACCTATATATAATAAAAGTTTTTTGGGGGGGAAATGTTGAGGAGGAGATGTAAGCAATTCCCAAACACTACTACTTCAATAAAAAGAGTCCAATGCTGCAAAAAAAGGAAAAAAGGCTCTCAAATCCAGCTAACAGAGATCAACACTCCTCTATTCAAGCCCTGCCATAATTACCATACTGATTCACAGCACGTTAACAGAAAGAAATAGATAAAGTAATGAAAAAATCAATAAAGTTTGATTTTAAAATTATCAAACTTTAAAAATCTCAACAACTGTTAGAGAAAGGGCAGTAAGAAAAGGACAGATGGCTGCCTAAGTGTACCCCCAAAAGTGATGCCGCATGATTCCTTCTCCTCAAACTAAAAACCAGGAGTCTTCCCAGTACCAAATGCCACGAATCACAGTCAAAGAAACCAGGATGCAGTCTCGACAGGGCTGATTGTTACACTCCCCAGAAACAGAACTTTCCCATGCTTTGGGGGTTCATATGATACAACAAATGACAAAGTCCAGGGAGGCAGGGCTGCCAAGAGACAGGTACAGTAAGAAAGTCTTAAAGCACAGTTGGCTTTATTTGAAAGCACTTTGCCAGGCTTCTCACCAACCCAACTCTGCAGCACTCTACTCTCTCAGGGGAACTATGAAGAAACTAAGAAAGTATTCAGAGACACATCACTCGCATCTACAGCACTGGAAGTCGCTAGCAGAGATCTCAATGCAGAGCTAGGCCCAGGATTTCATCGTTAAGTGTGACTTTCAATCATCCAACTCAAAAAAAAAGGCATTTATGAAATCATCTTTTCATTCTGATTTAAGGGGAGTAATTCCCTATTAAAGGTTCAGCATACCTGGGAATTTACCTGCTTCACTGCGGACCTAAGGATTTGAGGCTACTGAGGAAATAGAATAAACAGGAGCTTCTCCACAGAGTTGGTCCCCTGTCTGAGAGCATTCCTGCAGTGTATAAGATTAACAGGCATGGGACTGCAGAGCGCCCAGATAACCTACCTGCCACACTGGTCTGAGGTCCAGGTAACTGATCGCCCCTGAGGTTTGGTTTTGTACCATATCCTGATGGCATGAGGAAAGTCAGTAGCTGTCTGAGCCCCGGTCTTCCTGATCTGTAAGCTCCAAGTGTCAGTGTCAAACAAGAGTCCCCCACAGCCAGGAGCCTGGCTGCAACGAGCAAAATAGTCTAACTGCTCCCTCCAATGATCTGCAGGCAGAGTCACAAGTTCATGTACAATCTGATTCCTGAGCTCCCCAGAAACAACTGTGAGCTTGGGAGACCTTGTAAATTTTTCAATACCTGGCACAACAGCAACATCCACCTCCTCGACTTTTAACACAGATATATCACAGCAGTCCAATACCAGCAAAAAATCCTCGCTCCCATGATTGCCCGTGTCACAGAAGTACTTGGAAGTAGAAATCCCAGAAGCCTGTTCCAGGTTGTCATGGTTACCATCTTTATCAGAAGGATCTTTTTCACCTTTACTGCAGATTGCAAAATCATTATATTCCATTTTAGATGAGAAGGTCCTTGCGTTTGTCACAGGAATATGGCAGGATTCAGGCGTCCTAAATTTGCAGGCTTCATTTGACTCTGATTGGCAGGTTTCCTCGGTCGAGCTGTTTCGTTTCTTGAATTGGTTTCCATCCTCAAAGAAAAGCACTATGGTCCCCTCAATGACTTGACTTTCAAAATCTACATCTAAATCTAGTACATAGTGCTTCACTAGTGTGTGGCTGGTGTTGGCCATGAGAGGCAGGTCGTCTCTGGATGGGTCCAGCTTAACGTCCATGGCATAGTTTGTTGTTAGAGAGCTCTCAAATGGGGGTTTCCTATCTGCCTCAGTCCTCCAGAATAATAAATGGCTGCTTACCAAAAAAACAAAAAACTGATGTCACAAATTATGGTTCCAGGACTTTCAGTCCCCTGGCAAAAAAGAAAACCACAATTAGGCAAAATTCTAAATAACACCCTAAGTGCTCCTACAACTGCTACTCCTGCAAGTTGTCTACGTCCTTAAATAATATCCCAGTGGGTAGATGCTTACTGCTAGTAGGCAGACTGATCTTTTTGACTAAAATGAAAGAAAGCTGCATTATGAGTTTCTAAAAATTTTTCAATCACCAATGGAATGAATGGTCCTCCTCAAACTCAGAAGAATCATCCTCCTAACGAGGACAGTCCTCTTTTTTGGAAAAGAACAATTGCTCTGCAAACTGATCATCACGGTGCCTCTTGTTTTAAAAGATATTAAATGTATCATTTCTAATTTGGGGCATCAAAAGATAAGTGATTGTTTCTCTACTGTGATTCTAAGTAACTAGTGTGAATGAAGGCTAAATGGCCTCATACATTTTATTCTTTGAGAGTAATAATTTAATACATACAATGTAACTCCAGGGATTAATGTACTTTTCACATTAGGCCTGCTCTCATATCAGCACTTCCAGTAAATTACGGGAAAATGAGCCAATTTACCAGGAGTGCATTCTAAGTATTCCTTTGAGATTGTTCATGGAGATTTTTCAAATTTATAGTTAAATACTCAAGGTATATCATTACATCTTAATAGTTGAAAACCCATTAACATTCTGGATAATAGCCTACTTGTGGCAAACAAAAGGTCTTCTCATTTGAAAAAAAAAAAAGCATGCAAATACCTATAAAAGGAAGGAGAGAAATTAAAATGCAGAAACAGATGTTACAATAAAATGCACAAGTTCTTCATAAAAGTTCTGAATCAAAATGTATTCTTATTGTATAATAGCAATCCAGCTAAAAGAAAAATGATGTGAAATTATTTCAGTCCCTGTTGTATACATAATTTCTTTTAGCATATGCTATTCTTTTTTTATTCTTTTACCAAAACTAAAAAAGAAGTGGCAGGAGAAAAGAGAAAAACTCTGGCAGAGGAGATATATTTAAATTAATTTTATATTTCTAAATATTAGAAGGCATTCTTTTATCAACTATAAAACAGCATTACTTGCTCAATTTTTTTCAAGTAAATTAAGCCCTCCCTTTTCCTTCTGTTTAACTTCTCACTTTCCTTCAACTTTTTCTGCCCCTCTACTAGACCATTTTACTTCCTTTCCTTTCAGAATCTCATTCGGGCAATCAATCTATTGACTTTTCACTTTCTACCTCTCCCCAGGCCATTTCCTCATCACATTCTCACCTTACCTTAAACAATTTGGTCTCTGAGCCTTGTACAACCTGGTTTTGAGATTTTTTTTTTTCAGTCATGGAGATGACATTTTCCTTCCATTTTTCAGTCATAGAGATGACACTTCCTTCTATTTTTCAGTTGGAAATGACACTTCCTTCACATCCTTGTCCTCTAGCCAAAAGGCCACCTCAAGAAACTGCTCCCTGAAGATGACCTGACTCCAGGGTCTCCCTGCTTTTTAGACTAAGCCATATGCACATGGAGTGCTCCTGTGGTTCCCACCTCTTATATCCACCTGCCAATCTTTACTCCATGTACCAGTTCCTTTCCTGATCTTTGTTCTCTCCTCCACCAAAGCGTATGTGGTACATTTAAAGTACAATAAAAGTAGAAAGAAATCAAGGATGCAAAGAATAGTTTGCAATCACTTTATGAAAAAGCTCCTATTTCCCTTGGTCCTAGAAAAGTCAATAGGCACAGGGATAAGCCATGGTATTTTCTTTTCTGCCCTGTGAATAAAGACATTGCCTTTTATCTATATAATGAGAAACGATGATGTTAAAACTTCATTCTGCAGGTGTTTGAGATGGCTAACATGAGGTATGTTGTTAACTGAGCATTTTTAAAAGCTTCTTTAATAAAGAAATCCTGAACACACAAACACAACTTGATCAACTGAGAAAAGGGTCAAGTCAGCGGCTGTCTAAAATATCACATTTGAAGAAAAGTAGTTTAGCATTAATGACAAGATAGACGTAACCATTCATTGTCCAACCCTAATAGATTCATTACTTCTGAGAATGTGTATAATTTAAGAATAAAATTCATTCTACAGAGAAGTTTTCACCACTTTTGTCCCTGGAGGCAGAGAACAAGGCTGCCTTAGAGCCCTAGCCATTCAAGTCTGTTGTCAAAACCATGGCCACCAGAAGCAATGGTTAGTTTTCCATGGCTAACCACTGCTGCCGCTAACATAAGAGTGCTACATGGTGTGTATTTAAATGCTGAAATGTTTGTTCCCCTGACTGGCAATGCTTCCATTCTCTGTAGTGGATTCTTTGGTGTACTCGCCACAGAAGTAATTCTAACTTTTCTTCTTTCAACTTACCGATTCCAAGGCTGCTGATTCCTTTGCAGCTGACTATTTGGCTCCCTACTTTACTGAGATGATTCTGAATTTATGAAACTCAATCATAAATCAGAGTAGCTCTAGTTCTTTGTAACTATTATCTTCTCCTGATTCACAGGGAAAGATATGCCTTCTTAACAAAGCTTACTCAGTCCTCCTGAATCCCAGCTTCTGGGATCTTAAAAAAGCCAAACAATTATATACTTCTCTCTCATCCAAATTGTGAATGCAATGAGAAATAAGATGAAGACATAGCAGAAGACCCAAATCTCACCAGTATCACTGAAGACTAAACTGGAAAACACAACTTAATGTGTGAGCCAAAGTTACCTAGAAAATGAATCCCCAATTTAGACTTACCCATAGGAAATACTAGGTCAGGTCACAGCTTCTCAAAAGGAGATGGCCTCCCTCAGCTAATTCTTAAAGCCTGAAGGAATAGAGGAGAATAGTTCTCTGTGGTCAGGATTGCTTCCCAAAAGCAAACAAGAGATGACCAGAGCACACCCAGTTTCTTCTGTCCAAATTTAGCAAACTAGGTTACCCCTCCCCCGTAAAGTAGAAGAAAGGCACAGAAACCCAGAGTGTTACACTAATTGAATTACCCCACACAGAAGGAAACATCAGAAATGAGAAAGAAGCATTCCCCCCACACATCCCCTTCCACTTACTTCAACCTGGTTTCATTTGAGATTTTTCTCATGCTAACATTTTCTCCCTCTCAATGATTCCATCTATTCTAAATATTCCAAACACCCCTAGGGTTGCCATCTTTAAAAACAAAAACTACATTAGGCGCTGCTGCCTATTTGAACTAGTCTTTATTTAATTGAAATTTGGAGTTGAAAAATTCCTTTAGGCTCACTCAATCCAACCCTCTAATTTTACTAATGAACGTGATGAGGCCCAGAGAAATAAAGCAATTTGCCCAAGGTCATTGTTTCTCCCTTTGTTCATGAGGAACAGAATGTTTTTCATTTGATGTTCTTCCTTGAAACTCTCATCCTCCAGGTCTCCTGGCCATCTCCTTTGTATACTCTAAGTCATACATCAAACGTCACCTCTAAGCCTTCCTTCCTATCTCATTCTGCCTTCTTCATTGTCCTCCAGATGTATGGCCTAGTAATCAACCCTTATTGTAATAGGTTTGTGGGGGAAAGGAGAATTTTAAGCCAGCTCCAGAAGATTCAGAAGAGCACTGTCACCTTTGCATCGTTTCCAACCTAAATTACGTATAATATATAAGTCTATTACAACTTGCTACTTATTTGCCTATTTTCTACTTGTCTTGGATTCATGGATGCCCTAAATCTCTTTTCTCTACAAGTACATGACATTGACGTCAATCAGAGTCATAATCCCACATTTAGGGAAAATATTGAACTGACTGTGGTTACAAACACGTGTATGCGGCCACCTTGCAAGGCCTCTCTCAGCAAATGAGAACCATATTTCTAAGGGGTCCATTGAGTTCAGCACTTTTGGCTCTTATTGTGCTCCAATTTAAACTGCCAGCCTGTCTCACTGAAGCATTTTTCCATTTTCTGTCATAAGCCATAACATATAAAAGTACTCCCTTTATCAAAACCAAAGGTTAGTTTTCCAGTGGCTAGCCATTGCTGCCTCTAAATTAAGTGTGCTATGTGTTGTATATTTTAAATGTTTAAATAATTCTCAGCAGCACATTAAAGGCTTCAAAGGGATTAATGTATAGTAATATGTTTCTTAGGCTGGGTGGGGCGGCTCACACCTATAATCCTAGCACTGTGGGAGGCCGAGGCAGGTGGATTGCTTGAGCTCAGGAGTTAGAGACCAGCCTGAGCAAGAGCGAGACCCCGTCTCTAAAACACAGCGGTGTTGTGGCGAGTGCCTGTAGTCTAAGTTACTTAGGAGTCTGAGGCAAGAGAATTGCTTGAGCCCGAGAATTTGAGGTTGCTGTGAGCTGTGATACCATAGCACTCTACTGAGGGTGACAAAGTGAGACTCTGTCTCAAAAAAAAAAAAAAAAAAAAAGAATGACAACAGAAGGAAAAACCCAAGCTTGAGTTAGCAGAAGACACCTACCAAGGTTAGGCCATGACAGGAATACTTCATCACACACAGAGGAATTTTATGACAAGGGTTCTATTCTAAAATACAAGTGGGAAGATGGATTATTTAAAAACTGTGCCTTTGAGGCCAGGCATGGTGGCTCACGCCCTGCAATCCTAGCACTCTGGGAGGCTGAGGTGGGTGGATTGCTTGAGCTCAGGAGTTCAGACAAGCCTGAGCAAGAGCAAGATTCTGTCTCTAAAAATTAGCCAGGTGCTCTGGCGGGCACCTGTAGTCCCAGCTACTTGGGAGGCTGAGGGAAGAGAATTGCTTGAGCCAGAGAGTTTGAAGTTGCTATGAGCTATGACACCACAGCACTCTACCCAAGATGACAAAGTTAGAGTCTATCTCAAAAAACAAACAAATAATAATAAAAAAAAACAGTAATATTTTTCTAGCAGTAGGGGGAGGGTCAAATACTAAACAGACCTATGGCACAGAGAAGAAACTGCGCTGCCACTCTCAATCACACATTTATAAATACGTGATATAGTCTTTGTAGCACCATTCCCAGTCCTTCCAATGAAAACAGTTTGGTTCTCCTTTCAAGCCACAAAGCAGTGCGTTATCATTCTTGTGGCCCTTAACTCACCCCCCCACCCCTGCCTTTTACATTCACCTCAATCCTCCATTGCTCTATAAACTCCCTGGGACTTTTGATTCACTTTTGTGCTCATAACCATATAAGCAGAGTACTCTGTACACAGTAGGTCCTCAATAAATATCTGTAGAATTGACATCTAAAGGTATTTGTGACTTCAGTGTCCACGTACAGAAGAGGTATTCTGGCCTGCCTACATTCGGTGGTCTAGTAGAAAGTTACTGCTTAACAAACATCTTCCTCCAGACGTCTCGTTTTCTCTTCTCAGGTTATACTGGTGCCTCCTTATATCACATCGTTTATCTTAGAAGCATCTTGGGGGAAAAGGAGAAGTCTTTTATATATATGCTTATTCTATAGCATTAAGCACACTGCGAAGTCACTAAATATTTAACTCCACAGACCACTTGATCAGAGGATGTCGGCTTTCTGCCACTCCAGGTGTGTTCATTCTAGGATACATCAGTTGCTCTTCCTGACAGCCAGTTTATTTGCTGAAATACGCTGTTGCTGGGCACAATTCCTCAGACACTCGAATGCAAATAGTTATTGGAACACAGCTTATTGCTAAGATTCAAATTAAATAATTTCAGAATCAACAGAAACTTACAAGTCTAAATGTATCATTTTGTGTTTAGAAATATCACATTGGCATGTTTCCAACTTATTTCTTTTAGCAGTGGCTGTGAAATACAGCCATGTTGATGCACACAGATCTGGTTTATTTAGTTTAACTGCTGTTTAGTGCCCCCATAATTTATCCATATTATTTCCCTGATGATATTTAATTTCTTTAAAAAGTTTTATTGTTATGAATAACCCTGAAATGAACGTCCTTGTACACATCTCCTGGTGCCCATGGCTAAGTTTTCTCTGTAAAATAATTAGAAATTCCATTTCACCTGATATTGTCATGTCTACCTTCTTTTGGTTTGTTTTTTCCTGACACACCTTCTCTGCCCCTTTATTTTTATTTATACCTGCTCTGGGGTGTTTTGCCTTGGCTGTCTTTTTAACAGTATCTTTAAAAATATAATTATAAATTTTAATAACTGGAATTAATCTTTTTATATTTATCACAATTACAGTTGTAATAGCACTGATCTCAACCAACTTTGTGTTTTCTGTCTACCTTGATTTTCTTTGTTTCTTTGCTTTTACTTTTCTGGTATTGTTTGTTGGTTGGTTTTATTTTGTTTTGTTCTCACAGAGTCTCACTCTGGCACTGTGGGCAGAGTACAGTGGCATCATCATAGCTCACTGTAACCTCAAACTCCTGGGCTCAAGCAATCCTCCTGCCTTGGTCTCCTGATTAGCTGGGGTCACAGGAGCAAGCCACCATACCCGGCTAATATTTTCTCTTTCATTGGAGACAGGGTCTCCCTCTGGCTCAGGCTGGTCCTAAACTCTTGACCTCAAGCACTTCTGCTACCTCAGTCTCACAGAGTGCTAAAATTACAGGAATGAGTCATTGCACTTGGCCTATTTTTCTGCTTTTTGAAATTTTCTACATTGCTGTGTTCCCCTCTACCATCTCATAATTTATACAATCTGTGTCTTCTCTTTAACATGCTTACTTAGTCGATCTCTAGTACCCTGCCAAATAACATAAGGACCTTAGAAAGTTGTATCAGCAATTGTCCAGATTATTGGTGCTAATATCTTAGTATTACACTCTTTTAACACCTATCCAACTTCTTTATAAAACATAAATATTTATTTGTACTTACAAATATATTCACCAGCTTCTTTCCTCATGACATTCTTTAATTCTAGATTCAATTTCTTGTTTTTTTTCTGGGTTCAATTTCGTTCCTGTTGCTATGCAGCAACTTAACTCTGTGGCTTCCAACACCAATCATTTTATTATATTCTGTAGGTCAGGAATTCGGGTGACGATCAGATGGAATATCCTTCTGCACCTTTTTTTTAAAGAGATGGGGTTTCACTCTGTTACCCCGGCTGGAGCAGTGGCATAATAATAGCTCACAGCTCACTGCAGCCCCAAACTTCTGAGCTCAAGTGATCTTCTTATCTCAGGCTTCCTCCACCTGGCTAATTTTTTACTTTTTATAGCAACATGGTTAGGGTTAGAGTTGCTCTTGTTGCCCAGGTTGGTCTCAAATTCCTGGCCACAAGTTGAGTCTTCCTGACCCTACTTCCTGAAGTGCTGGGATTACAAGCATGAGCCATCGCAGCCAGCCTTCTTCTGATCTTATGAATTTGACTATGTCACTCAGTGGTACTCAGTTGGAGGAGTAGATGTACCAGAGTAGGTGACCAGAGTGGCTATACAAGTCCTATTTAACATTAAGGCTTCAGAATGGTCAGACATCTTCTATGGCACCTGGAAGCCCTCAGAGCAAGCATCCCAAAGAACCAGATGCAAGTTGTATGGGAGGCAGAGATCCCTTCCAACCCCCCTTTTAGTTCATAGTGGGCTCTTCATCTGGATCTAGAAAACTAATTGACATCAAGATGATTAACAAGAGAAAAGTATACAAATTTTTTTAGTTTTATATGTACATAGAGATCTTTATAAGAGAGTAAAATCCAAAGAAGTGGCCAAAGCAAGATGATTTTATACTTTTTAGACAAAGAATGATAAATTTGAGAAGTGACAGGACAAAGGAAATCTGGGCAGGGGCTGTAAATTTTCTAGGAGAGTCATTAGGAGACATATAGGGGGTATAAAACTAGCAGAAGATAAGGGTTACCTCATTAAGTATGTTTATTCAGGTCCACTGCAGCCTCCAGTTCTAAGTCTTTGGTGATAAGAGCTATTTTCTTGCCCTGGTGTGCAGAGATTACCCCTCTGAGAGGAGCCTTTATCACTTGCTGCATGCAGGAAGAGACAGGTCAGCTCACCCTACAATTTCTGTTATGTTTTTAACTTGAAATAATCAATATAGTGATCTGGCCTATTTGGGGATGGTACATCCCATCCTCCACTCCTTCAACTCCATGGCCTTTCTGACCAAGCCTAAAAAGTCAACAAGGTTATCACTTCCACCATATTCTACTAGTTTAAAGAGAAGAGTCATAAGGCCAGTCCACATTCAAGGAAAGGGTATGAGGCTCTACCTTTTGATGGGGGAGTGGCAAGGTTACATTGTGAAAGAACATACAAGATGGCAAATACCCTTATGGCCATTTTGAGAAATACAATCTGCCATAATTTCCTTTCGAGTATATCTTGAGCATTCGTGGTTTTGACCGTGTGTGTGTGTGTGTGTGTGTGTGTGTGTACTGTTATACTGCAGTTCTAAATACTTAAAGTGGAAGGAATGATTGCCTTATGATTCAGTTGATTATATTAACCAAAAGCCCACAGACTCTGCTATACCACTTAACAGTCCATACCCAAAATTCCTTTGACTCAAGAAGCTTTCATCATCACAGAAGCCCAGAGTGATGACTGAAGGTGGAGAAGATAAGAATATGTGCAAAGAAAGAAGCCAAGATGCAGAGAAAGCTAGATTATACATTCATTCACTCAACAATAAGTGGAATCTTCTTCTATTCTCTGTCTCAGTAATTCTTTACCTTTTCCCACCATGTCCCCAAGAAAAACTTCCTGATATCACTGGAGTAAAATTCCCTTGTTATTACATCTCATAGCACTGTGTATTTCTCAATAGCACAAAACCCACAGTTATATACTTATTTGCCTGTCTGATTATTCAATTAACATTATCCCCCCTCCCCTTAAGTAAAAGACAGTACTACTTCCAGTGATAGTGAAGTAGCTTATATCAAATTAATCCTCCCACTGATAGTACTTATAAACTCTGGATCAAAAAAAAAAAAAAAGAAAAAGAAAAAGAAAAAACAACAAAAAACTGAAGGCACATGAGGTAAGAATGCCATTTTCTGTGCATGAACTTTGCTCAATTTTCTAACTGTCCTCTGAACCGTGTGTGTCTGGAGGAAGACCAAATAGCCCCCTTAAGACTAAATGAACTGAACTAAACTGAGATTTTCATTCAGTTTAGGAATGAAAATTCTAAACTGCCAGGAAGGCAGTTTGAAGTTTGAGTTTGGTTAAATTAATTGCCAACGAATACAATACAGTAATATTTTTTAAAGTAATATACCTAAATCTAGAGTTTTTGCAAAGTATCAATCACAATGTCTTAAATAAAATTCAAAATTACTAGACATAAACGAAACAAAAATGTTTGATCCATACGCAAAGAAAAGCAACCAGTGGAGACTGACTTGAATGGGCCCAATGTTAAAATTGGGATAAGGATTTTAAAGCAGCTATTCATATTATAACTCAGAGTATGAATGTTGTAATAAGTAAACTAAAAGGAAAACTCAGTGGATAAATAAAAATTACTTTTGGAAAAAGAAAAAGGAAATTCTAGACCTAAGGAATACCGTATCTGACATAAAAATCACTTGGATGGCTTTAATAGCAGATTAGAGATTATAGAAGAAAATAAATTAACTTGAAAGTAGTTATACAGAAATCATTCAGTCTGAAAAATAGAGGAAAAAATGTTTTAAAAATTGAACAGTGCCCCAGGTAACTTTGAGACATAAAGTTGCAGTCCAAAAAGGACAGGAGAAAGAGAATGTTCAAAAAGTACTTAAAAAAAAAATGTTAAGCACCACCCATGATTGTATTAATGAACACAGCTATGAATTAATAAAAAAAAATACATGAAAAAAATGCTAAGCAGTGAGCAATACTGGTTTCGAAATATCATTTTCTAATAAAAGGAACCAGGCCTCCTTGGAGAAATGGCTAATTTGGGGGCTAGGGCATGGAAAAATAGGGTATAAGTCTGAAGTACCGTCAGAGAATAGAGAAAAAGAAGATAAAGAAGAGGGCATCTCAAAAGGACATAGGAACCAACCTGGAAAAACTTCCAATGATCAAAGCCAGAATGATTATAATTGGAAAATAAATAATGTTAGCATTGAATTAGAACCCAAGAGGGGGAAAAATCTGTCCATTCTGATATATTTAAAAAAAAAAAAAAAGATTGAGTAAATAAACAAATAAGGGGTGGAGGATGACATCTTTCTTACTTTTATAGTGGAGAAGTCTGGCAGATACAATGTGGCCACATGATGTCAAGTTTAATATCACCAACTGATCATATTGATAGCATTATCCTCTAATATGATGCACTGAGAAGGGCACCTGACCTCTGTAGTATTCCCTAAACATATAAACTCAGTCTGAGCATGAGAAAACATCAAACTCACACTGAGGGACAGTCTAAAAAATAGCTGACCAGTACTCTTCATAAGTTTCCAGGGCATAAAAAGCATGTCAGGTCTGAAAAACTGTTCAAGAATGGAGAGGTCTAGGGGAAATAATGACAAAACGCAATGTGAAATCCTAGATTAGATCCTAAAACCAACAAAAACGGCATCAGTAGAAAAACTACTGATAACAGCAATACTGCTTTTTTACTTTCACAAATATACCATGATTATGCCTGATGTTAACATTAGGGAAAGCTGGGTGATTAAGCCTGTGAGAACTTCCTATACTACATTTGCACCCCCTTTTTGGTAAATCTAAAAGTATTTCCAAAAAAACCATTTATTTGTAAAATAATTAAATTTTTCCACATTTGGTGTGAGATAATAAGTTTACATTCAAGCAGGAAACCACACCTATGCACATCACTGTCAAACAGCTGACAACAAAACAAAACAAAAAAATCTTAAAAGCTGCCAGAATGAAATCCCTTATTATACACAGGGGAACAACGAAACAAACGACAGTTGGTTTCTCATCACAGTAACACTTGGCTTCCCTTCAGAGACAATGGAAGTCCCAGGAAAGAGTGGAATCCTATTTTTTAGATGCCGAAGGAATGGGGTGAGGAGGACATTTGCCTCAAATACGGTAGCCCTAAATTCTTACTTATGTCATTAACTTCTTAGGAAGTCCCTATTTACTGGGCAGCCCATTTCTGAATAAATTCTCCAAAATTCCAAATGAATGACGGCTGAAATAATTTCTACCTGATTCAAAATTGATATTTCCTTTTATTTATTATTTATATTTCAAAATAAATATATTCTGAAATACTCATCCTCCCTCCAAAATATCTACCTCCTTCTTTCTTCAGCAGAGATTCTTGTGAATACTGGTTTGGACAAACAGATATAGCATGAAATTGGTTTTCCTCCCAAAGTTTTGGACATGTTAAATTTTCCAGCTGTGGATAACTTTTATTTCAGCTTATTTTCATATCTCCGCAATTTGGTAGAAATTGTTCTTTGGTGCCCTTAAACAATTAATGAACTTCTTAAAGCTGAAGTCATTTCTCAACAGCAGAAATGGGCCAATCAAATGATCACCATTATCTCCTGTACCGTTTCAATCTTTGAGTTTGACATACGCCTTCAGACATTTTATTCTGTTTCTTGCATTTCAACCTTAGGCTTTTCCTCTTTGTTCATTCCCATTTATTTTTCTTTTTACTTCAAGTAAAAATGCAGTGTTAAAACAACATTAAGCTATATGTTTTAACTGTACAAGTACCAGCAGATTCAGAGTTTAAATTCCCTCTGGAACTGTAACTCTGACAGCTTCCTCCCTCCCCATATAAATAAATGCCACAATAGGGTCTTTCATTGCAAAACCCATAACCGTGAGGCAACGTCATTTATCACTGAGTAAATAATGCAAGAAAACATAATGAAAAGGGGACTTTGCTTTATTCCCTTAACTATAAATAAAAATATGTAGCACTTTGCAGGATTACCACATGTGGTATGATATTAACTTAAATACCAATCTTTAAACCAAACTGTAAATAAGATAAACTGTGCTCTCCGGTCTCAAGTTTTAAATAGTCTCTCTTTTTTCAAATTTACTACTTTCACGGAGCATGTAAGAGTGACTGTGTATAATTTGTGATCTTGTAATGAAAGACCCTATTGTGATATGTATATGCAAAAGAAAAAAACCCCACTGGAGTTAATGTTGTTGTGGGAATTATAAAAAGTGCTTGTGATGAAGATCAATGCAGTGAAGCCAAGTCAGAGTCTGAGTCAAAGACCTTTTCTAGGATGAAAAAAAATGAAAATCACTGTCAGCTGTGGCTTGATTTATACATTATAACCAGTCAAGGGCAGGAGGGAGGTCTGAAATAAGAACACTGAAAACAAAAACTGATTTTACTCCCTGTGTACGACTACCCTGAATTATGCTTAAACATGATGAGATGATGGACTTCAGCTTCGCTCATGGCAGCTTATGTTTACTCTGGCTTTCCTGATCACATCTTAGCATCCAAATGCCATTCCTCTTTGGTGCCTAATGTGTTTATGCTCACATTATCAGCAGGCATTGGGTTGCAAAGATCAGATTGGAAATGATTTCACTCTATTTTCAAAGAGGAAAGGATTTGCTCCTTTGATTGCTACTTGCTTGCAAAGTAGAGCATGTTTCACTTTTCTATAGAGTGCCACTTAAGTTCAATTATAGCAGAAAGATCAGAAAAGCATTCCTGGGAGAACTCGTTAGAGCTATAAAGAAATGGAAATTTCACGTTTCTACTCCAAGAAGTTACACTTGTCCATGCAGGTTGACCAATCGGGAAATGGGAAAGGTTATTTCCCTACTGAACATCTGATTCCTCCTTAAGAGATATCTTGATAAACACTGATGTATTCGTTCCTGGTATTATCAACAATTAAAGATTTGATATGAAATTTCTAATTTTAAAAGTGGAAAATAACTTTTCTGTGTCAAAATTGTTAAAGACATGTCCATATACCACCCACAAAGAACTAAGCAACCATCACATGGCCTGTTGGGTTTACCTCTCCCATTGAGTTTGACTTTGTCCTTATACAATCTCTTTATCCTCTCCTCTTCCCCAGCCCTTGGCATCTTGCTCAACATACAAAACTTTGCATACACTGTACAGCCAATTCTCCATTTTCCCAGGACAAAAAACTTGATTTATCACTTGAAAAAAAAAAAAAAACTAGATAAAAGCAGTGAAAACATCTATTAGAGACTATTTAGAACAGTGGTTCTCAACCTTCCTGATGCTGCAGCCCTTTAATACAGTTGCCGTGGGTCGCAACCCACAGGTTGAGAACCACTGATTTAGAAGAACAAATAATTGATATTTGTTGGGTGCTTATTATAAATCTGGCACTCTCCTAATCTCTCGTAATCCTGATTTTTCTTATTATTCCCATTTTACAGGTGAGGAAATGATGCTCAGAGAAAGTGAAATGCCCCAAATAACCAAAATTTGAACTCAAGCAGTTAGACTCCAGTGTGTTATTAACCACCACTGTGTGTGTGTGTATGTGTGTGTGTGCCTTGACTACACAGCAATCTACAGAGTAACCATAACACGCTTCCTTGTATCAATGTCAATGCAAAACCAGAGGCCCATCACCTACCAAAGCAGAGGCAGGGGAAACCCAAAGGTTGGATTCAGGATGGGGAAGGGAGAATAATTAGGTCAGGAGAGGGAGGGGTGGGCATATATACTAAACACTCCACTGTCTCCCCAGCTCTTGTCCCATTCTTACACTTAAAACAAGAAAAAGCTCAATGAAAATGAGAAATCAATAGCAGATTCTTTTGATAAGTCTTGAGTCTTGAAGCATTTTTCAAACTTTACAATGTTCAGGGCACCAAAAATATTGTACCTGTAATTTTTTGCTAACTTTTGATGAGGAAGTATATTTTCATACACTAGATATAATTTAAACTAAATAATTTTACCTTAAAAACCCATGTTGTGGGCAGCGCCTGTGGCTCAAAGGGGTAGGGCACTGGCCCCAGATACCAGAGGTAGCAGGTTCAAATCCGGCCCTGGCCAAAAAAAAAACCCATGTTGTACTATTAACATATTTTTATTCTTCTTTTAACCATGATTAGGGACAAAGTAACCCCACTCCATTCTTCCCCCTATTACTTTGTTATTCAGCACTCATGTTATTGAGTGTGGACTACAGAAAGAAGCTGAATAGCCTAGACTGGACTCCATGATCAATAACGTCAAAACATTTCTTCAAGGGTCTCACTAGGGTTCCAGGTCTCTGTTTGCTTAACTTTGACTACATCTACCCCATCAGTACTAGTCCTAGGCATGCCCCATCTTGCATTTTCCCCCGACTGAGTCCACTGAGATTTGCCAATTCCTATCTAAATTTCCCCTTCTAATCACCCAGTTTGCTGTGTGGATAGTTATAAGAGTTCAATCTGTCCCCGTCCTCACCCTCAGGTTCATCCCATGGCCTCTGTCCTCCACTCTGGCTCCCAGCCATGGAATACGACCACTTCCTCCTTCTCTCCCACACTGACTTCCCCACTGCTCAGCTGACAGGAGCCTTTCAAGTTGCTCAGGTTTTCCTACTGGAGAAAACAATAACAAAATGAGCTTTCTCAGGCCGAGCTCAATAGCTACCATTCTAGCTTTTGTTTTTGTTTGATCACTTTTCTAACCAGTAAGTTATACCCTCCTCTATTTTATGACCACAGCATTTCTGGTAACTGTTGAAATCTGACATCTGACCATCCTACTTAACTAAAAATATACTTTTAAACATTCACAGTGACTTACTTCTTGCCAAATCTAGCTGACCTCATTCTTTATTTATGAAGGAGCACAGCTCCAGAGGCCTTGAAGGCATCCCACTGGTCTGCTACCATCCCAACACACACTAACTCCGTATTTCTGTTACAGCAGCAGCATCTCTCACTGGGTCTAAAAATTTTACCTCCTTTTTTCTTTTCTTTGCAACTCCAACCAATCCATTATCAACTTTCAAACTCCTTCAAATTCTTTATTTTATCTGCGACAGCTCTGACCCACAAGCTAAGACCACTTATTATAAAACAACCTTCTAAATGAGTCTCCCTCTGTGGTGAGCAGTCATCAGAGCTATTTTATGATTTCCAGTTCCTTCCTCCCAGTGCCCCCAAACACAGAAGGACTACACTACACTTTCTGCAACCCTTATAACTGGTTACTGACAGAAGACTTGCTCCAGAGCTGAGTCGTAAATGGAAGTATGTGTGTACGGGACCCTCCAGAGTGTCCCTTCCCCTCTCTTAAGGTAAACAAAATATGACATGTTGGCTGTTTTATCAGTCTGGAACTCTGAATAACTGTGATGAGCAGAGTCCCCAGTTGACCTGTGATGGACGCGTAGGATGAGCAAAAAACACATCTTCATTTTTTTAAACCACAGAGATTTTAGAGTTGTTGTTTAACTACTGCTAACTTAAATCCATCCTGATTTATACAACTTGCCCCAAGTCTCTCCTTTCTCCAACCACAAGTGGTATAAACACTAATTTAATGTCATGTCCCTGCTTTAAAAAAAGATTTTTTTAAAAAAAATGTAGGGATCATGGCAAAACTTGCCCTTTTCCTTTGGTTGGTTCACAGAAAGATCAACTCAGAATTATGGTAGATTAATAAGAGAAAGGTTTGTTTTCAAATACTATGCGCGTGGGAGGAACCACAAGAATGATTACCCAATGCCTCAGTGATGGTCAGAGACTTTTATAGATACCTTTTAGAAGGGCTGCTAGGTGGGATGTGTAGAGGGAGGGAGGGAAACAGTTGGATCTATAAATTAACGTGAAAGACAGGTATTATGTTCTAAAGGATTTGGGGCTAGGTCTGTTAGCATGTAAAAAAGGAAATCAGTAGCCCCTTTTGATTCCCAATCAGGTTATTCAGGTTTTATGTAGAGGTAAGGCCTCTTTCAAAATGCTTCTGATCACAAATGGCCTTTAATTCAAAATATTGTTTATATCAAGGAGTCATATTTTGGGGTGAAATTTCCTTAGCTCCTTCAAAAGAAAACAAATGCAAATTCCTTGGCATTCAAAGCTCTCATTAACCAATTTTTGTCATACTTATCAGTCTGATCTTTTACCTGCATTTACCAGGCTCATTTCCAGCCACCAGCCTACTCCCACCCCTGCCTCAAAAAGGGACACTTACCCTTTCTCTCTCCCTGCCATGCCCCACCCTTTCACTTCCTTAAAGTAAAGATCAATTCTATCCACTCCACCAAACTTTCTTCAAGAGGTCTAATAATAGCTGACACTTACTGAATACTTACTAAGGGCCAGGCTTTGTTAACTTGTTTAGTCTTCACAAAAACTCTATGATGCGTGTATTACTATTATTAAACTCATTTTACAAATGAGAGAACAAAACAGGGATTACATAAATGTGCTCAAGGTTACACAGCTGATAATTGATAAAGCCAGATGTGAACCCAGCAGCTTTCTTAACCACTGACTGCCCTCTCATCTCTTCTTCCTTTAAACTCTCTTTACACTGTGATTATCTTTCTGTCACCTGATTTCGTGTCCTGCATGGCTGGCCACTGTTTGATGTGTGTAGGTTTATCTACTAAGCTAGACTACAATCTCCATGGATGCTGGAAGCCACTTTACCATTCTTTCTATCACTCAATAAGAAAACATTTCCAAAAGAATCACTTCTGTGATAAGCACAGCTCTGCTGGAAGAGGTATGCATTAATCATGTTTTTCACTTTCCATATTTTATGATGCTTTGATATCTTGGGGCTTTACTAATCCTGGAGAGCTTGCTCCTCCATGGCTAGCAAAATCCAAGACACAGTAATGAATATGCCTGCAAGCATGCCTTTCACAGGCAGGGCAACCAATCCGCAGTCTACACCCCCAACCACATCCTTATTCCACTGCCCTAAATTACCCCATAGCCAGGCACCATACAACTAGGGATCACTCATACTCCAGAGCCTTCCAAAATTATTCAAACTAGACAATCCTGAATCTCTTTAGCCTGCCCGTCCTTGCTTTCCACAGAAACCCCAATAAAGGCTCCTGCTTGGGCTTTCCCCTCGTTCTTTCTGCCTTCTGACTGACCCTGTGCATCCGTGTGGCCTCGTGTGTTGTTGTGTGCCCCCTCCTCTTGGAAACTATAAATAATACACTCATCTTTCAGAGGCAGCTTGTCTCTGTGTCTGTCATCTCACTACAGATCTGAGATAGATTTTGAAAGAGGGTATCATCCTATCTGGAGGTCCTTGGCAACACAAACCACATACTCAATATAGGGAGGATTATTGTGGCTCTTTCTTGATTTCATCAATCTCTACTGGTGGTAGAAAGAAAGATATTTTGGGGGTGGGGTGGGTAGAAGAACAGTCCATCAAATAGAAGAAGTTTAGTGGGCTTGACACTTTAATGAAGATGGACACCCAACTTGGCTTCCAGTTACAACTTAAGCAGTTATTATCACTGAATTAGCAACCACAATTGTAAAAACTCCAAATCTTTAATTATCTGTATTTGTTAGCCCTCTTCTAATTCCCCTAAGGATTAGCAGTACAAATCCTAACACCAAAAGAATTTGAAGACAACCATAGGGGCAACAAAGAAAGGCAAAAGCTAAAGGAAGAGTGGCCAACCCATAGCCAGTAGTGGGGGAAAAAAAACAGAATTCCCAGGAGATAAAGGGTGGAGACAATTCCGAGGAGAGAAAACCAAGATAAGCCCCTGCAACCTGCCTCCAGAAAGCAAGCATGAAGAACCCGACCTGGATTTAAGAAGCAGTCACTTGGGTAAAGAGTGGCTCCAGGGGTTTCTTGACACTGTCCTAGACAGAGTGAACCAGGATGAATAAATGCTGAATAGACATTTTTTGAATGGATAATTTAATCATATAAAACTGAATGTAGTTTTATGATATTCATGAGGATTTAGCCATACTTCATTTTGTCATCTCATTAATTTAAAATATTTTCTCTTGTCCTTTTCTAATCTCCTTTGAGAAAAATGTACTGCTTGTCTCCTATAGCATAGGTGGTGCACCTTTTCACAGTGCTCTGATTTTCTAGTGTTCTTACGGAATATCTATCTACACATTCACCCATGTATCTCTAAAACAAAATCAGAGAACTCTCCCCACACAAATACTGCACATTTCACAGGCTCAGGGAACAAGGTAGGGACAGATCTCCACAAGGGAAAGCCAGGAGAATCGACTCCATTCAGTCAACACTTCCCTAGAATGAATGGTCCTGAGCAGGCACCATGCGTCCAGCCTGCCTTAGGGAAATCGGGTAGACCAGAGTCTTTCCCTTCTGGGAATTTAGTGAATTCATAATTCCTCTGGACTATTAAAAAATCTTTAAGAAACGACTTAACCTTTGCACATGAGTATTAACAATTAGCAACTGCATCCAACATCTTTGACTGCTTGCTGTGAGATCAGCTAGATATAGTAAGTACATTTTTGCATTTTATTTTCACTACCCAATGAGGTAGGTACAATCACCCCCCATTTTACAGATAAGTAAATTGAGGCCCAGAGAAGTCAAATACTTCCCTAAGTTCACAGTTATTAGATGGTAGAGTTGAGACTTAAATTCATATGGTCTGATCACAGACTGTTGGTATTACATTCTGCTGCCTGAAGGCCGTGAAAGCATATATCAAAAATGGGCATTTAAAGCACAGGGAAGTACCTTAGAGCCTAAACCTTTACATTGAAGCAGACAGGCAATACTGAAACACATCAAGAAGTACCCCTACTCCTCCACACAAACATGGACACCCACCATAACAGAAGCTTTCCCACCATCCTTAAATACCACCACATCCTCCTGCTTATTGGCAAGACAAGTTATATTTCAGGTCCTACATTTTTAAGGATGGACTAAATCTTATGCATTACATCAAATGGAAGACCTAATTTAATTCTGATGAATAAACCTTAACTATATGGAGTACAATACTGCAATATCAAAATACCAAAATAGCACTTTACACGTTTAAGTTCTGTGAAAATTAAAATCATGTGTTAATGATAATGTAATAACGTAGTATTCCATGTATCCTGAATAGGCAAAATACAATGCAGAAACCATTCTTACCATTAGACACTGGACTAGATATTCTACAAATTAAAAGATGGTGTAAGGTATATAAGAATGAAAAGTTAGAAAACAAACCGATGCTTTAGGCCTACTAACAACCCAACATCAGTAGCAGCCTTACTGATCTGTATGTCTTTCACTGTAACTTTTTGCCACCACTCGCTAGGGAAAGAAAAAGATTTCATAGACAAACTACGAATGGCGGGGAGGGCTGTCATGACACTGTCTGAGTCTTCTCTTAAACAAGTGAACAACCTCAGTTCTCACACGATCCAGTTTCCAAAACCTTCATAATTCTAGTCATATGCTAGTTCAATCATTGTCCCCGCTGCAAAATTGCAGGCCCAGGTTTTGAGTGCCATAGTTGTAATAAGGCAAAAGAAAACACCATTATCCCATGAAGTGCTTTGTACCCACAGGCCCAAGATAAATACTTGAACACTTTTGTAGATATAATTAAATTAATGTAGCCCTTTAAAAATAAAAAGAATTGGCTTAATATTTAAAGCTGTAGGCTTTATTAGACCACCCAGTGATTTTTGTTATTTTGGGATAAAAATTAACAAAACATTTTAAACTCTATTAGAATAATGTAATTTATTATTGTCTATAAATATTCACATGCTAGAAATAGGATTCAGATTAATAGAGTTGAGTTATAGGGTTCAATAGGGTAAAAATGAAGAGATGGGAAAATAAAATAAATATATAGACAAAAATACCAGCTTTTTAAGGAAGATGTCCTCTTCCAGAACCATTGAAGAATACTATTTTTAATAGAAACTATTTTTGAAATTCAGCTCTTAAGGAAGTAATATGAAAACATTTTCTTTTTTAATAGCAAATGTTCTGCTACAGAGAAAAAAAAAATAACTGCTCCAGCTCTTAGAAGAGAGTATTTTACTAGCACAAAGAAATTACAAATATAGACGCCTCAAACACACGATCAGAGAGATTCTAAATTCCACTTACTACATGAATCCCCTCTAAAATACCCCTACAGAGTCATCTGATAACTATTTGAAAGTCCAGGATATAGGTAATACTGTTTAAGAACACACACATACACAGCAAAACAACCTAAATGCCCCTCAACTGATGAATGGATTAATAGAATGTGGTATATCCACACAAAGGACAGAATATTACTGAGCCTAAAAAGGAATGACATACTGACGCAGCCTGCAGTCTGGATGAACCCTGGAAACACTGAGTAAGGGAAGAAGGAAGACACAAAAGGCCACCTAACATTTACATGAAATGTCCACAAAAGGCAAACCCACAAGGACAGAGGCACATTAGTAGTTGCCAGGGACTGGGGAAAGGGAAAAGCAGGGAGGCTCTGCTAATGGGTACAGGGATTCTTTGGGCGTAATGAAAATGCCCTAAAATTAGACAGTGGTTGATGGTTGTGCAATTCTGTGAATATACTAAAAACTACTGGGGTGGATTGTATGGTATGTGAATTATACCTCAATAAAGTTATTACTTTACAAAGGGGGGAATAAAGAACAGCAAACGATTAAAACCAAGTTCTACAGTAGTTTTTTCACAAGCATCCTACTGGAGATAGAAACCTTACTTAGTTTGGATTAACACACGCAGTAAAAGCACATCGATGGTATCAGCAAGGTGTACTACTAGTGTTCTACAAGGCCTAGTGAAGAGATGTGTACTGCCTTGAAAGGGAATTTGCAGTTACAGAGCCATGCTATGCCAACTACACATCTGCTTCCAACATGACATAGCACTTCAACTTTATAATTTACTTTATTATTTTAAAGACTATTTAAAAACTTATTAGCCATGAGTACCTGTTTAAAACACTATTTTCCAAACTTTGGTCATGTAAGGAGCACCTTCAGTACTTTCACCACCCTCATGCAATCTGTGTTAATATTTATTAAATATTTTTCTAAGATTAACTTAACTATTGACTCATTTTTTCCTTAACCTCATCTTCAGTGATAACATCCATAGAATCATGGGTTTGATGTGCAAACAGAGCTGACACTTGGCTAAGACAAAAGTATCTGAAAATATCACAGGATACATAGACGCAAATGGAGGGCAGCAGGCCTCTGTGAGGGCAGCAGCTGAAAGAACAAAGACACTACAAGTTCTTGAGTCTGATGTGGTACAGTCCATGTGCTGCCAAGCTCTGGATCACAGAGTTGAACACAGCAAAAGGCCGACAATCAGATGGCAGTGTTCTCTACAGACCCTGCCCCCTTACTTCCAACACTAGTCAAGAATGTGCAGAGAGGCCTGCTCCTCAAGTAGTGACTCTAGGGCATAGCCTGGGCATCTACTCCTCCCATCTAAAGGAAATACGGGTTTGATTTCTGTTTTGAAATATCAGTGCGGTGGGTCGCTTGACACAGCTTCCTAAGACCTTAGCCCCATTCCTGATGAGGGATGTCTCTTGACAATATCCCCAGACACACCCCCTCCAAAAAAAAAAAAAACCCATTGAAGGCACTGAAATATTTAATCATTTTTTTTAAACTCCCTTTTCCCATTACAAAGAGTGAACTACCTCTGTCAGGAGTTACCCACCCCACGTGAAACAAGAATATGCCATCATCTTTATTCTTACTCATTTCAAGCAGCCCTCACTGAATCCTGGAGTAGCACGGCATAGAGAAAGGTAGTAACTAGACTTTCTCCAAAGAGAACAGGTTGAAAAAAAAAAAAGGAGAAAAATAATTCCTGCCCCATTCTTGCTTATTAATCTTTTTTTTTGGAATCTAAATACAATTTTGACAACTCTATGCAAGAAAAAAACATTAGGCTAGGGTTGGTGTCTCACACCTGTAAATCCAACACCTTGGGAGGCTAAGGTGGGAGGATCACTTGAGGCCAGGAATCCAAGACCAACCTGGGCAACACATCAAGTCTCCAACTCTACAAAAAAAAATGTTTTTAATTAGCTGGATATGGTGGTATGTGCTTGTAATCCTAGCTACTTGGGAGGATGAGGCGGGAGGGTTGCTTGAGCCCAGGTGCTGGAGATTACTATAAGTTATTATTATGCCACTGCACTGCAGCTTGGGTGACAGACAAAAAAGTTGTAAGTAATTTTAGATGAATTTACACCTGCTTTGACAGGAGTAAATTAAGGTACTAGCCTTTGCACTCACTGACACAGCATTTTCTTTTTAACACTTTGGACTAGCTTTTTGGATTAATGCACAGCTTGGAGATAGTGTGAAGGGCTGTACGTCTCCATTTGTATTTTCTCCAGTTGTTCATTTCCTGTGTGAAATTTTACTGTGCGGTACCGTAACAGTAAGGGTAGGCTTCCTAAAGATTACTCACAAAATATTATAGAACTGCAAGTTTTTAAGTCAGATTGGTTTTGTGTCATAATATTTCACTGTCAAGAAGGTCTTCAGGGGAATTTTTAACCTAGGAAGACTACTCAAGACTTCCCAAATAATTTTATCCCCAGCATCCCTGTGTAATTTTCCAGTGAGCATTAAACAATTTGGTAGCTTCATTACTAGTAATTAAGATTCATATCTGCAAATATTCTCAGAAATTCATGAAAGCATGTCTATCTTGGAATTTCCCCAGGTGAAATTATAATCAGATAAATCACCACTCTCCTTGTAAATATAGCACAGTGTTTCTCAAAGCGTGCTCTGAGGACCACATGCACCAGAAACAACATGGGTTGGGGATGACAGGCTGATGAGAAGCAGTGCTTGTTAAAAATGCAGATTCTTGAATACTATGTTACATCAACTAACTCAGAATCTCCAGGGACAGTGGCCAATAATCTACATTTTAAATAGGACATTTAGATAAGTTTTTATGTACCTATTGCTTCTGAACTAATTCTTGCTGCCACAAACCCATGGAAACAAAATATCCATTATGTTATATATTTGGCATATATAAAGTATTTTTTAATCAAGGAATACATTTTAAAATGAAAAAGGAGGCCAGGGGAAAGTTCACTTCCATTATAATCTAGTAGAATTTAAACTCCTGAGTGAATCGTAGCAGCGAACAGGAGTATACCCCACTTCTAAGAACCATGTTCCATGGTACTGGTATCTGTAGTGAAGCTAAGTCTTTTCTGTCCTTCAACCTGAAACACAGCACATGCTATAAAAGGCATATAAAGTCTGAAGCATGTTCTAGCATGTAATGAAGTTTCACTCATTCTTTTGCAACACTGACTTTGCCACTACAATTAGGTTAAATTGGCTGGACCAGAGGCTCTCAAATTTGAGCTTTCTCTTAGAATGGCCTGAAGATCTTGATAAAACACAAGACTACTACTGGGCTTTAAAAATTTGCAGTTCTAACAAGTTCTGGGTAGTATTGCTACCGCTGGTCCACAGACCAGACTCTGACGATCCCTGACTTAATCTAACTCTGGTCTCCTCCCAACCTGCACTGTCAGGATTCACTGTAGAGTTCAATGATGTTAAAAATACCTACTTCTGGCAAATGCTCTAATCCCTTGCTGTGGGCTTCTTGTGTAGGACTCTTCCTGTTTAGGGTATTGAGGAAGTTCCCATCATTCAAAACTCATAGTGCGGATGATAAGCATGTCCTTTCCTGGCAACTCAAGGGATTAAGCCCCCGTCCTATCCCTCCCCCAACTCCTGGCCTCTGACTGACCCTACTGCCCCCACTTCCTATTCTCTGCTGATAGTCTTTCTGTTCTTCTCTGTAGGAAACTATACTTCCTACAACAGGATAACTATAGGAAGGTCAGGAGTTCCTTCTGTTCCTGTCTTAGGGAACTACACTTCCTTTAGCCAGAAAGCAAGACAGGCTCCCTCCCCCCTCCACCCAGGGATTGATTTGGTGATAACTCCAAGGGGGAACAGCTGTACAAATTCAGCAAGGAGTTCTGCATCTAAGGGAAAAATTAGGTCATGAACTCAAAGATTCTCTAGAGTATCAGAAGCATTCACATATCAATATTTACATTCTAGTTCTTCATGGGAATAAATACAAAATATAGATCTCCCCATTCAGAGAGAGATCCAGAATTCACACACTGCAAACAGGTGCCTCTTCTCTCTAAATGGCATCTGAATGTATCTTATCAAGGTTTAAATTACACTCCCAGCATCAGTTTCTATGTAGTGAATTGAACATATATTCAGCTGATCCCTCCCAAGACAAGAGATTTCAACAAATTCCTGGAAATTGAAAAACTCTTGGGATCAAGATAAGAAAATGGTTTTGGTATAGCTTAAACATCTTTAGATGATATTTAGGAGCTCAATCATCTTTGAAATTTGAACATACAACTAACACTTAATTTGGGACCATGTTAAAATTAATTAGGAATCTTTAAAGGTAAGGTTAGTTTCTTTTCCTTTGAGATTTCATTCCTTCTATAGGCTAGCATATACATGCTTATAAAAAAAAGTATAAACCGGGGGAACAAATTTAGAACTACACCAATATGGAAGGAGCCTAAGGATATTTTTAAAGTGTTGGACATAAGCTGGTTAAATGCTGCAAACACTACATAACATTATAATTTGCCATGCAGTATAAAAATATGACTTTCTTAAATCATTGTAAGAAAATGACTAAACACAACATATAAAGTAACCATGGTATTTCCAGAACCTGAAATACCCTCTTTATTAGAAAAGATGTTAAGTCATGCTCCAAATCAAAACGATTTGTTACAAACAATAGGTGGAGTCCTTAGGCATCCGTTTGCCCAAACATGACCACTGAAGGACCTCAGACTTGGCCAAGACCGTAGACAGCACACAGACTATTCCATGCTGTCTGCCACTAGACAGCAACTGCTGGGATAAAATGCTGCTTTTTAAAGAGCAATTTCTTTGACAAAACGTTGTCTTCTGCCACGCTTTTGGGTTTATATTTGGTATTCAGTACGTACACTGTTTTCATGGTCTGGGGAGAACAGCCCATTTCTCTTTTGAGGTGCTAGATCCTAAACACCAAAAGAAATTAGGTACATAAGAAATATTGGTCATCACTCTATTGAGGCAATAAACTAATCTTTTTCTTGGAAATCATATTTAGATATAGAATAAGGTCATAAGACATCATTGTTAATCACCAAGAGTGGACTTACCACCTATCATAGAAGCCACTTTCTTTATTTTTTTTGAGACAGAGTCTCACTCTGTCACCCTCGGTAGAGTGCTGTAGCATCAGAGCTGACAGTAACCTTAAACTCTTGAGCTTCTACTCGGGAGGCTGAAGCAAGAGAATCACTTAAGCCCAGGAGTTGGAGGTTGCTGTGAGCTGTGACGCCACGGCCCTCTACCAATGGTGATAAAGTGAGACTCTGTCTCTTAAAAAAACAAAAAAGATCTTGAGCTTAAGCAATTCTCTTGCCTCAGCCTCCCAAGTACCTGGGACTACAGGTGCCCGCCACAACGCCCAGCTATTTTTTTGTTGTAGTTGTCATTCTTGAACCCCCAGGCCGAGTTCGAACCCACCAGCTCTGGTGTATGTGGCCCGTGCCCTACTCGTTGAGTTACAGGCACTGAGCCAGAAGCCACTTTTTATAGATCAACTTACATGAAAAATAATTTGTGTGAAAATCAAGTTAAAATATCAAGGCTTTTAATGATACCTACTTACTTCCTGTTTTGCAGTGATAACTCTAATGATACATACTTATAATAAAAAGCCTAGAGTAGCTTGTTTCTGGGGATAAGATAGTTTTTTGGTAAGTGGGAGTTAGTAGCCATTCTTTATTGATAAACAAAGCAGATCAAGCTCATTAAGATAAAATAAAAAACAAGTTCACTGGAAGTATGAATTTATCAAAAATAGAAATGATCGTTAAAAGGCATAGTCTACAAGTTGCTTATGTCCTCTTTACTGAGTCCACTACCATCAGTTCTCCATTTACATTGTATTTACCTATATGTTAAAAACTAACATGAAACAATAAAGATCAGAAAAGAAAAAACAAACAAAATGGGGGGTGAGGCAAGGAAAAACAAGAAAACGTTTAAGAAGTATAAGATTTAAGGATATGTTGACATTTCCCTTGGCAAAGAGAGCAGGCTTTATAATCAGATGCTCAAATGTGAAAGAAATGATCTTAAATTAGGTCACAGGGCACTGAAACCAGGAGTTGCTGGAGCCCTAGCAAAAGGATCACAAAATCAGATCAAGAGAGCACTGAAAAACAAAAAAGAATATTCACCTAAAAAGTTCCATAGAAAGTTAGGTAAGTCTTGTGACAGACCGTCTCGCCCTGTTGCCCTGGGTAGAGTGCTATAGCATCACAGCTCACAGCAACCTAAACTCTTGACTCAAAAGTTCCTTTTGCCTCAGCCTCCTGAGTAGCTGGGACTGCTTGTGCCCACCATAACCCCAGCTAATTTTTTCTATTTTTAGCAGAGACAGGGTCTCAATCTTGCTCAGGCTGGTCTTGAACTACTAAGTTCAAAGGATCCACCCGCCTCGGCCTCCCCAAGTGCTAGGATTACAGACGTGAGCCACCATACCTATCCTTTAACAACTTTACTTTCAGAAAAAATGTTTCCCATTCTATCCAGAGAGAGAAAGGGAGAGCCTATATTTTTCTATTTGGTACGTAATCTCAACGAAAAAATAGAGGTTTATTCCAAAATAGCACATAGATTAAATGCATTTTGAATTAAGAAATGAAAAACATAACTTTTCATTAGAATTATTCAACAAGTTAATGGGGGTCAGACTGAACAATGGTCACTATGCCTGAAAGTGGAAGTAATAACTGTTGTTATGAAATATTAGTAAAAAGGCCTGGGTTCCGTTTTTCTGTCTCAAGGAAATTTATAACCATCTTTGAGATTAATCTGTTTATAAAATGTGTAATAGAAAGAAGACCAATGGTCCATTCTTGACATTTTCATTATTTGGAACTGTTTCACCTATGAAATACTTAATTCCACGTCTAATCTCAGAACACAACCTCCTAGTCTTTAGTCTTTCTCTTGCTTTACTTGCCTAGTCTTCCAATCTTTTTTTTGAGACAGAGTCTCAAGCTGTTGCCCTGGGTAGGATGCTGTGGCATCACAGCTCACAGCAACCCTAACTCTTGGGCTTAAGTGATTCTCTTGCTTCAGCCTCCCAAGTAGTTGGGACTATAGGCACCCACCACAATGCCTGACTACTTTTTTGATGCAGTTGTCATTGTTGTTTTAGGTGGCCCAGACCGGATTCAAACCCACCAGCCTCGGTGTATGTGGCCAGCGCCCTGCCCACTGAGCTACGGGCGCCGCCAGTCTTCCAATTATTTTGTTGAGACTTCTGTACCTTAGCTTTTCCTTTTTATACAATCCATCCTCCTTCCTCTATCTCAGCCCTTCTCAACCTGTGGGTCACGACCTCTCTGTAACAATGAAAATACATCCTGCATATCAGATATTTACATTATGATTCATAACAGTAGCAAATTACAGTTATGAAGTAGCAACTAAAATAATTTTCTGGTTGGGGGTTCATCACAACATGAAGAACTGTATTAGAGGGTCGTGGCATTAGAAAGCAATAGGAAGGTCTATAGTGCAGTGGTTCTCAACTGGGGATGATTTTGCCTCTCCAAGGGCATTTGGTGATCTCTACAGTTACATTTTTTTTTTTTTTTGTAGTTTTTGGCTGGGGCCGGGTTTGAACCCGCCACTTCTGGTATATGGGGTCAGCGCCCTACTCCTTTGAGCCACAGGCACTGCCCCCCCTAGAGTTACTTTTAATTATCACACCCGACAGAGTTGCTACTGACACCTAGTAGGTAGAGATCAGCAATGCTGCTAAACATCCTACAATGCACAGAACGGCACCCCACCATATACACACACACACAGAATTACAAATGGTTCTGAAGTAGAGAATCCCTGCACTGTGGCCTTCTTTAGATTACACGGTCCATTTCTTCCACAATTCTTACAGCATTTTAACTGCAGTTCTCTTGCCCTTTCATCCTTCTGATATGACTGTTCTATAAAGCCAGACCCTCAATCAACTGAATCATCCAACTTCTCTACTTCTAATTCAGCCTACTGAGCTCAACAAAAGCTAAAGAAATAAACAGCACAGCCAAAAGAATGGCTGACTCTACATATTCAGATTCCAGCTTCAGTGGGACCCTCAACATCCCCAGGCAGGCAGCCCTTCAAATCAAAGCTCAATATTAGCAAATTCACCTTCTTCACTTGAGAAGTTTGCTACCACCAGACATTTCTTTGCCATACTATGAACTTATTTACACATATCCCCATTTCTTGTAGGAGAGCGAAAGAAGTGTGTCTTGTGTCCCCAACATAGCCTGACTGTGGCCTCTGCTCTAGGACCTTGCTTCATCAATTTTCCAAGCTCCTAACTCCTCTACCTCAACTTTGTCCCTTTCTTAACCCTTTTAACCTCACAAATAAGTAAATGCTACAAACTCTTCTTAGGGGAAAAAACCTGCAAATGAACAAAACTCTCCCTTAAATAAAGCCACACCTCCTTCTAATGCTGCTCTCTCTTCTCCCAGCCAAATTCCTAAAAGAACTGTCTATCCACATTACTCCATCCCCCTTTACTCCACTATTCACGGCTCAGATCCCTGCTATGCCACTAAAGCTCCACAGTGAAGGCAAATGACTTCCTACTTATCAAGTTCAATGGATTCTTCCAGCCCTTAATTTTGTATGTTAACACAAATTACCACACCTTCCTTAAAATTCTCTCCTTGTTTAGTACTGCTGATACCACCCTGTGTATCTTCCTTCCTCTTTAGCCCTTCCATTTGCTACTTCTTAGATGTTGGTGCGTCCTGCAGCTCTAGCTGCGATCTTTCTCACTTGACTATGTAATCCAGTCTCGAGTTGTTCCAAATCTGTATGTTCAGTCTCCATCTCTTGTAAGTTTTCCTAGGGAATGAAAACACCATCTACCCAGCTGCTCAAGCCAGAATCCTGAGATCATCCCAGATTTCTCACTCTCATCCCATATAATCAAGGTCAAAATCCTATCAATTTAATATCTCTGTGATTTGTCACATTGATTACATTCTCTCTGCAACCTTTCTAACACAGGTCATTATCTCTCATCCAGAACATATTATTATAAGAATGATAATTAGGTACAGATGAGTAAAAAATTTGGAGGCTCTTAAGTTGATAATGACAAAACCTAAGGATAGATTGACTGTGGAGCAAGACAGCCTGAGTTCAAATCCCAATTTCACCACCTACCAGCCTCATAATTTTAGCAATTTACTGAACTTCTATGCCTCAGTTTTGCCATCTGTTGAGGAGTCATGGTACCTACTTCATAGGTAAAGGGCTTAGAACAATGTTGAACGAAATTCTGACACATGCTACACCATGGATAAACCTTGAAAACACGATGCTAAGTGGAATAAGCCAGTCACAAAAGGACAGATACTGTATGATTCCACCTTCATGAGGCGCCTAGAACAGGCAAATTCAGAGACAGAAAGTAGATCAGAGGTTACTAAGGAGTGAGGCAGAGAGGGAAATAGGAATTTTGTTTTTAGGTGGTCCAACTTTATTGAAACCTGTTCACAGAAGGCACAATTCAAATAAGGATCACTGTGGTTTTCAGGCCTGCAGAAATCTGAGCTATATTTTACTATAAAGAATGTAAAATATATTCATTCAAACTATAGTGTAAAAAGAAGTTTTAAAAGTGAACAATATGTCATTAAATTAAATGTTTGCAAATAATTTCTTTGTAAGCACTTACTAGTTATAGCTCTTCAAAAATCAGATAACCACTTTGAATTCAGTGCGAAAACCTACCAACACAAAACATGTTCACACTGAGGTACTTCAGCCTCAACTTTCACAAACTACTAGAAGTTAGAAAACACTTTGTTACTAAATAAAAAAATCACATTGTTTCCACATCAGGGAAAATGTACTAGACTTAACACTTTTAAATGACATAGCTCACAACCTTAGAGAGAAATCGCCTCTTGCCTTATGAATGCAAAATAAACCCTCTAGACTCCCCTCTCTGTAGAGACTATCCTGCACTCTCAAGGCTTGAACCTCAGTAAGCACAATTTTGGAAAGAAAACAGACTTCAATCTGAGAATTGGCTAGAACAGACATCTCCTATAGGGAGGAAAAGAGAACTACACTGAGGAGTTATGTTTATGTGTGCTCAATTCCTAATGGTTTTTTTTTTTTTTAAGTGGTACTTATCTTTATAGAACTATGATGCATCAGATATCTATGCAGGGCACCATAAATGGATATGTAAATCAAGTGTACTCAAAAGTAAAGAAGACTAGTAGACCATAATTTAAACCATTGTAATAGCCCCCAAATTCAAAAGAGAAATTAAAAATCCATTACTTTATACATATAATAAAGTGAAATGCTTGAAATCTCCACACCAAACACCCCAAGCAAAATTCCTATTGCATTAAAAAGAAAACCACACACAATGAAAGTAAATTTAATAAATCAATATTGTCCCAGATTGGCTTAGATGAAGGATTCCCATTAGGATAATTTACCGTCCACTAAACTGATAGTTACCATATATCAAATATTATTCAAGAAACAATTTTCAAAGAACTAGAATGCAATTTTCAGTGGCTTAAAGCCAAAACCGATGGATAATAAATAATATTAGCAAACACTCATATGGCTCTTTCAATATGCCTGGTATTGTTAGCTCTTTATACATATTAACTCATTTCATCCTCACAGCCAACTTGTAAGTATTCTTATTATCCCCATTTTACAAATGAGGAAATTGAGCTGAGGGGTGAAGGACGTTGCTTAGGCTCCCTATGCTGCTACTGACAGAGTTAGGTTTTAAACTCTATCTGGTTTTAATTGCTGTTCTTTACTATCTCTCAGAGATACTGAGGAATGGGCTACAAAAAGTACCGGCAGACTCAAAACACAAAGTAGTTTGGGGGTCAAATGTAATAAAAGCTCTAAGGAAATGACCAGGTTACAACACAAGACAATAAATAATGTTTATGACTATAAAGGGTAAGATTAAAATCCATTTATTATACTCAGCGTTTAATAAGGCAAGGAATTATTTAGTATATTTAGAAATTATAGTCTTCATTTATAATAAGGATGAAACTACCAACATCAAAATTACTCATTCTCTGAGAATGCCAACATTATCTCATTCTTGAAGATAAGAATGGTGTGTGTGTGTGTGTAGGAAGATCACAAATTAAACTTTCTAGGTGTTTTAATTCCAGGCATATAAGAACTTAATACGGAATTAAAGATATTAAAAAATGTTAAATCACTTGGATATATGAATGAACAAACTCATGGAATCATGTGTAACTATCATAAAAGTCTAGAATTCGATAACTAATATAGACTTACTTAAAAACCAAGAAAAGTTTGTGAAAAGGCTGTGAAGTCACACATAGACCTGGATTTAAATCTTGGCTCTGTTATTTGGTTACTATGAATGTTTAGCAAGTCCATTTCACACAGCTGAGACTCATTTTCCTTCTCTGTGAATTGGGGATTATAATTCCTAACCTCTAGGTTGTTGTGTGAGCTAAGGAGAAAGCATGCAAAGTGTTGAACACAGTCCCTGGGATATAGCAGAGGGATAGCAATAAGCAAGCATTATAATTCCCTAAACTTATTCTACTTTGTCCCCCAAATATAAGGTGACCAGATTTTAACATTGGTAAAGCGGGACACCATTGGGGGGGGTGCGGGGCCTGACAACAATGCAAACTTTGATAAGCAGTTCTCGATAATCAGTTCTCAACAATTAGTTGTTATTACAGTTTAACATTATAAAATTAACAAAAATAATATAAAACGCATATCCTGGTGAAATAGCCACATGGCAGCCAAAAACCGTATATTCCTTTCCTGTTCTCCCTTTGTTCCCTAGCTTGTTGTACATTCTTTCCAAAAATCCGGGCTTTTTAAAAACACCATAGGACGCAGGACAAACTGTTAAAAATCCGGACTGTCCCGCTTGGTCACCTTACTCTAGAGAAGGGGGGGCTACTTGTTTGTTCCAAACAGTTTGGCTCCTTCTGAGCTAATTGTCCTTGCCTAGAAGCAAGGGAGGGAGCCAGTCTCCTTCTGATACCTTGCCCGGGAGGTGAGTACAGAGTTTACATTAGCCTTTTTATTTCCAAATGAAGTTACATTAACCTCTTCATTCCCAAATGGAGTTACATTAACCTTTTCAGCAGCCAAAAACCATATATTCCCTTCCCGTTGTCCCGCCCTTCCCTAGCTTGGCCTGCATTCTTTCCAAAAATCGGGACTTTTTTTAAAACTACGCGGAACGTGGGACAAATTGTTAAGAATTGGGACTGCCCCGCCAAAAGCGGAACATCTGGTCATCTTACCCAAATACTGTATTGGAAAAATCAAATCTTCCCAATTATCAAGTCATTAGTAGGCTTCCCAAAGTTACATAAAGTATTATACAATATACTTTATTCAAAAATGAAAGACTAAAAGTTTAAAAAAATACAAAACCAAACCAACAACACATCAAGAATTTCAGAATTCTTCTTCTAATCCCATACATTCATCATCTATTTTGGTTTGTTTTATAATAACTCATTTCTTCATGAACAAATAAACTCTATTGTTTGGGAGTTTTTTCTTTTTACAATCTAAACATTCCTAACAAGTTCTGTTTATTATTTATTTTGAAGGCAAGGGTATTTGTCATTATAGCTCAAAAATCCGGCGGCAAGAAGCATCTGGACATTTGATTGGATCCCATGTGGGTGATTTATTATCACAATAGATGTTCATATGACTGCACCAGCACCGCCCCCTCTATCCTCCCCCTCCAAATACAGTCGTTAACGAGCAAAACTCCACACTGCGGGCAACGAATGTTCTATAGGGTCAGCAAAACTCAAAACTTGGTTCTCTCAGTAAGGATTCTGGGGGAAAGGGAGGTGGATGGGTTTCACTGCAAGTAGAAATGAACAGAATTGGAAACTCTTCTGTCTACTTAAACAAGGCTGGAGATGAGCCCTGTAGAGCTGGGAGAGAGGGAAAGGTGAGGAGGGCCTGGAGGGAAAAGAGGAAGGGGGCAGCAAGTAAAGGCTGAAGGGTCTGTGCAGCTGAGGAAAGGAAAAGAAAGACAGAGCCCACTGCTGACTCGACAGTAGAATTGGTGGGATGTGGCCACTCAGCCCAATCCCCAAGATAGGTTTCAGCCCCGGAGTCTGAGAAAACTGAGAAGGCAACGGGCATCCCCACTCATCGAGCAAAGGTGAAGATAGGGGTGGGCTCCCCATCGCCTTCAGAACGGATTGCTGCTGTCCCCGCCGCTATCCGGACGCTGGAGGAGAGGAAGGCAGGGACACAACAGGGAGCAAACAGGTTACCTGTCTCAGCAGCCTGCCAGCCGGGCTCCACTTCCGCAGACTCCGGGTTACTACGGGCTACCGGGGCACGCGCCGCACAACGTCATCCATGCGCGCCGGGGACTTCAGTCAGCCGGGTCCTCCTTCCTAAGAAGCCCGCCCCCTTGAGAAAAGGGCTGGGCCATCCGAGGCAGGTCTGCGCAGGCGCGGAGCCGCTATCTGCCTAACTGCGCTTGTGGAGCGTGTTTGGTTTAAGGCTCCTAGGGTTTTTGGCCTGGTACTCAGTTACTCCCAATTACAAAATCTCTTGGGCACTTAAGAAAAAATTTTATTAAAATAGAAATGTGCACTTTATATTCCATAGTTTACTGCCTCCCCTGTTGCATACGCCTGTTGTTCACTTGTTCATGCATCCCACCAGTCTATTAAGGTCCTAGTGCGTGCCAAGCAAGCATTCCTACAGAATCTGGGGAGATAGTGGTGAGCGAGACAGACTCTGTGCTGCCACTCATGGAAATTACTTTCTAGTTAAGCAAATGTTGAATAACTCGACAAATTGTGTTTGTATGTGCATTTGTAGAGGTAAGTGTGTGAAACGAAAAGAGTAAGTTTCAGAGAAACTAAAGGAAGATGGGTCTCCCTTTTTTGTTTGAGATGCCAAGGAAGTGTCCTCAGGAGAGGCTCACTGAACTGAGAAGAAGCCAGCTCTGCGAAGATCTGGGTGAAGAGCAGCCAGGAAAAGGATCTACATGTGAGAAAAATTGGGAAACCTGGGCGGGGGTGGGGGGCGGGGGGTGGTGGTGGTGGTCAGGATGTGTTTCCCTGGAAGAAGAAAGGTTATGGGCAGAACAGAGGATACAAACAACGAGACAAGGAGAGATCCCACCACACAGAACTGTTCTGGGCCACTGTAAGGAGCATGGATTTTATTTAAAGTATAATTGGAAGCCAGTGAAGAGTTGTTTTTTGTTTTTTGTTTTTTTGAGACAGAGTCTCAAGTTATCACCCTGGGTAGAGTGCTGTGGCGTCACAGCTCGCAGCAATCTCAAACTCTTGGGCTTAATCGATTCACTTGCCTCAGCCTCCCAAGTACCTGGGACTACGGGCACCCACCACAGGCCCGGCAATTTTTGTGTTGCAGTTGTTATTGTTGCTTTAGCTGGCCCGGCCGGATTCCAACCCGCCAGCTTCAGTGTATGTGGTGGGTGCTGCCATCCAGTGAAGAGTTTTAAACAACAAATGACAGAATCTAGTTTTATAAAATCCCCTTGCTGGCTGCGGTGCATATAAGGAACTTTTGGGAGGTAGGAAAGGACGCAAAAAGTTGCTTTCATAATGATAGATGGCGCCTGTAGTCCCAGCTCCTCTGGAGGCTGAGGCAGGAGAATCTCCTAAGCCCAGGAGTTGGAGATTGCTGTGAGCTGTGACTTCACAGCACTCTACCAAGGGCAATAAAGTGAGACTCTTGTCTCTAAAAAAAAGAAGCGATAAAAATGGACACATGTAAAGAATAATTTTGAGGTGAATGTACGGACTTGGAGATGGATTAAATGAGGGTGATAAGTAAAAGAAAAGTGTCAAAAATGACTCCTAAATTTTGGGCCTACGCAAATAGCTGGATAATACAGCTAAAACAGGATCTGTTCCCCCCTCCTTTCAAACCTGATCCTTTGCTTCTTTTTTTTACCAAGCTTTCTAGGGTCTTCTCTTACCTGACTATCTCTTCCCATTTTACATCACTGGCCTTTTTTCCCTTAACTCTTTGCTTAACTCTTTCTTCCCTTTTCCTTAACTCTGCCTTCTATTGGTCTTCTCATGCTACACCAGAGGCTGTAAACCAAAAAGCCTGCCACAGCTAGACAGTTAACCTAAGGAGTGAAGCCTATGAATAGAAACCATGGAGACCTGGAACTCATGGTTACTATTCAGCAGTAGTTCATTTTTGCCAACCAGAAATGCTGGCTCAGTGATGCGGGAACCTCTCATTTTAAAAGAGAAATTGATATATGAAATCTCCCAAATTTTAAATGTTGGTTACTAATTCAAATTTTAATAAACTTTTGTTTTGGACAAAAAAAGAAAACGCACATCTGCTAGCCATATGAGGCCTGCAGGCTACACCTTCTCCTTGATGTATATTTTAACAAGGTAGTGACTTTGTCTATTCTCTTGTGACTACCATCTGTAAGTTTGTAAGCTGACAACTCCTGAAGCTATTTCTCCTTCCAAAACTTTAAAAAAAATTTTTATTCCAATGCCCACTTAGATGTCTAGTTGGCATTTGAAAAACTAGCCCTACTCTCATCCCTAACCCTGACTTGATGTGTTCTCTGCTTCTGTTAATTCCACCTAGTTACCCAAACCTGAAATCCAGAATCATCTCAGACTTCTCAGACTTATTCCTCTCCTTCATCCCACAGTCCAAACAGTAAGTATCACATCTGCCCATCAGCTCCATCTTCCTTCCTAACTCTTGCACTTGCTCAAGCCTTCATCATCTTTCTTGGAGAGCATCAGTTTTCTCACTTGTAAAGTGATCCCTAAGATCTGTTCCATTTATGAAATTCTGTTTTATATAACCACTAAGCATATCAGAACAGTTGCCTGGAATTTGGGGGGTTTTGTTTGTGTGTGTTTTTATTTTTGCTTGGCTATTTTAAAGCCAAAGGTATGATGAAGGGATTGAGTAGGAAGTGTGGACTTGATAGAAATAATCAATGTAAAATGTAATTAACAGTGGCTAAAACTGGACACAGTTTGGTTATATGTATTATATGACTAAAAAACTGCTGATTTGGTAACATTGAAAATTGGAAAAATTGACAAAAACAGACATGATAAAATCTATTCTTTATTGAAAAATGATGGAAAAAACAAATCTTGACAAGATTTAGATCTACAAAGTTTGAACAGAAAAAAAAAATCATCTTGGTTAATTAACCACAAAAGAAAGCTTGTAATGTCAGAAACCCTAATGACTGTAATTTATAAGGAGAAGAGAAAAAATAATACTGAATGTGAAGTTTACATGTGAAAGAACTGAAATTGATTTCCAGTGAAAATAATTTTAATGAAGCAGGAAAAGTGAGAAAGTAATATAAATGTTATATACCAGTGTATATGTTGTATAAAATGGATCATAGCATTAAATCGACATGGTGAGATATGCTCTATAAAATACTTTTATTGTTAAAAATCACTGATGTAAGTAAAGTATAATGTCAATTTAAATGTGTTTTTATATATGCAAAATCAACACCTTAAGAAGTCGAAGTTGACAAGAATCAACATCTTGTATTCATTCCATAGCTCCTGAAAAAGTAGAGCCTTCTAGTTCTCAAACTTAACTCATATTCACGCCACCAGCAGAGATATATCCCTAAGGTCTGGCATAATTGGAGTATGTGTAGCCTGATTTAGGGTATAATTTTCATTAATGACTATTTTTCTCTCTGATGCTATCAGCTCCATGAAATCTTTTCATATCTTCACTGACATTTGGTACATTGAATTCAATTTCAAAAGAATTTCTGACATGGCTCAGATGAACTAAATTCAATAGAGGAGAGAATGAATGAGGCTGCTGGCTGTTCCTCAATATCCGGTTGCTTTTTTTCATAGGAATAGAACCCTCAAATTTTAAGTAATAGAATATTTTTATTTTAACTAGGCTCATGGTCACCCAGAAGAAAAACAGTGTTTTTCAGTCTTCCTTGCAGCTAGTCATGCCCTGTGACTAAGTGCTGGCTAATGACTAGAGGAGGAAGTGTTAATATTATGTGACAAGTTGTGACAACCATCCTTGAAAAACAGATGGGACAGTTTGTCTTCTATCTTCCTCCCTCCTATTGACTGGAATGCAGGTGTGGGGGCTACTTCTAGAATAGCCATTTTGGATCTAAATTCAACCTTCAGAGCCTTATGGGAAAGCAACACATAGGAGTCTATTCTGAGGACTTTGTGGATAGAGCCACCATACAAGCTCAGAACTATCTACCTCTGCACTTTAACCAGGAGAAATAAGCTGCTCTTTTTACTTCATTTTGGGTCTACTTATTCCACCAAATCTAATTCTAACTGAAATACTTGGAGTCAAAGGAAATATACACAATAAAGATCTCAGATCTCGTTTCACAAAGACTGGAACAGCAAGAAGAAAGATTCTCTTGAAGGAAATGGAGGCTCAATTTCTGCTCCCAAACTATGAGGCTTTGGAGAGACATGTTGTCTAAAAGTAGTAAGATATTTTGTCTAAAGACAATAAACCATAAATTACATTTCTTTTTCTTTTTTTGAGACAAAGTCTCACTCTGTTGCTCCAGGCCAGAGTGCCATTGAGTCATCCTAGCAACCTCAAACTCCCGGGCTCAAGCGATCCTCTTGCCTCAGCCTGCAGAGCATCAAGGACAACAGGTGCCTGCCACCACCTTTCTGCTAATTTTTCCTATTTTTAGTAGAAATGGAGATCTTGCTCTTGCTCAGACTGATCTCAAACTCCTGAGCTCAAGCACTCCTCCCACCTCAGCCTCCCAGAGTGCTGGGGTTACAGGCATGAGCCACCACCCTGGCCTATATTTCTTAAGAAAGCAAATACTTCACAATTTGTAGACTCACTTATTGTATTCTACCCAACATCTCAGTTTTCCCTATTAAGAGAATCCTGTTTTGTAAAAGAAAACCTGTTGATCTTGAAGAAGGTAGGCCCTTCCTCTAGCTCCAATGGATGAATGATTATAAATCTAAGCCCATTAGGGAATCTCAGTTCTCTCTGCCCCATAATCATGGTCCCCACTTTCTTTAAGCTAAGGACAGTCATGTGACACAGCTGGCCAATTAGATGGAAGGGAAAGGCCACTAAGGGATTCTGGGACACATATTTCCTCCTTATAAAAAGATTGTTGTAAAAGGAAAGCTAGCTGGCATAGTGCTGTTTCTTTCTTATTGCTTAAATCCTGTCAGGTGAAAAGATGCTTGGAGCACTTGGCAGCCATCTTGTGACTTCAGGTGGTAACCATGAGGGTGAAAAGTCACCGTGTGGCAGAGGGAGGGGATGAAGAAGGAGAGTCTGAGTCATTGCTGACATTGCTGAGCTGCTCACCAAGCCCCTGACATTTCCCTTCAGACTTCTCAGTACAGAAACAATAGTGTTTCTGGGTTTAGGCCCTGCTAGTAGGGATTCTTGTTGATGTTTACAATTATTTTCTTGTTGGGGCTGCATGCAATTTAAAAAACACAGAGAATTCTAGCTATTTTTTCACATTTCTCTTTTCATTTTTTTCCATGCCAAGCCTTGTTGTTTATGCTTAAATGATACTAACTGCTGACACTTCTGTTTACCCTTGTTCTTTTTGCTTCTGTTGTTGCCGCCATCTTTCTCTTTCAAAAGCATTAAAGAAGCCCTTCTCCATGACTGGCTGTACTATAGGCTGGATTTAACCTATCTTTACAATACCCTTTTGCATAGCTCTAATGCCAGTCCAGTTTTTGATATGCCATTCTCACTGTTCTAGGCTGAACTGTAGAAAGCTCACAGAAAGGAAAGAGGTCTTTGGGTTCAATAGAAGCAATAGTTATACCTTACAACTATAGCAGCCCCAAGATTTCTGAGTGTGAGTGGACCACTAGGTGCTCAACCACTACAGGAGAAAACATAATTATTTCTGACTTTTGCATAATCTACATGGTCCCAACAACTCACTCAACTTCTCTGAGCTTGCATTTTTCTCATTTGCATGAGAGAATGTCACTTAATGATTTTATCAGCTTTTCTTTGAAATTTCTAAATGTCTAGTTTTCTAACTACCCATACACAAATCTAGTTACACAAGCTCTTTAGTTTTTAGAATAATTTCCTTAAGAATACAGAAATTTGTTTAGAGCCTGTCTGTCTGTCTCTAGCCCATTTAATGTCACCATAGCCTGCCCACACATCACACCAAAGAGAATGAACATGTTAAAACCTAGCTCCAGTTTGTAGGTTATTGTCTTCTAAGATGGGAGCTGTGGCAGAAAAATTCTTCCTAAAATACACTGTGGGTTGATAAGAGACAGGTGGGATGAACATGTCAAAATATAAATGCAGGGTTTAAAATACTTGTGAGTTTCTAGGAGAAAAATTCTAGAATAGGATAGGTAAATGAATGTTGAATATGGTAATTGGTTTACAGTCATGAGATACAAGTCATCTCAGTGACTTAGTCAATATGAGTTGGACAGATTCCTGTAGATTTTATGGATAGCCATTTAGCAGTCTGGGCTATATAGGTCCTATCACTGCAAGGAGTACTGGTGCCTAAGGCCAGAAAAAAACTGGGAGGATAATCTGGCTTGAAGGAACAATGTCATTTCTAAGGACACTAAGATTGGAAAATATGGTCTTGTTACTAAAAACCAAAAAATTAGAGCCATAAGGAGAAACCAAGGTATTGTGCCAAAGAAGATGAAATGTCATGATGCCTAGAAAGAAAGTGACAATGGTGATGAACTATTTATTTATGTTGGGGAACAAAACAATAGCAGTTTTCAAAGGATTGCAGTGAAAATAACATTGGAGTGGCTCAGGTGTGGATGGCACAGAAAGGAGAATCCAGGCCGGCCCTTTATCCCCATCCTCTGGTCTGTCTTTTTCCTCTAAAGCTAGTGAGCTTTTGTGGAGCGTATTCACCGGGAGTGAGGCTGTGAGAGACTTAGCATTAACATAGTCCTACTAATTAAAGTGTGTCACATACTCATGTTCATTTTTTTTCATTTAGCAGCGTTGACTGAGTGCTGCCATATAGCAGGTACATTGCTGCACTCTGTGGATACAACAATGAAAAAATACATCCCTGACATCAAAGAACTTACAGTCTACTTCTAGTTTATGATGTTAGAGGTCAGAGCTCTGGACGTGTGGCCTATGTAAGTACCAATTACCAAAGCTAAGATGCCAAGAAAAGACAAATCAAGTGATGGAGATAAAATTAGGGAGAGGAGGTAGTTGTTGAGAAACAAAGAAAGGTGAAGAGAAGGTAGAGTGGAAGAAGTCAAAGAGAGATGGCCTGGGGTACCCCTAGTGTAGTCTTTCTGGATGGCAGAATGGGAGAGGCTAACATGGCTTTGTTAGCCTCAGACTAACATGGAGCAGCTGGTCTCAACACCTGGCACTGACTGCCCTCTTGAAGGTGCTCAGTACACATTTACCCATTTACTGAAAGAATGAGTGAATCGAAGATAAGACCCATGGATGACTTTTGTTCTCATGTCTTTGAGAAGCAGAAAAGTAGACACATGAAAAGACAAATGTTTCCCATGGGTTGGACTCAGCAAAAGCTTACTCTATCTATGCCCAGACATTGAACTATAGCACAATATATTTCACCCAAGCACAAACCCAATGATACAGGTTTGGGAAGACCCAAGCAGAGCTCTCTTTGGTGGGCTACCTCAAAAGACACCAAGTCCCAACAACTAGGCAGTCACACTGCAGGAGAGCTAGGGTGTGTTTATGCAGATTAAAGCCCATTGTCTTGACCACCAGTGACAGCACTGGAAACAGGCAGAATTGGGGTCCATTTGCCCACCAAAACCCAATGATTTCCCAAGCAGTAACAAAAGTTTGTTGTTCGTCCCAACCTTGAGAGACATTACTCCTAAGAAAGTGTGAATCCATCTGAATCTGAAGGCTTTTCAAAAGTCACAGAACATTTCTAATTCCATCACTGCCAGTAATAACAACATTTCAAAGATTCTGATTTTATTTTCTACTTAAAATACAAACACTTCCCTACAAGGACCGAAAAACACTAATCTCTTATCTCCTTACAAATATTTACCATTGGTTGGATGCTTGCTTATATCTACCAGTTGGGACTCTGGTTTCAAGTGTCATGTAAGTTAAAAAGTAGGAATTTATTATAAAAATGCAATAGTGATTCACAGACTCCTAGGGCAGGAAGGCAGCCGGGTCAAAACCTGCAGAACTCTCCCTTCCACTCCCCTCAATTTTTTTTCAGGCGTTTTTGCTTCACTCTTCTTTCTTCCTAGATAATTTTCAAGCCTGCAAATAGTCAACCATTTGGATCCTTTCAATTCACTAAAATTTTTTTATAAAGTTGCAATCTGTAGCCATATAATGGGCAAAGGCGGTCATCTCAGAATATCCAAGTTTAATATCTCCTCTTTCTAAGAGAAAGCAGATTTTTAATCCCAATTCCAAATCATGAGAGAAGGAATATGATTAAAACCATTTTAGATCAAGTGGCCACCTCTAATGCAGTCAGGTATGGCTAGAAGGCAGCTCACGTGGCACAAACCTAGCCTCTGAGTACCCTTCTTCAGAAGGGGGAAAGGAAGGGTGATTCCCAAATCTAACATTTTACTGCCAGGGGTGTGAAAATACCCCATCCAGCCAGGGAAGCAAATTCCCATGCTAATCATGCAAAATTTCTGGGTACTTGGTGACATATCATATGGCAGTATGAGAATGTTGGCTTACAGACAGGACTAAGGTCATTGTTGGCAGCTTGACAGTACCGCTGCCTCCTTCCCTCTTCTGTGTCCTGGAAAAACTTAATTACAATCTGCAGATTACCAGATAGGATCTCTAGTTAAAGTCCGCTTACTGGGCTTGGCGCCTGTGGCTTAAGTGGCTAGGGCATCAGCCACATACACCTAAGGTGGCGGGTTCGAATCCAGCCTGGGCCCGCCAAAAAACAATGATAGCTGCAACCAAAAAATAGCCAGGCGTTGTGGCGGGTGCCTGTGGTCCCAGCTACTTGGAGGCTGAGGCAGGAGACTCGCTTGAGCCCAGGAGTTGGAGGTTGCTGTGAGCAGTGAAGCCAGGGCACTCTACCCAGGGGCTCAGCTTGAGGCTCTGTTTCAAAAAAAAAAAAAAAAGTCTGCTTACTCCTTGAGTGTGTATATAGCCGCTACGTTTGGTCTAAGAATGACTATAGCAAAAAAATATCTGTAAGATTTCTGTGTGGAGCTCTATTTCACTACTCTGCCTGAAAACTAATGCGATGACTTACTACATAGAGATCCATTCAGATTACAGAGACTGGGCTATTCATATATTCTTTCTCATGAACTTTGGTTTCTTTTAAGTCATTAAAACTTGATTTGAGGGGAAAATATTTCTTATTCTCAATAAGTGAAAGGATAGAATCGTAACTGTTCTCTTGTTCCATATTTACCTTTCGCCTTTTCAGAGAAAGGAGACCTGTGATGAAGTTCTGCCTGTGGGATAACATGGATATTCCTCAATGTTATCATCAGTGTTTACATATGTTTTAAAAATCACACAGCTCATTATTGCCTACTGAGTTTTAGAAAACAGGAAGCTTGCCGTGAAGTCACACTGTGAGGCTCCTGGGAGTGTCTTTTCAACACACAAAAATCCCATTAATGTGTTCCTCCGTCATGTCTCCGGTTTTCCTCAGTGTTTGGGGGTTTTGTTCAGAGAATTTGTTAGCACAGTTCTGGATGGATTAAAAGAATAGCAGATATTATCAAATCATTTTGTTGATTGAGATGTACTCAGAAAAGGTCCATGGCCAAAGATCCAGTGACTGTGACATTCTTCATTGAGGGGAAGTAATGTCTTATAAAGGTAAGAGGAATATGAAGCATTAAACAATGTTAAAAATGAATGAATAACAATTAAGATTATAGAACTAACATTTGACACGGTAGTTACAACAGAATATTAATTTGTGGTTTGCTCTTAGTCCTACAGGAAAGTATGAGACTACTTCTTTCTCTATCCTAAGAAGTCTTCGGGTCTGTGTTTTCACTGCCTAGCCTGAGAATGACTTTTGTATTGGAAAGCTAAAGTATAAGGCACCTGGAAATCAGTTCTCTACCATCTAGGAAGAATGGGGGACAGCAAGGTAGAAGTGAGGGCTAAGGAGAGTTCCAGGAGGGACAACATATGCAAAGGTCCTGTGGCAGATAGATCAATAGTATATACAAGGAACTTACACAGAAAAGAGGAGGAACAAAGTTGGAAAAAAGGTTTGAGGGACCAGGCTTTACAGAGTCTCTTATTTTGTGTTAAAGATATTGATCTTTCTCCTGAAAGCAATGAGCTTCAAGCAGGGGAGTGAGGCTACCAGATGTGCCATACAAGCGTTTTTACCTTGAAAAATTACAAAGAACTGCCTTATAGAATTGCTATAAGGTAAGTACATTGGTAGCCTAATGGAGATAGCTTGGAGGAAGTTTAGCAACCCTGTAATCTTTATTAGCCTACCCAAATAAGCATACATTCTTATCCAAGACAGAAAGAGCAGTGTGCTTGCTATGGGGATGCAGCTTCTGGACAGCTCTTAAGGTCTCCTTCCTAACACCAGAATCCCACCCACATGCCCTAGGCACACTGGGAGTTCATCTGCAGACAGTCTTCTTACATGTCCACAAGCTTCTTGTGTATCTCTATAAAAAAGACCTTCTGTGGCCACTGGTATCTGTTTGGCCTTTGCATGGGGTTTAACCTCATAGAAGCGATACTCAGCCAAGGATAACAGGAATTAGGAAACAAAGACCCCAGCTTCCTTGCCCCTCACTCAGATGATTCTGAGGTATGTCCCACAAGTCACTCAGAGGGTCCCCAGCAAGGTGGAGCCTCAGTTGCCTATAGAGGTAATCTGATCATTAATTTACCCTTTATTGGCCTTTTGCCCTTCCCTATCTTAGGTTGGTAACTCTCCCTCAGTACTTCCTGGGATCAATTTCTCTATAAATTACCTGCACCTAAATTCTTGTCTCAGGGTTTACTTTGGGGGGAACCCAAACTAAGATAGCTGTTAACTAATAAAGTCCACTACCTCTCTTAATAGTGGTTGGAAAATTTCCCACAAATTTATTGTATGATCAATTTAATGGATATATAACCTTGTACCAGCAGGTACAAAGGAGTTACTATGACACCTGTTTGTTCCATTACTTTGGACAGAAGTTGACAACTCCAGAGAGGAAAACAGAAAGAAATAATGGGAAAAGATGCCCATTTTGTATGTAGGTGGCCCCTTATAAGATATGATAAGGCAATAGCATTTACTGCCTAATATATCACTATTCACAATTATTCAAGGATATTAAATGTCTCCAACCGGGAAAAAATGTCATTTCATTAACAATTAATAATATACACTTTTGGATGACATTACCTTATTAATTCTAGTTCTGTCTGAGTCAAACACAAATGCAGTTCAGTGTTTGGGTGATTTATCAAGACATGGAGTAAAGCTCGCCAAATCTCTAGCTACAATCAAAAATGATTTTAACTTCTTTCATTTGACATTTCCAGTTTGAAAGGTCATAATATTGGTAAACTTACCATGGGTGGACTTTATGCCTTAAATTGTATAGATATATTTTTATTTCAGATCAATATGAGAGTACAGACGATTAGGTTACAATGCTTGCATTTGTTAGGTAAAGTTCCTGCTGTAGTTGTGTCCTGCACCCAGGAGGTGTGCCCTATGTCCTTACAAGCCTTAAATTACATTTTGAGCATAAATGCTAATTTTTATTAAGTGACATATATTTCACGGATTTTTTAAAAAGTGTAAGTCCCATGACATGCTGTGGAATCCTACCTGAATCTTTCATTAGGCGTGAAAACCTACTTTGCTTTTCTAGACACAGCGAGGATGGCTTTAGCTGTCATATGAGAATGCAGGATGGCTTGGCTCAAGCTATGCCAACTGCCAGAAAAAGTAAAGTTTACTTCACAGTTGATTAAAGACACTTTGACAACTCTGGTTCTAGATTTCCATTGATTTCTGAGCTTTGTTCAAACAAGCTGCATAACTTCAATTAGAACAGGACATATATATTTCATTCAGGGCACAGACACACAGAACTCCAGAATGTCCCAGCATTTTGTCACCATTCCTAGTGTACTGAGGTGGCAGGTTCTAAGGAGATGACATGCAAACCAGAGTTCAGTTCACCAGAATTCTCAGGATGGAGGACAGGTTTTCTGAGGCACCCAGAAGTGGAAGGAAACTGATGTCATCTCTAATTACCCCCAAACTGTCAAATGTAAGACAGATTTTGTACCGGTTAGTGTTCCATGAGGATCCAGATCACTTAGAATCACACTGGGGAAAGTTTTGTGGAATCACTCGATACCACAGCAAACCTGGGGTTAAATTGGATATCCTGGAGTCACAACAAAGGCACAGCATGAAAAGTGTAGTAGGACAAGGAGTGCAGAATCAATGGTCCAGAACCCATCTATCCAACCTCTCTTGGAAACCCCAAATCATCGGAGGCAAAAGGCGGTAGTAGGAAAAGAGAAAGAAGAGAGACAGGCAATTCATGAAGATGCTTTAAGGTAGAGGCATCGAGAGATTGCAAGGAAGAATTTTTGTTGACATTACATTCAAATGACACACACTTCCAAGAAAGAAACTACAACTGGGCTCGGCGCCTATAGCTCAACCAGCTAAGGCGCCAGCCACGTACACCTAAGGTGGCGGATTCAAATCCCCAGCCCGGACCCGCCAAACAACAATGACGGCTGCAACCAAAAAATAGC
>NW_003852401.1:45855130-45860018 GCF_000181295.1 Otolemur garnettii
TGAACAACTTTGCACTGGGCAATGAAAACCTGTGTAGAGGACAGAGTACACTAACAAATCAATATGGGAAAGAGTTGGAACACGGGCTAGACAGCAAGATTGTGTTAAAAGAAAAGGCTTAGACAAGTTAAATGTAACAGAGGTTAATTGAGCAAAGGACAATTTCTTTGAACCAGGTGGCCCTTGAACTGTAACAGGTTCAGAGAGACTCCAGCACTGCCATCCTGGTTGAAGGAGATTTATGGACAAAAAAAGGAAAACAAAGTGAAGTATAGAAACAAAAGTACAGAAAACAAAAGTGAAGTATAGAAACAGCTGAATTGGTTACAACTTGGTGTTTGCTTATTTGAACACTGAACTGTTGGCTGCCTGTGATTGGTCAAATGAAACTCAGTGATTGGTGCAAGAGTAGGTTACAGACTATTTACACATCCAGTTAGGTTACTGTTCCCTATATACAGAGAAACTTTTAAGCTGAATTTAAAATATGTAAGGAGGCAGCTTTAGGCTATGCTTAATTTAACAATTGCCACCATCAACTGAACACACAAAGAGCACAAAGCTTTATTTTGATGAAAAACTTGCAATATTTTTTCATTGTTGTAGACAAAGTACATTAGCAACTGACATTTCTTAATTTGCTTTGCTCTTTCCCTGAACTGGCTTGGTATTTCATTCTTTTGACAATGTAATCATGCTTTTAATACTTAACAAAAAACAAGCCAACGCTCCCTCTGCTGTGGAGTTGCCTAAAAGGAGTAACTTCTTTATTTCCCCTCCAAACACCTAACATCATGCTTCTGTGTCATTATTTAAGTTTTTAACAGCTTTATTAACGTATAGTTGATATATAATAAATTGCACCTATTTAAAGTGTTAAATTTTATATTTTTTGACATTGTATATACCTGTGACACCATCACCCAGAAAGACTTTTCTTGTCCCTTGGTAATCCCTCTCTCATACCCCTTCTTCTCTCTAGCAACTACTGATTTTTTTCTGTTTCTATAGATTGTGTGTTTTCTAGAATTTCACATAAATGGAATCTAGCAGTATTTATTCTTTTTTTTGGTCTGACTTCTTTGACAGCATAATTATTTTGAGATCCACCCATGTTGTAGGGTGAAATTCCTTTTTATTGCTAAACAGAATTCCATTGTATTGATAGACCACAGTTTATCCATTCACCTGTTGATGGACATTTGGCTTGTTTTCTTGTTTTGGACTGTTACAAATAAAGCTGCTAAAAACATTTCTGTACAAGTATTTGTGTGACATATACTTTCATTGCTTTGGGGAAAATACCTAGGAATGGAATGGCTGGAATATATGCTTAACATTTTATGGAATTACCAAACTGTGTTCCAGAGGGGTTGTACCATTTTAAATGCCAACCAACCATGTACAAGAATTCCTATTCCTCCACATTCTTGCCAATATTTGGGATGGTTAGTCTTTGAAACTGTAGCCTTTTTAGGGCCGAGCACAATGGCTCACACCTATAATCCTAGCACACTTGTCAGGCTGAGGCAGGTGGATTGCTTGAAGTCAGGAGTTGGAGACCAGCCAGAGCAAGAGGGAGACTCCATCTACTAAAAATAGAAAACCCAGCCAGATATTGCAGCTCACACCTGTAGTCCCATCTATTCAGGAGGCTGATGCAAGAGGTAGTGCCCAAGACTTTGAGCTTGCTGTGAGCTATGATGCTGTAGCACTCTACCTAGGGCAACAGAGTGAGACTGTCTCAAAAGAAAAGAAAAGAAAAAGAAGAAAGAAAGAAAGGAAGGAAGAAATCGTAGCCATTTTAATAAGCATATAGCAGTATCTTTCTTTTTTTTTTTTTTTTTGAGACAGAGTTTCACTTTGTTGCCCTCGGTAAAGTGTCATGGCATTATAGATCACAGTAACCTCAAACTCTTGGGCTCAAGTGATTCTCTTGCCTCAGCCTCCCAAGTAGCTAGGACTACAGGTGCCCACCACAACATCCACTATTTTTAGAGACAGGGGTCTTGTTCTTGCTCAGGCTGGTCTCAAACCCATGAGCTCAGGCAATCCACTTGCCTTGGCCTCTCAGAGTGCTAGGATTATAGGCATGAGCCAGCTGGCTCAGTCAACAGTATCATGTTGTGATTTTAATTTGCTTGTCCTTAATGCTAATGATATGTTGCATCTTTTCATGTGCTTATTCATGCACATGGTTATATGGAAAATCCATAGATCTTTGGTGTAGAATCTGTTGAAATATTTTGACCATTTTCTACTGGATTATTTTTTTATTTATTAATTATAAGAATTTCTGTGTACAAGTTTTTTTTTTATTATCACATATATGCTTTGAGAATATATCTCCAGTATGTGATGTGTCTTTCCATTATTTAAAAATATTTTCCAAAGAGCATAAGTTTTCAATTTGGGTAAAGTTCAGTTTTTCAATTTTTATATCATACTTTGGGGGTTGTATCAAGAAATCTTTGTCTAACCCATGGTCACAAATATTTACTCCTATGCCTTCTTCTGGAGACTTTATTAATGTAGGGATTACGTTTAAGTCTATGATACATTTAAAGTTAATTTTTGTAAAAGATGTAAGGTATGGATTAAAATTGAAGATATTTTGTATGTGGCTATCTGATTGTTCTAGCTATTTTAATAAGTTCTCAGGTGATGTTGACATTATTGGTCTATGGGACCATGTTTGAATTTCACAGGGATAGAGTATATGCAAATAATCAAGCATATAGGAGCAGCAAATTTCATGCATACAAAAAAACAAGGAAATTCTTAATTCTAAAAAAAAGGAATAAAAGAAAGTATTTTAATTTAAACATGCTTTCAATGATTAGGGAAGACAACAAGTTAGAAATAAAGTTTTTATTACTTATTAGCCCAGGGGGTACATGGCATGCCTGGATCACCCCCTACTCCCTGTGCGGAGTGCACACAGAGGTCAGGGAGAGAGAGAGGGAGATCTTTGAGCTGACAATTTTATTTAGGTCCAGAGAGTTATCCAAACAGATTTCTTGAGGATAGTTTTTTATTTTTTATTTCAATAGACTGAGAGGAGATGAGGAGTTTTGTTACATGGGTATATTGTATAGTGGTGAAGTCTATCTGGGCTTTTAGTGTACCCTGTTACCTGAATAGTGCACCTGGTACCCAATAGGTAATTCTTCATCCCTCATTCCCCTCCTACTCTCCCCACCTGTTCCATGTCCACTGAGCATTATACCACTCTGTATAACCATATATAACCAGAGCTTCCTAAGGATAGTTTTAACTGGCGAATTTAAAACAAGAAGGCACAAGTTCCAGGAAGTCATGCTGCAATCCAGAGGGGTCACTGCAGCATATCTGTACAGTCTAGATGAGGTGTGGGGGTCAGCAGGGTCAGTCAAGTCGTCTGTCTCAGAAGGAGGTGGTCACCAGGAGGAATTATATGGAGCAGCTATCTGTATCCACCACCTTGAGGAACTGGCAGGAAGTGGAGAACAAAAAAATACATTGAAGGCCAAGCGTGGTGGCTCACACCTGTAATCCTAGTACTCTGGGAGGCCAAGGTGGGAAGATTGCCTGAGCTCAGGAGTTTGAGACCAGCCCCTGAGCAACAGCAAGACCCCATCTCTACTAAAAATAGAAAAATGAGCTGGGCATAGTGGTGGGCTCCTGTAGTCCCAGCTACTGGGGAGACTGAGGTAAGAGAATCACTTGAGCCCAAGAGTTTAGGTTGCTGTGAGCTATTATACCATAGCACTCTACGCTGGGCAACAGAGTGAGACTCAGTCTCAGAAAACACACAAAAAAACTGCCTCAAGTGTGACTAAGACCTGCTTCTGGTTTGAGAAGGTCCAATTTATATTCAAAATACAAGATGAGGCAAGATGAAATGATAGGAATTCACTGGAAATGTGGTTGTAACACATGACTTGACTCTGCAGTTGAGTCTATGTTATATACGGTCAGAATGAGTCAAACACTTGATTACTAACTTCACTGAAAGTAATAAGGCAAGAAAGAGAGAACAAGAAAAGTTAAAAGATTGATACAAGAACCATTAGAATTGAGGAACTAGAGGAGGTTTTAGATACCTATACATTGACTAGTAGACTGGAGTATGCCCATCACTATTATTGAACATACAATAAGCTCTAAATCTCTGTCTATAAAATGCCAAAAACTAGTAAATCAAGAAATTATTCTTTTTTAGTGATATGCAACTACACCGAAGGATGTAGCCTCTACTTACTACCTGGCTCTAAGTAGTCAGTGGATCTAGGCATCAGGAGAGGGTATGGCAGAAGCCAGCTGTTTTTCATTGTCTGCCGTTCAGTATTATTTGATTTTATTTTAACAATGTCTATGTTATTTTGCTTAAAACAAAAAATTATTAGATTTGAAAATACAGGTATTCTAATCAGAATTTGATGTGCAAATTTTTTTTGAAAAAAAAATAAAGTATCTTTTTTTACTTCAATGGTCTGCTGAAGAACAAAGCTGAATGAGGCTTTTCAAGATGTTTGAATCAACCAAATATGGAAAATTGTCCTTTAATTAATCAACTAATTTAACTGTTGGAATTTTAAATACCACATAGCCCCTTGAATAGGGTTGCCAGACTTAGCAAATAAAAATAACCATGTCTCATGCAATATTTGAGACATACTTACACTAAAAAAAGTAGATGTTGTTTTTCTGAAATTAAAATTTAGTTTGGCAGCCTCTATTTTACCCAATAATCATACTCAAGAAATAGTAGGACTCCTAAAAATTGCTAGAATGGAACATTATGGGGGATGGGAGGTGGAAGAGTTTTCATTTACCCATTCTAGACAGAGGAAGCCGAATACTGATCTCAAGATATTTGTGAGATCTCCATTAAAAGCTCTTTTTT